>NC_142089.1:24581228-24881228 GCF_054644295.1 Miniopterus natalensis
AACAGAAATCATCCAAACTTATACACACACATCATCATCATCATCATCATCATCAAAGGTTATGGAACAATACAAGTAATCTGAGTCCCAGGGGAGAGAAAAGAAAGCAATGAGGCAGAAAAAAATTTGAACAGTCAATAATCTTCCAAAAATAATAAAAGACTTCAAATCACAGATGCAAGAATTTCAGAGAACACCAAGCAGAATAAATTAAAAATCCACACACCTATATTCATTAGTCAAAATGCTGAAAATCAAACTGAAGAGTATACTGAAGACAACAAGGAAAAAAAAAGACTATGTACAGAGAAATAAAGATAAGGATTATAACAAATATCTCAAATTATGCAAGAGAGAAGAAAACAGAATGACATTTTTTAAACACCAAAATTTTAAAACAGTCAATTTTATACCCAGTGAAAATACTTCCCAAAAATGAAAGCAAAACAAAGACTTCCAGACAGAAAAAAGCTAAAAGAATTCATTTCTGGTGGTGCCAGTTGGCTGGCAATGTTATAAGGAAGTTTTTCAGGCAGAAGTATGATACCAAATGGAAACTTGGATCTACCAAAAAAAAAAAAAAGACAACTTCCAGAAATTGTAAAAACAGAATAAATTTTTTAAAAAACACTTTTTCTTATTTATAATGCCTTTAAAAGATGATCAAGTGTCTGCAAAAACATAATTTATTATGGGGTTTACAACATGTAGAAGTAAAATGTATCACATTGTAGCACAAAGGATGGGTCGGAGGAATTAAAATTATAAGGTTTACAAAGTTCTTCCACTATACAAAAAATGCTATATTTCAAGATACAGTGTGATAAGTTAAAGATGTTATGTGCAAAAGCCTACAGCAATCACTAAAACAAAATTTAGGAAGAGGTATAACTAATAAAATAATAGTGGAGATACAATGGAATCATAAAAAAATACTCAGTCCAAATAAAAAAGAAGATAAGAAAATGAAAGAACTAATCATACAAACTGAAGTTCATCTACCTATCTCAAAAGTTCAAGATGGGAGGGAGAGAATCGAGACGGTCAGAATAAGAAATCATGACAGTCCTATTTTCTAAATGGTTTCAGGGAAAGAACACATCTCTAAAAAACTGAAATACTGAAACTCTTCAAGGTTCTGCCCTATGTCCTTTTTTCATTTCTACATTTGCTGCCTAGGCAATCTTATCTACAGCCATGGCTTCAAAGACCGCCTATGATACTTAAGTCTATCTAAATCTCCAAACTAGACCTTTCTCCCAAGTTCCTAACATATTTTCAACCATCTACTAGACATCTCCAGAAACACCTCAAACTCAACATGTTTAAAACTAAACCGATCTTTATTTCCAGTGTGACTTTCCCTTCTCAGTTTAAAGACAATTACTCACATAATGGTTCCAATCAGAAACCTCTAAGACATCCTTAACATTCTCCTCCCTTCTCACCATCTGAAACAAATCTATCATTCAATCTTATTAAACCTATCTTTAATCTACCTATTTTATTCCATCTCTTCGGTTACACTCCCAGGCTAGGACACCAGTCTCAGCATAGTACAATAGCTACCTAACTGGTGCCCCTCCTATACCATTCTCCACCTTGCAAGCAGTTACTGCTTCACAGGCAAATTTGATGTTACCCTTTCACTTAAAACCTTTCAATGACTTCCCATTGCACTTAGGATAAAATCCAAAATCCTTAACAAAGCCTCCAAAGGCTCTTCATGATCTGACCCTACCTTACTATCTATACTCATCCCCTCCAGTGTTCTCTCTCATCTCTAGCTTTCCATTTGTTGCTCCTTCTACAAAGACTGCCAGCAGCCTTACTCCAACTCTTCATCTGAGTCTACTCAACTTTCAATTTGTTCATGGTTTAAACACCAGTTCTTTAGGGAAATCCTTTCTGACTTTCAGATACTATTATGTTAGATCTCACTGTAAAAAACTTCCCTATCACCCTAGATTTCTCATCACACTCACAGTGATTTGTGTAATGGTCATCTTCCTCCATACTGTATTCACAATGTAAGCAGGCTCCATGAGGATAGGGGCCTTTTAAATAATGCTTTTCATTTGGTAATCACAAGCCTGTTTTTAAAAATAGCAAAACCATATTTAGAAAGTAAAAACACCCAGAGATATAGGAGAGCCAAGACATGTATATACATACACACAATGAAGAAAAGAGATTACTTCAGATCTCACAACTTGGGCAGACTCTACTTCTTCATTTTTTCTTTTTCTTTAATATATCTTTATTGATTTCAGAGAGAGGAAGGGAGAGGGAGAGAGAGAGAGAAACATCAATGATGAGAGAGTCATCATTGATTGGCTGCCTCCTGCACACCCCCAACTGGGGATTGAGCCTGCAACCTCGGCATATGCCCTGACCAGCAATCGAACCACGATCTCCTGGATCCTAGGTCGATGCTCAACCACTAGGCCATGCCCTGACAGGCCAGACTCTACTTCTAACAACCCCAAAACAAGACTCTGGAAGAGTAGAAAGGTAAAAATATTCAGGATGGTCCAGGTTAACCTGGAGAAAAATGTCCCAGCTTAAATGACTGATCAAGATATGGCTTGAAAATGCCAGTCCCAGAAGTAGTTTCTCAAAAGTACAGTTTACTTGCACTAAACTCACTTGAGATAATTTTAATTCAGATTCCTATACTCCACCCAAGATGACTAACTCAATCTCTGGAGGAGCAGCCCAGGAATCTAAAGTTTAAAAGCACTCTAAGTGATTTTTATTTTAAACTGGAGTTTAAACTGGCATCTCCAATTCAAATCAACCACCACATTCCTACCTGTATTTATCTTCTTATACTGTGCAAGTCCTGGTTCCCCCAAAAAATCAATACATGTATGCACCTGTTCTACCCTTCCAGGCACATAAAATAGTTTCAGAATTTCTCTCAACTTCCCAACTTCCTTTCTTGGAGTTACTGGAGGTAGACTGAGTCTAGCAAAATATCACTACCAAAGACAAATCCACTAAGTAAAGTTCATGATTTCTTTGCAATTATTTTCAACCTTAATATAAATCCTATGAAGGTATATAGTCAGGAAGCTCTTTTCAAAAGTATCTGGAATTTTTTTTCTGTGATTACATTACCCATTTCATATGATGTAAGGCTTATTTGTTTCTGCTTATATTCAGTTTTAAGGTTTCCTCTACCCATCCTTTTTTTCCTATGTACTTTTGGGCTATCTCTAATGTATAAAACACATGGTTCAAAACTATATAAAAAAGTATACTCGAAATCTTATTCCCTTCTATATCTTTTCTATCTCAGGTCTATGTATCCCCTATAGGTAACTATTATGTTTCTCATTTATTATTCTTAAGTTTCTTTTTACAACAATAAGCAAATACATATTTTTATTTTTCTCCCCTCACATAAAGGGTAACATAATACATCCCCACATACACATAACATTTTTTTACATTTTTCTTTTTATTATCCTATACTCCAGTAACATAATAGATTAATTTTCTTTAGTAAGGTGAGTAGCACAAAAATTTAAATTCCTTCTCATATAGTTCAGATTACAAAATCATTCAATTATGGAAAACTCAGAGAGTGTTTTTTAAACTCTTATGAAATATTCAGAGTTATTTTCAATATGTAATCTTCCTTCAATGCCCTGACACAAAGTGAAAGGGAGTTTTGCCTAAATACTAAAATTCTATTTGAATCCTTTTGAGTGACCATGGCGACATTTCTCCTCTGGGTGACTTCAGTTGGCTCTACATTTCTGGAAAGGTGGTTGACAACTGCTTTAGGATCGTTCTTCCACCCTACTTCAACTAATACAAACTAACTTCACAAGTTCTAAATGACCTCCCACTTTCCCGTAACCCATCTCTTCCATACCTAAAGAACATACAGTGAGCAGCAGATTGCAGGAATGTGCTAAACAACCTAAGGACATTGAATAGAAAGTAAAACCCAAAAAGAGAGCTAGGACCTGAACAAAGGAGGAGAAAAACCAGTTTCCATCTGTCTACATTTCAAATGCTCAAAATATTTCTGTTTACAAAAAAAAAAAAAAAAATTAAAACTGATCATGGCAAGTTCTAGGTACCTAAAACTAGGTGGAAGAAACTTTTTAAAAAGAATAACTATAAAGCAGTTATTATTAATCCCAATTAATAAATGCATAAGAAATGAAGGAAAAAAAGAAAATCACCACTAGAAAACAGTAAAAACTGCTGTAGTTATGACCCACTAATAAATGCTAAAATTAATCAGCAAAAGTTTAAGAAGAAGCAGGGTACTTGAATGCCCTCAAAATATCTCCCCAAAACATTTTATAATTTACAAAGTGAGAAATAGTAATTTTATAGCAGAGAAACTTGGCACATACCACCTTAACCAAAGAACCAAGGTTAACATTACCAGTAATAAGACAGTGACATCAAGTACCCAAGATATGATATACAGATAAGAGCACATCACCTCTGCATTATTCTCTCCAAAAACACAGTATCTCACTCTAACCATGAGAAAGCATCAGACAATTCCAAACTGAGGATCACTGTCCAAAGTACCTAATAAGTACTCTTCAAAAGCATCAAGATCATAAGAAAAGAGGAGAGGAGAGGAGAGGAGAGGGGAGGAGAGGAGAGGAGAGGAGAGGGGAGGGGAGGGGAGGGGAGGGGAGGGGAGGGGAGGGGAGGGGAGGGGAGGGGAGGGGAGGGGAGGGGAGGGGAGGGGAGGGGAGGGGAGGGGAGGGGAGGGGAGGGGAGGGGAGGGGAGGGGAGGGGAGGGGAGAAGAGAAGAGAAGAAGACAAGACAAGACAAGACAAGACAAGACAAGACAAGACAAGACAAGACAAGACAAGACAAGACAAGACAAGACAGAGGAACTGTTACAGATTAGAGGAGACGAAGTAAACATAAACTAAATGCAATTTGGGATCCTGGATTGAATCCTGGAACATAAAAGGACATTAGTGGAAAAACTAATGAAATCTGAATAAAGTCTGTAATTTACTTAGTAGTTAACTGTACTGTTTTAGTCAAAAGCACTGTACTAATATTAATTTCTTAGTTTTGATCATTGTACTATGGTTGCATAAGATATTAATATAAAGAAAGGGGATGAAGGACGTATGGAAACCCTTTGTAATAGTCATGTAAGTCTTCTATAAATCTGAAATTCTTTCAAAATAAAAAGCTTTTGAAAAATCTTGGATGATAAAAACAGTACTAATTGCAATACTACATTCATTGTTTTTTTTTATCTTAAACTATCAACTTACCTGAACTGTGGATATTGTTTTCCAGTGAATGCTACATTATCTCTACTCTTACTTTATGCTGGGTCAGTCATATAATATAATAAAGCTCTAACAAACCAATGTTCTACCAAAAATAGTTATGCGCCTAATTAAAAACACTTAATTTCCTTTCACACCCTAAAAATGACCAGTAATTAGAACTCATCTTCAATTATAAGCCTCCACAGAGCTGTTATCTTCAATAGAAGCCAATACTGTTACTGCTTACAGTATAAAAATAGAAATTTAAATAAAATCCTTACCTTCCAACCACTGCCAGCCTCTCTATAATATGGGAAGTTATCACAAATCCACTGGTAAATCTCACTTAGTGTCATTTTCTTTTTGGGTGAGCTATTAATTGCAAATGTAATGAGGCTGGCATAACTGTATGGAGGTTTCCCATCTTTGTGCTGTTGGACTTCTTCCTGGTCCAGGGTTGTATTGGGGTCAAGGAGTGCATTCTTCTTGGAAATTCCTGTTCCATGTGCATTCTGTGTAGCATCAGATTTTTGGATGGCTGCTCTCATGGTGAGCTGTGGTAACCAGTCCATAGATGTAAGGCTGCTCTCCAATTCAGATGTCATCCTGAAGGTAAATAGACTCCTTAGTCAGTATCAAGGAAAGAACCCCTGCTTCTCAAAATATCCAATATTCACAAATCTAGGAGTTCCAAAGTGAGGGAAAGCCTGAGTTAAATCTGGAGGAAAAAGATTGAGTATGTTAATGACCAAATCAAATATTTAAGAGATCAACATTTCCAATCTTTTTTCTTATTTTTATCCTCTCCAAAACACAACAAATTTGGTTTTAAAATGTTTAAGATACAGCACAATATATACACACAAAGTGATTCTGATGCTAACCTTTACTCACCAACACCAAGGACCCTTTAAAAACTTAAGTCTTTAAAGACTTAAATTTTAGGGGAGTCATACAAACAAAAGAATACCAAAAGTAAAGTGGAGGTAAGAGGTCAGAAAAGTACCTGAGAAATGGGCACAGGAATTTGCTCAGAGAAAATAAGGTAGAGCTGAGCAGGTGAGAGAGTAAAAAGAAGGGTAGGCAGGACTATCAAGGAGACAAACTAGCTGGGGGAACTGACAGTAAAGAAGAATACAAGCTCAAGAGCACTGATGAGCAGGAGAAAAGGGATAGACAGGACCAGGCAATTTCTTTTAAAAAACAAGTCAAGGAGCAAGTTTAAGAAAACTAACTAAAAACCTGGGAGCGCTGGATGTAAGACATTAAATCACATAAATGGATGGCAAGAAAATAAGCATTAAAAGCTCAAGAACAGGCTTAATGCAAACATCTAGTGATCTGGATTCTGTAAGGTATTTCATTCCAAGGCTCAAAAATTCAGATCATTACCACCCAAAAAAAGAAAAAAGAAAAACAAAATCTGTCAGGTTAGCACACTCTGGAGAAGGGAGGAAGCTCTTCTAAGAATTAAAAATACAGAAACAAAGCATGACACTTCACAATGGAATTGCTAAATTTCAGCAGAAGGTACTAACCTTTCTATCCTGGAATCAAAGAAGCAGGAATAGTGACCCTAACTATAAAGAAAAATATCAAAATAAAGGGGAAAAGAGAACAAAGTAAGAAACTTCAAAAGTTTCATTCAAAAGAAAAAAATGTGTCCTAAGAAAATCCCACAAAGGTCCCTCATCCCAAACGTCCACAGATAAAAAGCAACTTGGGGTATATGATTAGGATCTGAACTTCTGGGAGGCATGTAGTTGATAAAGAACACAGGCTCTTCTTGAGTCAGGCAGACTAGAGTTCAAGAAACCAGTTACTCTACCAGCTACTTGCTGTGGGACCCTGAAAATGTTAGTATTCCTAAACTTCAGCATTCTCATTTGTAAAATGAAAAACTAGTACCTACAGTTAAAAGATTACTTTGAGAAGTAAATGTGATAACATATGCACAGAAGAAACATTCAATAAGTGTAGTTACCTTTGGGAGGGTAATTAATAATGCACTATAAAGTAAACAGATTAAGCACTAGCTATTACAAATCAAGAAACAACCATGAGGATTCTATCTGCACTGCCAGTAGAGTCCTATTATATACTGTTTTCAGATATTTAGATCTACAGTTTTACCTTTCTCATTTTCTCAAACTGCCTTCATTTCTATTATATGCATGTCTCTGGAACCTGAACTTTAAATTCCTCTATACAGTACCTTCTGAGATCTTAAAAAACAAACAAACCAAAAAACCAACCTGCTCTATAATCTCAGCCAGAAATGCTTGCTTCCAACATGAAATAAGTTAAAAGAACTTGTGGAACAAAGAATCAAGATAATTTAGAGATCACAGAATGTCAAGAGAGTAGGCAAAGTACCCTAGAGATTAGAGACCAATCCCTTCAATCGAAAAATGAAAAACTAAGGTCTACTGAAGTTAAAAGACTTACCCAACTTCACACGGTAGTTAACCGTAGAACTAAAACCAGAGCCCAGATCCCCTGATGTCCAATCCAGCAGTGTTTCTACCATGCCTCATTTGTAAAATGAGCATAATTATTACCTTACTGATATAAAGTACTCAGAACAGTGACTGGCAAATAGTAAGTATTCAATAAATGTTAGCTGCTGGTGGTGTTGGTAATAATAGTAGTTACTGCTATTACTATTCACATTTCATTCTATAAACATTGGCTATTATTACACCATGCTGTCATCCTATTTGCCTCAATTAAGTCTCCACTGAGTAGCTTTATTTTGTTCAAATTCCCAAAGCAGCCAGTCACATACATTTTCAAAGTTAATATAAAAGTACATTCCAAACTGGAATATAACTGATATTGCAGATGTTCCCTATTGAGAATCATCTTTAACTTGTTTAATTCCACCAGCACCACTAATTAAGAATTTATGAGTCAAAGTAATATAATGAAACATACAATAAGTAGGTACTTAATACATTATAACATTTAAGAATTTATAATTATACATGTAGAGGGCTATACTACAGTAAGATTTTATACACATACATACATGTACACACATGCGCGCACAGACACATGAAGTATGATAAAATTCCTGCTCTCTGGGAATTCATAGTTCAATAAGGAAGGTCAAACACAAGAAAGAGCTAAAAAAATGAATACAAGGCTGAGCTCTTCTTTGTGCTGCAATGGTTCAGAACAGGGAGCGGACAACATGGACTGAAGCCTTAAGAAGTAGAGAAGGAAGAAGTTGAGCTAAAACTTGAAGTTAAGATCTAAATAGGCTGGAAAGATGATCCCTAGTTATCAAAGACATCATAAGTAAGAATTATTCCATTGTGCTTATTTTCATCAGTCCTGCTAGAGGAGATCTGAAGAACATTATAAAATCTGTTTAAAAAGTGGGGCTTCTGTTTCGTTTTCAAGTTTACTAAATTTTACACATTTTGGTAGAGAAATAAAAAAGTGCCTCCACTGTTGGTGGTTAGGCTAGTAGCTGCAGTAGTTCTCCATTAAGTGCTGAAAACACAAAAAATGATCATTACATTTGACCAGATCAGTAACTTTAAATGAAACCTCTTTGCGAAATGGGGATGACAGAGGTCCACTTTTATAAAAGAACAGATGGTAGTAAATTTTAAAAGAGCATGGGAGGTTCTAAGGAATCTGGTTATGAAAATCTGGTTAAGAAATGTCAGGCCCTCATTACCTCACCTAATTCCAAAAGCTTCCTAGCTGGCCTCCTAGGCAATGATTTCTCACCACTCCTCCCTGCTAATCATCTCCAGAGTCTATGCACACACTCCAAGAGAAATCTGTAAACATTGTTTTCCATGTAATCATGCCCAAATACTTTTAATGGTTCTCTTTCTCCTATTACACATTCCGGGGGGGGCAAACTTCATTTTCAACTACCTTAATCTTTTATTAATCCTTCTCTATATTACTAGAGCACTATAACCTCAATTTGGCATTTACCATGCTGCTTTATATGTACAACTGCTTCATACGCTTAAGCTTTCTACCCTCACTCCCTCTTCCCGCACCCTCCCCATTAAGCACAATGACCATACACTATTACTTGAGATGCTATCTGACACCATAGCAGGTATGTGTTACTTAAAAAATATTTAGATACGGAATAAGAGTCTTCCCTTCTGAAATGCCATTTTCCTCTTACTCTGCCTAGCTGGCTTCTATTTTTCCTTCAAGACTCAGCCCCAAACATCTTCCCCTCCAGAAAACTTGGTCAATCCACTCTTCCCATCCTCTGTCTCCTAAATTGAACTAGATCCTACTCCATAGTATATAAATACCTCTATCACAGGACTTATAAAAAAATTGTAATTATTTTTACCTATCTTTCTCCCATGAGACCATGCATAAGCTCCTTGGAAGATACTTTATTATTCTTTTCTGTCTCCCCAATGCCTAGTTAACATAGTAGATAAAGGATCAATAAAAGGTGGTCAAATGATTAAAATAGTGACTATCCAATGAATGTGTGAGTATGCTCATCCCCACACAAGTGAGACCCTCCACATTTAAAAGCTAAAAGGAAGAGGTGAAAGAAGACTCAACAGCATGAAGTAAGGATAATCACAGGATCAAAATCCTGTTTGAATT
Source organism: Miniopterus natalensis (assembly GCF_054644295.1). Lineage (NCBI taxonomy): Eukaryota > Metazoa > Chordata > Mammalia > Chiroptera > Miniopteridae > Miniopterus > Miniopterus natalensis. Next base: position 24,591,114 of record NC_142089.1, read on the forward strand.
GGAACAATGTATGACTCCAGGCACAGAATGACAAACAGCACTACACTGGAACACAGTTCTACTTAAATAGCAGAGAAAAATGGGAAGATGGAAGCAAAGATAAAAAGATAATGCTACTGCCCAGCAGGCATGGCTCAGTGGTTGAGCGTTGACCTATGAACCGGGAGGTCACAGTTCAATTCCAGTCAAGGCACATACCCAGATTGCAGGCTCAATCACCAGTAGAGGGTGGGCAGGACACAAGCGATCAATGACTCTCTCTTATCACTGATGTTTCTATCTCTCTCTCCCTCTCCCTTCCACTCTCTGAAATAAAAATAATAATAATAAATTTGCTTTTAAAAAGATAGTGTTACTTATGGGAGAAAGGAACCATGGAGAACTTGTATCTGAAGTTCTTAAATCTATGATGGTATCTGTTTCTTAAGTTCCATGACACCCAGCTAGGCGTGGCTCAGTGGTTGAGCATCGACCTATGATCCAGGAGATCAAGGTTAGATTTTCAGTCAGGGCACATGTCCGAGTTGCGAGCTCGATTCCCAGGAGGGGACGTGCAGAAGGCAGCCTATCAATGACTCTCTCACCATTGATGTTTCTCTCTCTCTCCCTCTTCCTTCCTCTCTCAGAAATCAATAAAGATATTTTTTTTAGGAAAAAAAGTTCCATGAGGAAATTTTTTCCTGCATAAAGTGAAAAAGAAAAGAGCATCAAGATATAAGAACTCAACATTAAGTCATGACACAGGAGGAGGAGAGAGGGTTCTAATCCCCCTTTATGAAACACTGCCACTGATACGACCCCAAATACACTTTTTAGCTACTTTAGCACATTGCCTGGCTCCCTCTGGAACTTCCCTACTCACAAGGAGTAGCCAAGGCTTATTACTAAGGAAGTTTTCAAAAGTAGGGAAATGGGTAGAGATATTGTTAGCTCTCTAGATGGAGTTAAGAAAAAGACATCAAGGACAATAAAAGAAATAAGAATAATGAGGGTAATGATGTTGTTGACCTAGATATTCCTGAATACTCCCACTCAATTCCAGGTACCTGGCATTTGATCTTAAGACCTGGCAGCATGTGAGAAATTGAGCAACTGAGAACTCAAAGGAAATCCTTGTAATTAGCACAGCAGGAATTCTGGTCACATGCATCTGAGGGGATATATACATATTTTTAATATATATATTTTTATATAATATATAACTTTCATTACAACATCTCAGCACTCAAGGCAACCAGAAGCAAGGTCTGTGGCAGAGACAACTAATTGCCTAATCTGTTTTTAAAAATATCTAATATCTGTTTTTACCTCTTTCTTAAGAATACAACCCCAATTTTATTCTAGATGGCATTGCACCTTTTGTCCTTCCTGCTTTCTGCAATGTGGACACAATAGCTGCTGCTCCAGCAGTTATCTTGGATTATAAAATGACCTTTGAGAATGGAAGCCACACACTGAGGGTATGGAAGCTATGGAAGTAGAGAGGAGTTGATGAGGCAAACATTAAGAATTCTGATATCACAGGTTGGAAAGCTGGAGACATTTATTAAACAGTGATGAAGAATTTGGTCCAACTGTCATCTACAGAGGTTGGGACAAGCAAACTATATGCCAACCAAGGCTACCGCAAGGAGAGAAATGTAGGGAAAATTTAGAATGTTGGCATGTGTTGGCTCCTTCTTGCCACTTAAAGTCCTAAAAGAGAAATAAACTTCAATTAGAGTTGCAAGCAGAGATGGAGAAAATGCAGATTTGCCAAGTGAGGTACTCCCGGCCTATAGTCTGCAATTTAAGCTAAGAATCCTATAATGTAAAGCCTTGTATGGCTGAATAAACACCAACTGCTTCTGAAGTAGCAAGCTGAAGAAAATGAGTACTAGCTGAAAAACTGTAGACTTAGCAGTAGAGAAGACTGGTGCTTTGCCACACGAAAGCAATGTTGTAAGGGTATTGTCTTTCCACCCAAAACTATTGATTCGAATGGCTTCACCAGAGCCATCATTCTCTCAGGAGTAAAAGAGATCAACGAACTTTATTCTCACTAACTTGTAACTGAAATTTAGCATTTCCTTTAATTATGAAAGTAGACACCAAATCATTAACAGTAGCATTAACAGTACCTGTGATTTTGCCTCAATAAAAATCACAAAAATATTCATATAAATGACAAATGTCGCAGAAGCTCAAATTTGTATTTAAACTCATCAAATACTTGAGAATTATGAGTGTATTAGACTTGCCCCTACATCTTTTTCACTTAACGTGTTACTTTAAAGGCATATCTATTTCTATGTTATAAAGCTAGAATTTTGCTAACCATACTTCAATATAAATAATTGGTTTCTGCCCTGGCTGGTTTGGCTCAGTGGTTAGAGCGTTGGCCCGTGGACTGAAGGATTGCGAGTTCAATTCCCAAAGGCACATACCTGTTAAAAATTCCCCATCCTCGATAGAGGAGCATGCAGGGGGCGGCCAATCAATGTGTCTCTCTCCTGTTGATGTTTCTCTCCCTCTCCCCCCCGAAATGGGAAAAAATATCCTTGGCTGAGGATTGAAAATAATTAATTAATTAATTAATTGGTTTCCTTTGTAATTCTAAATATTTTGTTTAATGAATTTGGGGGCATTATTTGAGAAGGGTTCCACAGGTTTCATCAGACTGTTGAAGATGTACCAAAACAAGGTTAGAAATCCCTGAGATAAGCAGAGCACAAAAGGTAGGGTTCTTCACATTCTGTTTGGGCAGGTACTTTGGCTCAAAGCAGCAAAAAGTCTAGAAATTAAGTTCTTAAAGATAATAGTATGGAGGGTAGGAAAGACAAAGAGTCTAGACTACAAAAGCCTAAGTTTCCAAAATAATACCCATCAACAAGCTCATGAACAAGAACTGGGCTGCAAAAGCTGTGCATTTCCCAGAAAGGGCATCTTCACCAACAGCCATCTCAGATGTGGCCATGGAGGATACTGCATAAGGTAAGGCCTTTTAGAAGGCACAGGAAACAATGGAGGCCCCATCAAAGAGCAGAATCAAGGAACGTTTTACACTGCCAGGGAGTCTCTACCACTCCTACCCAATAGGATTTCATAATCGATATGAACTAGTGACTTACTGAGCATTTCCCAGTATCCCTTTTTCTGCTTTTATTTCTGTATCCTATTCCTTCTCCACCACTATATATTAGGTATGTAAAGTGCAGACTTGGTTTTCAGGTCTTTAAACAACAAGAAGCCACTCTGGGATCTGACGAAAGGGACTGCATCCAGAGAACCTGGCTTTTCAGCTAGATATAACAACTGGATGAAACACTGAGTTGTCTCCCTTGGGAAAAGGGCAAGTGAGTTCTATATATAAGAAGAGTACATGTGGATATTTGGGTAACCAAAGGGGCAGACAGTGGTGGAAACCTAAAAATAAATGAAACAATCTATTACAGATTGACTTTACATTTTGTAACCATGTGATGTTAAAAAAACAATTTTTAAAATTTATAAATATAGAAATAATTTAAGCTATTTCCAAGAAAAAGTAGTTGGTGTTACTTTTTGCAAAATGGTTATCACAGCAGCAGCCAAATCAAAGTTTATATTTATCCTTTAATTTCAACAAATAACACAACAAATGTCCTACACTAGAAAAGATATGGTTTAGTAATAAAGAACACAGGCTCCAAAGCAAGACTGGATTGGAATCCAAGCTCTTCCACTTTTAGCTATGTGACCTTAAGTAAATTAACTTCTTTATGCTTTGGTTTCCTCATTTGTAAAATGAGGGTTAAAAAGAGTACCCACCCTCAAAAAAAATTGTGAGGATTAAATGAGTTAATACATACAGAGGACTAAGAATAACATCTAACACAGTAAATAAATACTCAATAAAAGTTAGCTATTAATATCAAATTCATACTCTTCAGAATTTTCTAAGTTTTAAATGGTTGTCACTGTTACTCAGTGGGATTAGATTAACATGCCCTAAATCCCTCAATAATCATTTAGCAATTTCAATGGAAATGAGACCCTCATTCAATTATTTACTCTAAAGAAGTAATCTTGAAAGGATTATGTTTTAAAATTCTGTCTTCAGATTACATGAGAATTGAAAGCATACTTTTCCCAGAGAAATAAGATCACATGATGATGGTTCCTGAAGCAGCCCACAAAAACCTATTTATTCTATAAAGCAGTTCTAAGTCTACAGTTCTAAGAGTATAAAAGCCCCAGTTGGATATCTTGTAGCAGAAAGAAAAAGTGTAACAAGGAAAAGAAATACGTTTTTTTCATTTTCCTGGTGCAGGGCAGCTTATCCCTGACAAAATTCAATACTGTATAGTGTATATATGACCCACTTCTAACTACCTCTATCCTTGGATCTCTCATCTCACCGTGCCCTAAGATTCCAATATTGGTCCCCAATGTTGTTGTTATAAACATAAAATTAATTACTTGCTCTTCTCCAGTAAAAACTCCCACTTTTTCAAAGCAGTTGATCTCTGCTCCACTTAGAAGGAAAGTAGACAGCATCAAATCTCCACTAAGGTCTGAATAACTGACACTCCGGAGCCTTTAAACTTCCTATGAACAATGACCTTTTTAAAAGATAAGCTGAAAAAAAATCGATGCAATGAAAATACAGATGGAAAAATTAACAATTTAAAATAAGGAATCCAATACACAAATAGTAGGTCATTCTTCAAAACTCAACTTTCACAACTTTTCTTTTGCCCCAAAAATTCCAAAAAATATTCACAATACAACTTACACAAAAAATAGGGGATTTAGTGAGACAACTTCATTTGTAAACACAATTGTGATTTCAGAGCTCTTTATCATAAAATCAGAGATAAAGAACTTCATGAGCTCAGTTTTTAAATTCCTGTTATTACTTATTTTGGAGACCAACAATATTCTTTAATATCCCCAAGGGAAGTAAAGTTCCCAATTTATTCAACTCTGTTGTAAGGTTTGTAATTCACTGTGGTTTAAAAAAAAAAAAGTTTCAACAGGCTAATCTAAATCTCCCTTGGTATACAGAAGAAAATTTCTTTAAATTCTATCTTAGAAAATGAGAAATGGTCAGAGTTCTCCTCATAACAATGTTTTATAGTAACACCATTTGGGTTCTTTCGTCTCCAAGTTTAAAGTCCAGAACTTCTTCAACCAGATATAATTCAAGAATCATAATATACCTATTGTTCTTCCCTAGATTCTCCTCAAATTATTCCATAAATATGTAATCTCAGATTCATAAAACTGTATTCTAAATTCATAAAAGCCATACTCATAGTTAGAACTCCATTCAGGGTACAATCTTAGGGCTCATACGGTCAAAAGATATTTTTATACTATACGTGTAATTCTCAGCTTAAAAATCTACTCTACAATTTAGGAAGGAAAAATAAATATTTGGGGGCATTAACCCCTAATCTATATTCTACCATTAAATAAATACTGTATTTTGCATGTAAAGCTCACTCTATCTACTGAAATATCTGTTTCTTAGTTGTAAAGACTGAAGAACACCAGTCCCTTTGACACAAGAACACTCAAAGCCATCTTTGCAGCTGTTACTTTAAAAACCCAGACGGAATCTGCTATTAATATTTCTTATACTTAGTTTAAATATATATATAATAAAAGTCCTCTGAGTAACATGTGTCTACTGGTTCATTCTGTCCCATTAAAGTATTTATCCTGACCTCTCTGTTTGCAACCATACTGCTTCAACTCACCATACAAAATTTTCTGGATATCATACATCTCCACACATCCTGAATCCACAGCATTATACCAGTAGTATGACATCAATGCTGGCAAAGGACTAATGTTGTGGAAGGTACTCCCATCTTATTTTTTAGTATTAAGTATGATGCACAAAAAAATGCTGAAGAAACAGCTTAAGCTACATGTGATCCATAGTTCAGGAGTCCTCAAAGTATGATTCAGAGTCCCTTTCAGGGGATCTGAAGGATCAAAACAATTTTCATATAAGAGGTAATTTGCCTTTTTCACTCTCATCCTCTCATAAGTTTCCAGTAGAGCTTTTCAGATGCTATGTGATAGCTGGTATCACAAAAGGCTAAATGCAGAGGCTGAGATGAGAATGTAGCTGTCTCTATTAAGCCATGTATTTTAAAATTTTGCCAAAATGTAAACAATACTAATCTCACTAAATTTTTTTCTGAAAATAGTCATTTTTCATAAAATATGTTATCAAAATTTTAATTTTTTCTTAGTTTTAATTTCTAATATAGTTGTATAGATATAACTCACATAAACAAAAGCTCTGTCCCTTACATACTGCATGTCCTTTGAGTACTAAATAATTTTTGAGAGAACATAAAGTTTAAGAACTGTGTTATACAAAATCATCATCTCAAAGACTGAAGATCACTGTTTCTAACATAGTATAATGTAATGGAAAGAGTAAGGGCTTTGAAGTCACTCAAGAGCTTGAATTCTTACTCTTCCATTCATTAACTGCACTCCCAGACAAGTCAAACCAACCTCTAAGCCTCACAGAATTGCTAGGGAGTAAATTACAGAATATATATGGAACACCCTAATACACAGTTAATGTTTGGCACATTGTGGGTATTCAACAACTGACAACTACTAGAAACCCTTTTAAAAAAGAGACATGCTTGCTTGTTTTCCCCATTGTCAATAAAGTCTCCATAGTATACAGCACACAACAAATATAGCTGAATCCAGTTCTACACTGTGAATTTAAAAAAAATATTTGGCATCATAACAAGTTTTCCTGTCCACAACAAGCAGATAAACATCGGGCTTTTCACAATATGCACTGAACCTAAAAAGGCCAAAAATCAATCTCTAAATTACTTGTAAGTCTTCTTAGATAGGCAATCTTACATACAGCTGTTTAACAATATAGAATAGCTAAAATATATATATATAGATTACTTAAGTTGGAGTTGTTTTCAGAGTATCATAGACTCATTTCATACCTATACCTACTTTTAGATTCCCTGTTCCAATTTCAAGTATGCCTAAGTTAAAAGAAAAATTAAAATGAATTGAGTCTATTATTATACAATAGACTTAAGTTTTTATAATATGAGATTATCAGGTTCTTTTCTCAATTTGAAAAGCATGGAGTACTAAAGACATCAGATTTCAAGACTTACCATAAAACTACAATAATAGCCCTGGCCAGTTTGGCTCAACAGCTAGAGCATCGGCCCAGAAGGGTCTCAGGTTTGATTCCCGGTCAAGGGCAAGTACCTCGGTTGCAGGTTGAATTCCTGGCCCTGGCCAGGGCATGTTTGGGAGGCAACCAATCAATGTGTCTCTCTCACACTGATGTTTCTCTCCCCCCCCCCACTTCCCTTTCTCTCTCTCTCCCCACACACACCCCTCCCTTCCACACTATCTAAAAAAAAAAAATATTCAATGGAAAAAATACCCTCGGGTGAGAGTTAACAACAACAACAAAAAGAGCATGGGCACTAAAATAAGATCTACATATAAATCCCAGTTCTGTCCCTTACATACTGCATGTCCTTGGGTTGCTTAACTTTATCTCAGTTTCCTACTTTGTGAAACAAGAATAATAATTATACCAACCTCATAGAGTAATTGATAGAATTTAATTAATATACTTTAAAATGCTTAAATAATGCCTGGTGTAGAAGTAAGAGCACCATAAATGCTAGTTATCAAGGCCAATATTTAGTCACAAAAGTAACTTTATAATGTCCTTCAGTGAATGAATAGTCAATGGTGCTCTTCAATAACTAATGTTTAGAAATGAAAGCCCTAAGGCATTAGGTCATCTTAAATCAAAGATTAAATTACATTTAAGATGAGCCAGACCAGCAATGTCCAACAGAACTTTCTGCAATAACAGAAATGTTTGTATGCTATTCAGTATGATAGTTTAAAATGTGGCTAGCCCAGCCAGGCGTAGCTCAGCAGTTGAGTGTCAACCTGGAGTCCAGGCAATCAGGGTTCAATTCCCGGTCAGGGCACATGCCCGAGTTGCGGGCTCGATCAATGACTCGCTCATCATTGATGTTTCTACCTCTCTCTCTCCCTCTCCTTTCCTCTTCTGAAATCAATAAAGATATATTAAAAAAAAAAAAAAAATGTGGCTAGTGTGACTGAGGAGCTGATTAAAAATTTTGTTCATTTTTAATTAATTTAAATGGCCACATGACGCTAGTGGCTACCATATTAGACAGTAAAGCTTTAGAAGATAAGCCAGAAAAGTTCAAAATACATTTTAGAAAAAGTTTCTCTAATAGTCAAAATTAAGAAGGCTTCTCATTACCCTTCGTTTAACTGGAACATGCCATAACTAAGTATGACAATTAATAGATTTTATCAATTCCAAAAAAGTTTGATAATGATAGACTATGGCAATAATGCAAAAGCTATTTCTGCCACTGTGTGGGGCAGACCTAAAAGCATAAAATTATATTATAAAAATAAATACATAATATTAAATGTCAGCAACATCCTTAGCCTAAAGGCCAGTTACAAACCTGGACACTACTGATACATACTCTAGAATCTAAGAATTTAGGGTAAAAGAAAAATAGAAAAAGGGGGAAAAGAAATCCTCTTCTGCCCCATGTTCTTGAGTTGAGAGCAAAGGACACAAAATCTGTCCTCTTTTATTATAAAAATGATATTCTTTTTGCTTTCTACTATTGGAAAATGGAAGAGAAAAAATATGCTAGATGCTTTCTGTATGTATTTAATCCCCATGAATCCTAACAGACCAGTGAGGTAAGATTTAACAATCCTATTACAGCAAAATTAGTAAAAGTGGAGTAACTTGTCCAAGATCATATGGGTAATATGTGGCAGAGATATGAACCTGTATCCTCCTGATTCTAAGGCTATATACCAGAGCTGCCTTACCAATAGCAAGCCTGCTACTAGAAACAAGACAGCAAGAAGCCTTAAAATAAATCTACCCTCCTCTGGTGGTTCTAAATAGCAGGGTCATCAATATCAACAGGAGGAAAATGAGGAAACAGATGAACAGGAAATTCATCTGGGACATTAACACATGAGCTTCTCTGGTGCTAAAATATCCCTATGTTCTCTCCCATATCCTAAACAGATACACTGGATCAGTAATAAAAGCCGTCTTTAAGGAAGAAGCATAACAAAAAAAGAAAAAATGAGTGCAAAAAAGGGGTGAAAACAGAAACAGATAACAAAAGGAAGAGATCTCATGTAGAATGTAGTGTATGTCACCAAAAACTACTTAAAATGCTACTGAAAACCCAGTACCCCAGGCTGTATATACATATGAACAATAAAATAAATCCTCTAATACATGCATGTTTGCTGATTTAGAAATGCAAAAATGGCCCCATTTTAACAAGTCCAAATAAAATCAAATTTTATTTTGCTTTGATCAAACCAAATTATAAAAAATAGTCTACTGCTACATGATGTGAAAGAAGTATGTTATATACATATATGTGTTTACTTGTCTAAATAAAGCAAATGTTCAAGGAAAGCTTTTGTTTTTTTAATAAGCTTTTGCTCTTACTGAATCTCAACTTAGAAATAAAATACAGGTATACCTCAGGATTCAAACCCATTGTAAGCAAACTCAAGAACCAAACAGATTCTGCTAAATTCTTTAAGATCCTATTGTTTGATACAAACTGTATCCATCATTATCTGAACTCTCACTCTTGCTCTCCAAAACTCAGGAACTGGATATAGATGACCCAGTATTCACCATCCAGACTTTATTCACACTTAGGATATGAATATAGTAGATTCAGTTTGCAAGACATACTTGTGAATCCTACATAAATTTTTAATATAATTTCACGATTTATAAAATTAGGGGTTTTTTAACAACATGCAAGTATTCTACATAAACACTGGCAGCAAAATTAATCTGAGAAAATATATTTTTATACCATATTTCTTAGTAGTTTGCTGGAACAAGTTATTAAGTTATTGCCCCTCAGCTCCAAACCCCCATCCCTTCTTCCCAATCTGCTTTAATGATGCTGGAACTGGGACTCTGTACACATGTCTATGATTTGCCATTGGTTCCTATAAGGCTCTGCTGTAGGAATGAGAAGCCTTTGCTGGAGTTAATACTTTAATATATGATTGTTACTTTACAAGTTGTTCTTATGAAGTCCAGAGAATAGACAAGAAGGCACAAGTATCTCTCTCCTTTTCCGGGCTTGCAGTCCATCACTAGTGCCCCCTCTGGGCACAGCAATTTGGTTAAAATTAAAGAGTATACTTAGCTATTGGTACAAAATCTTCAGCCTGGCCGGTGTGGCTCAGTGGTTGAGTGTCGCCCTAGGAACCAAGAGGTCACAGTTCCATTCCCAGTCAGGGCGCATGCCCAAGTTCCGGGCTCGATCCCCAGTAGGGGGAGTGCAGTTTTCGCTTTCACTGATGTTTCTAACTCTCCATCCCTCTCCCTTCCTCTCTCTCTCAAAAAAAAAAAAATTTTTTTAATAAAATAAAATAAATCTTTTGCAATCATTCTTCTGAAAGAAATTTAGTGGGCCTTTTTCTAATTCATACATAGGATCTACTAGTAAAAATTACATGATATGAAGATATTAACAAGAGGTATCTGTTTCCAAATTATCTACAAGAAACATATATTACCTTTTTTTTTTTTTTTAATGTGTGTCAGGCTCTGTGCCAAGAGTCTTTAATCTCATTTTTATTTTTTTTTATTTTTTCAATTACAGTTTACATTCAATATTATTTTGTATTCGTTTCAGATGTAGAGCATATCGGTTAGATAACCATATACTTTACAAAATGTTCCCCCCAATATTTCCAGTACCCAACTGGTACAATACATACTTATTACAGTATTATTGACTATACTTCCTATGCTGTACTTTACATCCCCAGACAATTTTGTAACTACCAATCTTACTTCTCAATCCTTTCACCTTTATCACCCAGTCCCCCAACCCCTCCTCTCTGGCAACCATCAGTCTGTTCTCTGTATCTATAAGTTTGTTTCTGATTTGTTTTTTCATTTACATTGTTCTTTAGATTTCACACATAAGTGAAATCATATGGTATTTGTCTTTCTCTGACTGACTTATTTCACTTAGCACAATACCATCCATGCTGTCACAAATGGCAAAATTTTTGTTCTTTTTTTATGGTTGAGTAATATTCCATTGTATATCTTCCCTTTAAAAAAAAAATTTTTTTTTTAATATATCTTTATTGATTTCAGAGAGAGGAATGGAGAGGAGAGAGAGAGAAACATCAATGATGAGAGTCATTAATCAGATGCCTCCTGCACATCCCCCACCAGGGACTGAGCCCAAAACCCGGGCATGTGCCCCAACCGAGAATCGAACCATGCCGGCTCAGGGGCATGGAGTAAAGTTTTATGCTGAGGAAAAAGAATAGCCAGCCATGCCCGGCCAGGAGTGGCTCAGCAGTTGAGCATCGATCTAGGATCCACGAGGTTGCAGTTTGATTCCCGGTCAGGACACATGCCCGGGCTGCAGGCTCGATCCCCAGTCGGGGCCTGCAGAAAGCAGTCGATCAACGACAACTCTCTCATCATTGATGCTTCTATCTCTCTCTCTCCCTCTCCCTTCCTCTATCTAAAATCAATAAAGATACATTTAAAAAAAGAAAAAAAGATTCCTTGGCTTCACATTCATGCCTGTAACAATTTTGTATCTCTCCTCTCTCTCCTTCTGACCTCAATGCCAGGCAATTCCAACTCTTTTCATCACTCTGTTCCAGCCACACTGACCTCATTGTTCCTCCAACATACAAGACAAGTAAATCCCCCGCCTTGGCACTTCCTGGATTACCTCTACCTAGAATGCACATCTTTCACATATCTAAGATATGGCTCGTTCCATCACTCTTTCAGGTCTTTATTTAAATGTCACCTTTTCAGTGGCTACCCTACCTTAAAAAAAAAACCACACACAACAAAAAAACAAACCTATATTTCCTATTCCCCCTCTCTATTTTATTTTTCACCTTGGCCCTTCCTTAGTCACTAACAGATACTTCTTATTTATCTTGTTCATTATTTGTCCTTTCACTGGAATGTAAGCTCCATAGTTATAGGATTTTTATCTGCTATATTCACTGCGGTAGCCCCAGCATTTCGAATAGTGTCTGACAACATATTAAGTGCTCAATACGCTGAGTGAATAAATGATACAGCTACCTGCAACACCACATGTAACTGGTAGGTGCCATCAACACTTCATATTATAGTCTGAAAGATTTCAATGAACAAACTAGATTTAGGTTATTTATTAAACTGTGCTCTGGGAACTGCAACAATCTCTCACAGATAAGTGTGAAGTAGAAAATGGAAGCCTAAGCAAGCAGAAAAGTCCCACATTTATCTATTTTATTCACTGGATTTCACATAAAATTTAATTTGTAAAGGATTTAGCAACTTCGAAAAAGTCTACAGCTACTGGATTGCATATAACTTAGTTCCTAAGGTATATTTTACATTTTCTTTATTTATTATAAATGAGGGTAACCTAGGTATCATGTTTACATCACCCTTTAGAAAGAAGTTAAAATTAAAATTAGCATCTAATCATATCTAATAATCTACTACAAAGGCAATCAATATTTACTATGTATTTTCTAATTAAAACAAGTAAAGAGAAGATTTGTTTTTTAAAAAAAGAAATGACAAAGAAGTATAAAATTATGTTATTTCATGTACAAGAATATATGTAAACTCACCAAGTAGAGATTAAGAAAAGATCCAAATCTCATTACCATAACTATCTCTGTAAGCAAAAATATCTCCCAACCCCACCAAATTGCACTATTTGACAAAACAAACTGCAATAGTTTATTCTGAACCTCACTGTGAAATTCACTCTAATGTGACTTGACTAACATAACTTTTTAAATGTTACATGTTCCAATAAAAAAAAGAGGAGCACTCACCTTAATGAAGTTACAGATGGACAAGCCTGTCCATACAAACCCATCTGGCCACAAAGAGAATCTGAAAAATAAAGAAGAGTTATTTACCAGATGCTCCAAAGTAAATGAAACTATAAATCATGTTACAATTCTAATTAAAACACTCTGAAAAAATAAGTAGAAAGCTAAAAGATTCACATTTTCTGAACACATACCCACATGAATCAAAAATGCAATAAGAGGAATTGCACTAAGGAAGACAGACATACAGCATAGGAGAAACAGGCATACTATAACTGTAACTAACATGCAAAGGAGCTGAAAACTCATAAATTTTAACAAATTGTTAGGCTTATGTTACACAGAGAGTGTCCAAACTGTTTAGTAGAATCCTAAGGATTCCAAGAGATGCCTAAAGGCTACCAAAGAGTTGAGCATGCAGGATCTCATTCCCACATAATTGTCCCCCCACCCAATCTACTCTTCAATCTACACTGTGCCATCCTTATTGGCTTTATATCCTGGACTTCACTAAGACTTCATCTGAAACAATTATATTGCTTTAAAAAAAAAATAGCACTGAAACAGAAGGAGTTTTGAATAAGATAGTTCTAGGGTCAAATTCTAGCTATGACACTATAAGACCTTGAAGAATTTATATAAAACCTCACTGAACCTGTTTCTTCATCTGTAACTTGGCGATAATGCCACCTATATAACTTTATTCATCAGGAATAAACTGCAGGTTTGATGTAAGAATTAAATAAATCAATGAACAAATATGAAATTGTCTATTAGCACTACTACCTGGCACAAGGATGATCCACAAATGTCTACAGGTAAAATGAATGATAAAAGGTAGAAAAGGTATGTGTACACATAAGCATATTTTACTCAAGTGGTGAAGATTGTGAGCAACTAAATAAACCATGTTCACTCTGAAGAAATCAGCTGCTATCCCCAGTTCTAGCCAACTGTTGCTAAACAGGATTGAAAGCCCAGTATAGTAAGATCTTCTGATTTTTTCAACAGAAACAAGATATCCAAATTTTTATTTTAAATCTCCTGATTTTTATTTTCTAAATGCTATCTGGGCCAAACAAAACATTGGATTTTGTACCAAGTTTATAACCTTTGATTTAAAGGCTTACTGAATTCCCTGCATCCAATTGTCCCTGCATGTCCTGAAGAGAGACAGACATTTCTATTTCTGCCAGAATTATAGAATAGATAGTTTGATCAACATGCCACTGAAAATAACAAACACTGGATAAAATATTTTTAAATCTTTATAATAGCATTAAAGAAAATAAGGCATGATCAAGACCAAAAACTAAGTAAAAAGGGGAAATTAGAAAAAAATGCAGAAGAAAAGAAACAAGCTTTCTTTCACCTTCAGGGCATTTGGCCAAACCCTATGAATATCAGCTTGCAATTCCAAAACCTATAGGGGCCCAGGGTACAGAGGCAAAGTCCAGGTGTAACCCAAGAGAAGTGCAAGGAAAATTGCATCTTACTCTTGTCACTCAGTACTGGTGAATGGATGGGGGGCCATGATAGTGTACAACAGTATCTCCCCTAATAGTCACAACAATAAACTGACCCTAACCTGGATTAGGGTTTAAAAAGCTTTATATTTAGAATTTTGGTTAGGGTAGTTCTAGATTGGTAGTATCCCCCACCCAATCTTGACACAAGCAAATGCAAATCCTCTCTGAGGAATCTGCTTTTGATCTCAGCGTGGAAGAATTCCCACAGATAAGGTTCCAAAATTAATAAATTCACAATCAAAAATGGCAAAAAGGCAAACATCAGTTGGAAGAATCAAAATCTCAAAGGCTTCAGATATGAGAATTACTAGATACTTTTCTCTACTGTTTTACTTTACAGGTGATTCATTCGCTCTTGTATTTCGATTGCCTTTATGGAGATGAACCTCCAATCTGTATCTCTGGCAGTTATCAATCCCCTGATCTCCAAACATAAATATCTAGCATTCCCTCTTATGAATCCCAAATTTACTATGTCCAAAACTAAATTATCTTTCTTTAATCTATTTCCTTACTTGATAAAATGGCTTTCAGGTTTCTAGCCTAACTCCTTTCATTTCCTTTGTTAAGACTAGCACACTTCTTTCCAACTCTTGATTTCTATGAGGAATGGCTTCTCTAAACACTCCTGGGCTCTTAGCCCACCACTCACCAAAGAGGTAAGTAACTTGGTTAGTCGGTAGAAATAACTCCAGAACTCTACATCCAGGACTCTTATAAGGTAGCAATCTGGGTGTGTCTGCTCTGTTGAACCTAACAATCTAGACATTAAGTGGACTGTCCCATGAACTAGATTGGGTTCTGTTGGGTGGGAACGAGAAAATGTGGAGAGTTAGCCTATTTGGCTTTTAAACCTAAACCACATTCTACAATATTCTATATCACCCTTATCAGAAACAACGGTAATTCCTCCGAAAGTTACCATATGACCCAGCAATTCTATTCCTAGGCACATGTATGTGTATATATATACACACATACACACACACACATATATATGCATGTGTGTGTATAATTCTCTAGGGAATACATATATACCTGTGTGTGTGTGTCCCCAAGAGAATTTAAACATATGTTCAAAAAGAACTTGCACACAATGTTCATAACACCATTATTCATAATAGTCAAAGAGTGAAAATAAACCAAATATCCATCAATTCATAAATGGATAAACAAATTGTAAACAAATTGTAAACAAACTGTGGATTATTCAGCTATAAAAAGGAATGAAGTACTGTTACATGCTACAACACTGATGACCCTTGAGAGCCTTATGCTAAGTGAAAGAAGTCATACATAAAAAGCCACATATTATATGATTCCATTTATGCAAAATATTCAGAACAGGCAAATCCTAGAGATGGAAAGTAGATTAGTGGTTGCCAAGCGATGAGGGAAGGGAGACATGGGGGGGGGGGTGCTAATAGGTTTCTTTTGGGGTAATGAAACTGTTCTGGAATTAGACAGTGGTAACAGCTGCACAACATTGCAAATAAAAACTTTTAGCATAAAATCACCAAATTGTACAGTTTAAAGTGGTGAACTTTATAATATGTGAATTTTTATCTCAATAAAAAACCAATTTTACAGAGAGTACTATTTCATTTTTCATCTGTTGGCTCTTATTATATCCCAGTCAATTCACAATTCAGGCAAGGGGGAAGGATCTTATATATTTAGTCTCCCAAATATCAACAACTTTAGGACCCCCAATTAGTTACCATTCACTACCAACTCTAGTTCCTAAATATCTTTCTAATATACTCTAACTTCAACGCCTTAGTTTCCATTTTCTTCACTTTAATCTACATCGTTGCTCCTAAATGGTGTCCTGAACCCCAGACTGGTCAACTAAAAGAACATACATATGACAATCTCCTTCTTCCTGCACAGGCAAATGACCAGCAACATGGAAATCTCACAAGAGAATGCTAAGGTTCACCATGAAGTCAGGAAAATCTCAAAGTGTCCTCCAAATTATAAGCTCACATCTCCAGAGCCAACTACAGTTGAACACTTACATTAACTCATTCAATTACATCCACAATTTATATGGTTTCAGTTGATGTCAACAGCATCTAGTAGCTTTTTCTCCAAATCCTTCAAATATCAACATTCAAGAAAGTTTATGTTCAATGACACAATCAGAATATGAGTAGTAAAACTAGTCATTCATTGATGGGTATGCTCTAATAGAAGCTAATGGATTATATCCCATCAACAACAAAATATGGAGTTCTTTTTTAAAAACATTTTTTTTTTTAAATGTCTCTATTGATTTCATAGAAAGGGAGAGGGAGAGAGGCAGAAACATTAATGATGAGAGAGTCACTGATCAGCTGCCTCCTGCATGCCCCCTACTGGGGAACGAGCCAGCAACCCAGGCATGTGCTGTGACCAGGAATGGAACCATGATCTCCTGGATCATACATAGGTCAATGTGCTCAACCGCTGAGCTACGCCGACCGGGCTGGAATTCCTTTGAAAACACCTTGCTGGCCAGCTATTTCAAGACAGAACTCGCCCATGCAGCTGGCTACTTTTCCACACTTGAGTATTTAAATGAAAGCACCTGAACAAACTTAAATTTACTTTATTTTGTCATATCTTATATTTATATTATTATATGTCAAAATTAAACATATTGCATATATTTTAATATTTTTTAATATTTTATTTATTTTTTATTTTTATTTTTTGAGTGTGATGTATTGTATAACATGTATCTATATGCAATGGTACTAAACAAGTTTTACATACATATTGTGTTTCACTACACTTTCCCTTAGAAGAGCCAAGAAAAGGTTGTAAGATGGATAATATAGTCTGAGCGCTCTTTTAAAACTCTACATTGCTTTCAGACCCTAAAAGCAGACACAAGTTATCTCGTTACCGGTCAGCAAGTTAATATAAGCAGTCTTCAAGTGTATATTAAACTGAGTTACACACTATCACATTTAGGAAACAGATATTTAATAAACCAACAGTTGTATAATAATGCATTATTTGGGAGCAGGAGGTGAAATGGGGCTAAGTATTTTGAAAAAGCTCCCAAGTAATTCTTACAAGCCTTTCTCTCTCCCACCCACACAGAGATACAATGCTTTATAATTTACAAAGAACTCAGAGCATTCATGACTTTGAGTCAAGACCTAGATTAGAATCCCAATTGTGACCATGAGTACATTGTTAATTCATCTAAGGCTTAATTTCCTCCTCTATACATATGGAAAAATTAATGCCTCACTGTGACAGTAGCTTGAATGAAAGCACCAGCAATAACACCAGACAAAAGTAAGAACTAAAAGTTCACTGAAAGTAAATGCTATAGCACTAGAGGTCAAAGATTATTCCTTCTTTTTTAAGTTCTGAACTCAGCCCTATGTTTCAAAAGACTTAAAAGGATAAAATTCACTAGAATCCATGAAGGAATAACCCCTCTGATTCTGGTTACTTGACTAAGTAAGCATTGTAAATTGTTACAGTCACAGGTAAACATAAAAGCAGTCATGGAAATAACCTGTGTCTTAATCAGCTGAATAGGAGAAATCCGCCAGAGGAAGGAGGAAAGGGCAACGAATCCTGCTAAGTGAGTTCATCTCAGCTCCACTAGCTAAGCCTGAAAACAGTGGTGCAGCTTGAGCTAAGTGAGATCTCGGAGTCATCTGCTCTCAGAGAGCAATTAAAATCATGTGAGAATGATCAAAATTCACCACAGGAGTATTAAGGGAGAAGAGAGGTCAAACTTAACTCTGGACACTCTAAGAGATAATTAAGAGAAAAGAAACTAGTTTAAAAAGAACTTGAGAAAATTATACTGGAAATAACAAGAGACTTAATGGGGAGAAAGGTAATAGTGCTATGTGTACATCATAAACTGAGAAGAGAATATTGGCCTTTAATAAAAAATCATTAAAACTAATATAGAGGGTGGTTTTTGTGGACTAGTGAGATCAAAAATTAGACTTGATCCCTGTCAGGTGGCTCCGTGGTAGAGCATTAATGCTTTAACTTTAGACTGAAAATAAAATGGGCGAAGATTTGAATAGACATTTCTCCAAAGATGTGCAAATATCCAAATGCACATGAAAAGATGTTCAACATCATTAGTTGTTAAGCAAATGCAAATCAAAGCCACAATGAGATACCACTTCACATCCATTAGGATGGCTATAATCAAAAGGGCAGACAATAAATAATAAGTGTTGCAAATATGTGGAGAAATTGAAACTCTCATACATTGCTAGTGAAAATGTAAAATAGTGCTGCCACTTGGGGAAACAATTTGCCAGTTTGTCAAAAAGTTCAACAGTTACCACATGACACAGCCATTCTAGTCCTAGGACATATACCCAAAAAAATGAATACATCCACCCAAAGAAAAATCTGTACACAAATATTCATAGCAGCATTAAATAAGAGCCAAAAAGTGGAAACAGTCCAAATGCTCATTAACTGATGGATAAATGGAATATTTTGCAATAAAAAGGAATGATATATGCTACAAGATGTGTGATGCTTGAAATATGCTAAATGAAAGAAGCCAGTCACAAGAGTATATATATGGTTCCATTTATATTAAAAGTCCAAAATAGGCAAATTTATGTAGTGAGACTATGGATTAGTAGTTAGGTTAAATTAGATTAGTAGTTTCTTGGGTCTTGGGAAGAGAAGAGAGGTAAAGAGGACTGAATGCTAATGAGTATGGAGTTTTTTTTAAAGGGAGAGAAAATGTTCTAAATTAAAGTACAGTGATGATTACACAACCCTATGAATATACTAAAAAACACTGAAATTTATACTTTAAATAGGTGAATTGTATGGTATGTGGATATCTCAATAAAGCTGTTCGTTTATTTAAGAGCAATTTTAGAAGTGTCACACACAAATGTTCTCATTCTGTTAAGTTCCTGCTTCTTCCCTCATTAGTGTCAGAGGAGCCACCCCATCTCCCAAACTGGAACAGGAAGGGGAGAGTAAAAGTAGTAACTTCACCAGTAAGCAATTCTACTATAGCAACTATTCTCAAATCTATAACCTCTTGAATTATTAGTGGTGCAGGAAAGTTTGTTTTCTGGTGGGCTCTACTATTTCCAAACCATACTGTGTATTACTTAAACATGTTTAATGAAGATACATTTATGGTTCATTAAAAAAAAAAGTTTTATACACCTGTACACCCTGAGAAAATTCTACAGGAAACCACTCTACCACTGCCTACAAATCAACTACTTAGGCTAGGCCTTCTCCTAAAGTAAGACCAGGGCCAGGACTTCTTATTCTCTAATAAAAAAAAGATAGCCCAACTGGGTGTGGCTTAGCGGTTGAGCATCGACCTAGGATCCAGGAGATCGGGGTTCGATTTCCGGTCAAGGCACATGCCCAGGTTGGGGGCTAGGCAGCCGATCAATAACTCTCTCATCATTGATGTTTCTATCTCTCTCTCTCCCTCTCCCTTCCTCTCTCTGAAATCAATAAAGATATGTTTGGGGGGGGAAAGCATGCCAACCAACAATCAGGTTTAGCTTTTTAAGACTGTTTTAAGAGTTGTATGTATAATTCTGAACTAACTGCTTCTTTACCCTCCACAGTTTAGGACTGGTGTCAATAAAACAGGTGGTAAATGTGGGGGAGAGGAAATTCTTGGCCAAACATCACAGAGCTATAACTTCTTCCAAACCCCAAACCTTACTTCCTGCAATTTATGTAAACAGATCACAGGCCACCCTCTTCAAACCAAATCATAACCCAAGCAAATAACACTGGATTCTATTTCTGGGTCTCTCATTAACTCACTGGATAATCCTGAAGCTTCAGTCTCTGTACTTTGCTCAATAACTTAACCACAATTTCCGGTCCCAAAATCAAATCACATAGACTAATAAAGAACTTTTTTCCAATTTGTAGATTTATTTTTATGGAAAATCTGACAAAGGTATATGAAATGAAATCACATATGTTTAAATCACCTTTATTAAATAGACATAAAATATGAAAATTTCAAAAAATATTCAGTACAAAAACATTGAGCTCTTCCATTTTAAACCTTTAAAGGTATCCACACAACAGGGAGAATAAGCTTTCAGAGGGCTGAAGGGTTTTGAGGCTTTAAATTCAAGCTCAGTTATATTTAGAAAACCACCTCTCTGTATCCTGTATCTTTATCTTGGGCATTTGATTCATGTGCTTTGCCTGGTGTAATTCAAAGCAAGATATCCTACCACATTCCTGAAAAGTAAATTGAACATATCAGAACATACCGATTGTGAGAGAAATGACCTGTTGTACTGCAACTGAAAAGATGGGAGGCTATATTCTCCACTGTTAGCGCTATTTAACAAAATTAAATTATGTGTCTGGTCCCCTAGTCTATAAACCATTGTCAACTCTATAAGAATCATTTATACCCTATTCCTAGAAATCCTGATTCAAGATTCTAGGGTGAAACCTAGGGAATCTATTAATTAAAAGTATCTCAGGTGATTCTGACACACAACTTATATGGAAACTATTGCTTTAGAACAAGGGTAACAAAAAGGTTTCATATCATTTTGCCAATTATGCTCGATCGGTAGTGGCTGCCTGAAGTGCTATACTGAAAAGGTCATGTCTAAATACAACCAGCAATTAGTAGTTTGCACATGGTGATGGGGAAGTGGCAGCATGTGAACCATGTATCTGTCATCTGTTTTAGACTACTGAATGGGCTTTTTTAAAGGAGGCTTTTAAGTAAGAGAAGAGACCCAGACCTGCATTATTCAATTTTAACTGGCAGAAGCTCTGGCTGACATTGGGAGAGTAATAAGCAATAAGCAATAAGAGTAGCCCACTGGCATATGTACCAGAAGTATTTATTACACTTTCCAGTACTATACAGAAAAATAAGGCAAGATTTCTACTCCCAAAATGTCCATAATCTTGAGAAATGAAAAGTCTACACAGTAACATAAACTTGGTTTTTGGGGGGGGGGGGGAGAGGATGTTTGTGCCTTGAAGAGTTCCACTTTAAGTAAAGGTGGGAGCTAATGGAACCATTAAGTAACAGGCCAAAAGCAGTATAGTTTGGATTGATTCAAAAGGATTCCTGATTAGAACATGATTAAAGTAATGCATGAAGAAGATTCCACTAGCAGCATTTTCCCCCGGGGGGGGGGGGGGGTAGAGGCTACATAATAAAGCCTAACCCATGGGAGGGTAAATAATCTGCTTCATGTTGTTTCTGTATGCATTTGTCTCTACCATTGGGTCGCTTGCTCCTAGTGTGCAAGGTACATGTCAAATTAACCCTTCTATCTATCTCTCCTGATGCCTAGCACATTTTGTGCAAAATAAATATTTCAAAATGTTTGCTGAATTGCTGTAAAGGAAGAAAAACTCATATATACATACATATGTGTGTGTGTGTATATATAAATATATATACATATATATATAAATATATATGTGTGTGTGTATAGATATATAACAGTAAAGAAACTTGGTACAGAGACATGAAGGGTCAAAACAGTGGATGGAGTAAATTTATGCCAAAAAGGGTGGACTGTGTTAGGTTAAGAAAGACAAAAACATAACTAACTATAATGCATAGACCTTGCCCGGCCGGGTGTGGCTCAGCAGTTGAGCATCGACCTAGGACCCAGGTGATCGGGGTTGGACTCCCAGTCAGGGCACATGCCCAGGTTGTGGGCTCAATCAATGACTCTCTCATCATTGATGTTTCTGTCTCTCTCTCTCCCTCTCCTTTCCTCTCTCTGAAATCAATAAAGATATAAAAAAATTATTTTTTAAAAAAAATGTGTAGACCTTGTCTGGATATTGATTAAATAAAAATAAACTGTATAAAGACATGTTTAAACAACTGAGGACATTTTTTTATGAAATTATATTAGATGAAACCTAGGAAATACTGTAAATTTTGTCAGATAAATGATGGCATGTGGTTATGCATGAATATGTACATATTTTTTGGAGATGCATACTGAAGTTTGTAAGAGTGAAAAGACAATGGCTATGATTTTCTTTAGAATATTTAAGCAAAATACAGTTGAGACATATTGGCAAATAGCTTAATAATGGTTGAATCTATGATGGATATATGGCAAATCACTGTATTTTATCTACTTTTGAGTGTATTCAGCAATGCAGTTGGACTTTCATGTTACTTTGTTACATGGTCAAATCCAACATTGTACAATTAACTTTTTCTTTTCTTTCTCAGATTTCAGGAAGCTTAAGAATGACTAGTACTTCTGAGAAAACAGCCTAGACTCAATCAGAAGAAAACGGGCATTCATTTATTAGCTCTACTAATAGGAAATCTCTCTGAATCTACTCAAAGAACTTCTTGTAAATTAATATGAGAACTGAACATGAGCCAAGAAAGTGACTCAGCTGCTAATAAGAGACAAAATACAATCTTAGGCTTCATTAGAAGAATAGTATCCAGATCCAAGGAAGGTAACAGTTCCATGCACTCTTCACTGCTTAGTTCACAAATGGAGTATTGTGTTGTTTGGCGTACCTTATTTTAAGAACACTTACATGCTAGAATGATTGCAGGGAGGGATATCAGACTAGTAAGTTTAGAACTCAAATGCCAAGTGTAGAATGGCTGAAGAAACTGCGTGTGTTTAGTTTGGAGAAGAAAACACTTCCCAGCCTTCCATGTCACCTCTACCATGGAGACCCCAGTAATATTCTCCAGAGGATTTCAAAAAATAAAAGGCATTCCATAATAAGTAAGTTAGAGATAAGCCAGTTTTTTTCTCTAAAAGACTTATCAGAGTATTCAATGTCATAAAGTGCTTTGTGATTCTTCAAGATGTTATTCAGTATTTCCCAAATGCGACCATTTATTCATTTATTCAACAAATATTTACTGAGCCCCAGTGATTTTCCATATACTCCTCCAGGTGTTGAGGATACAACAATGAACATTTTTTGTGAAACAGCAAACCTGGGCCTCTTGCTGCTCTCTAACTTACATTAGGCTTCCTCATCTCAAAGTTTTTTATTATGCTCTCAGCCTAGAATACCCCATCACTAATCTTAATTCAAACATTACTCCTCCATGAAGCTTTCCTAATTACCATAAGCAAATACACTCCCTTTTCAACAAACCATGGCTCTTTCTCTGTATCAGTTCTTTGCAAACAGCCTATGCCTCTTAATTACCTTTGGATCTTTCACAATGCCCAAGACAGTGTCTTGCATGTGTATGTGCAAGAAATATTTGCTGAATGAGTAATAACATTCAAATATTTGAAGGGTTATCTTGTTAAAGAAGGCAAACTTGGTCTCTACTATTCTATAGAGAAGAATTAGGAAAAAGAGATGAAGTTTGAAGCAAATTTTGCCTCAGCAAACAGACTACTTACAGCTATCAGTAACTATAGTTCTAAGAGTAGCCAAATGACAATATATTAAATGTTTTAGTAATATATCTCACTGCCCTGAGTAAAGGATTATCTCTTCAAAGTCTAGGAACTACTACTATATATCTCATTATATTAAAGTAACTTTTGGTACAGTATATTTTTATCAATATTAAAATTCTTAAAATTAAGCTTCAACATGAAACATTCTTTAACTTACTAGTATAATGGTGCCTATTATGCATCATGTACAGTGCTAAGTATAAAGGATAAAAGGCACTGTCTCCATCCTAGAAGAGTCAATACAAGGTTTCTTAACACTCCCAAAGCAAATCTGAATGCATAGGTTATCTACCTCAACCAAAAAATGCTTAGATAAGAAAATTCTTTAGAACAATGATTTTCAATATTTTTCAGTCAGAGAAATAACTATGACGCCATCAGCTCCTCTTAAAGCCATCTATCCACACCACTAAATGCATTCAGTTCTTCAAACAACCAAGCTAGTCATTCTGTCTTTCTAGTTAAAAACTAGAAAACAGAAGATATTCCAGGATACCTCCATATGCCAAGAATATTTCTGTGATCTCTCTCCCAAACTAAAAGATGGTGTCTTTGGGGGCAAGGGCACTGTCTTTTACTTATATCCCTAGCATTTATTACAGTGCCCAGAACATAGCAGATGGTGAGTAAATGAACAAATGAGTGAGAGAAAGTGAGTCCTATGTCACTGGATGAAAACAGTACACCTTAAAGAAGCACTAACAATTTTGTTTTTCTAATAAGAAATGGAAATGGAAGTAGGAGTAGATCCCAAGCCTAGTTTTCATTATAAAGCAGTACGCTATTTTTAGGTTATTTATTGATAAGTACTGTGTATAAACTTAAGGTCTTGGTTGCTTCTGGGGGACTAAAATTAATTTCTTCAATCAGCTGAGCTAAATGACTAAATTATAATGCAAAGAAAAACCCAAAGCACTTAATACACCCACAACTCAACCCATAAAATTATAATCAAATAATTTATCAAACTTATTTATTAACATAACTGCCTAGAAAGCAAAACACTTTGATAGCACCCAGTGTTAAACTGCTCTTTATAAGTGCTATCATTCATACTTTTCCAAATTCTCATTTGAACCATAAAAATCATACATGTTTATTTTTTCTGACTATAAAAATGGTAATATGCTCATTCTAGAGAGCTTAGAATATACAAACAGGTTCAAGGGAGACAAAGACTATCGTGATGTTTTCTTCCCGTCTTTTTCTCTGTGTAGTAGTTATAACTTTTTTATATACTGTCATTCTTCCTACCCTCCAAGTAAGAGACAATACCCTATGGTAGTAACCCAACCACCCTCAGTAGAATCATGTTCCAGGTACAATTTCTCAACATCTAAATTTTATAGGTGTATACTTCCAAAAAAATAAGACCAAATCTGCTATTTAGTGATCCCCTAAAAGCTTCCCTTCTGATTTTATCTCCTCCTTATCTCTAGAATTTGACAAAAGAATGCAGGCTCAAGTAAAAATACATTCAGTGACTGGAAATTGACCCAAATTTAACAAGGGAAAAAGTTGCTCCCAATCATTTTATGTCCCCAAGTCTGATATTATCACAAGACAAGGGCTGTTCCAAGGAGCCCAGGTCCTTTGGGGTCCACAACCTTTCACTTCTACCTCAGAAATTCAAAATATGTTCTTCATAAAAACTTTGTCCATTTTCTACTAAAAAGTACAAGACTAAAAACAGAATGCAGGATCTGGGTTCCTCTCTCTACTCTACTACTAAATGACTGTGTGACACTACGTCTGAGCGTGTATCTTCTTTTCTCCATTTGTCCGTCTGAGTATTATTTGCCCTACCTATAATACAGGGCTCTCGTGAGGCTCCAAAATTCAACAGATCAGAGAAAATGCGTTTCAAAAAGTATTATTCAACTGTAAGGTGCAAATCTTTCCAAAACACACATGCCCTATAATAAACAATATAAAACATGACTTCCCCTGATAGGCAAAAATGCCATTTCTGATAGTGATTACTATATACATACATAGTGGAACAATACCATCAATATCTCCTTACAGAGTAGACAGGCAAAACATGTCATAGACACAGACCCAGCCTCAGTAGCAAAAACTGATGCCATATATTGTTTACCTCCTGTCATGATGGCCTGCTCTACCTTCATTCAGAAGAATAAATCTGCTTCTGACGAAAGCATATTTGGCTGTTGTGTCTGCAATAAATTTCCCAAAGTTCTACAGCCAAGCCACAGGAACTTTTTAGTTATGTTTAATAATTGAATAAGCACCCACGTAGCCACCAGTCAAAATCTAGGATCTTAATAATAATATATTTCTACCATAGTGGACTCACTTCCCAATCCCATCTTTCTGTAAGCAAACAGAATTTGAATTATTAAGTTTGAGCATTCTTCCCCGTCATCCATTCCTCTCACAAATCTATGTTTCAGCACACAGTAAGGCCAGGTCTTAACCTTAGGAAAAAAGTTGATTCCAACTTCCAAGATCTTTCAGAAGGTCACATCAGCACCATACCCTAGCAATCAATCAGAGCATCAATCTTATTTCTTTGATACCACTATACCACGGGGAAGGACTCTGTCTAGGTAGAATTCAGTCAGAGCTTTCAGTTTTGTATTGCAGATGAAATCTTAATTAAAAGTCAGTTTACTAGGTAAAGTATCCTTCAGACACAGGGTCATCTTGGAACAATCGTTCAACTAGTCAATGAAATCCATGACCCTCCCTACATATGATGTGAAGACAGTGAAAAAGTAACCAATACTATGATTTCAATGTCTGTATCTAGCCCCCCCCCCACACACACACACAGACAAAATTCATGTGCCAAAGTCCTAATCCCCAAAGGTGATGGTATTAGGAGGTGAGGTCTTTGGGAGGGGCTTAGGTCATCAGGGTAGAGCCTTAATGAATGGAATTAGTGTCTTACTTTAAAAAAAAAAAAAAAAAAGGCGCCAGAGGGATCCCTTGTCTCTTCCACCATGTGAGGACACAGCAAGAAAGTGCCAGCTATGAACTAGGAAAAGGGCGCTACCCAAAAAATCTGCTGACACCTTGTTCTTTGACTTTCCAGCCTCCAGAATGATGAACAATAAATTTCTATTGTTTAGAAGCTATCCAGTCTGTGGTATTGTGTTATAGCAGTCCAAAGGGACTAAGACAGCTGAGTTTCTAGAGACTCTGTCTAAAAGCTCCTACCCAAGGACTTTTCCCACCCTCAAATTATTAGCATTCAACTTGGAAGAGAGTTCTCTAAGACTGTTCTAACAACAGTTCCACTTACTGCGTTCCATAAGTCTGAGTCTATTTACAGACTACTTCACCCACTGATGATGGGAAATAAGTCAAACAGCGCAGTGTAATTAATTTAGGTCCGATTATAACAAATGAAATCACTTTAGGTTTCTGGTAAAATTCTTAGAGCAACCAGAGTGGGTTAGTAATTATTAGAAATGGTGTTGAAGCAAGAGTTCTTATTGAATATGGTCCTAATTGTCTTACATTCATAATTATCCTATATTTTATTTTGTTACAGTACTAAAGTTTGACACTATATGAGCCTCATGCTTTCTGTTTCAGTTGTTTTGTCTCAATTCTATAGGAAAGTAATAACCACTTTGAAAGACATTGCACTCTCAGGTAATCGACTGATATGTCAAGTAGAATAACAACCAAAGGTATCTAACTACAAGAGTTTACTTAAAATAAGTACAATGCCATTGTTATAAATATAAATACAACATCTGGTTACATATAACAAAGCTATTTCCATATCCCAACAGATGGCCCACAGTAATAATGCTTTGCTGATCTGGTTATAACAAATTCTATTAAATCCAAAATCCTGTATAACAGATGCCTTTTCTAATTTCAGCATAAGTCAATCTCTTTAACCAAAACATTGTGCTTTGGTTCTTGTCATTTGTGCACTAGAATCCATTTATGCCTATTAAGATGGTCAAATTTGTTGACAGTTGTTATAAAATGCCACTGTGGTGTTCTGAGTTTTGGGGTAGAGGAGGATAAAGAGTACCTCCATCTAGAACTGAAAGGCTAACTGTTGAAAATGGAAAACAAAAATTCAGTTAAAGGAAGGCTGAGGAGAAGTAAAGCGAGCTTTAGCTTTCTCAAGCCAAGGTTTCTGAATAGTAGCAATGTGGAAAGCTACGGGACTAACAAAGCCGACAGTGAAGAGCACTGAAAATAATGCAATTTCTGAGTCGAGAGGCCTTTAGCTGGGATGAACAAAAAAAGTACCTGAATGCCTAAACAACATGTACAGGCTATTTAAAAGAAATGTGGATGCAATGTCCACTTAATTTTGCTGTTTTTTGCTTCCCCAACTCTATTCAAAATCCAATCTTTATATTACAGTCATGCCTTTACTTGAAATAGTAGCCTCTATTAATTCACGACACAGTAAACAGTACAGTGTAGTGATTAACAGCCACTGAGTTCCGAAAACAGACTGCAGGGGTTTAAACTCTGGCTCTTTCCACTCCTAGCTATACACCCTTAAGCAAGTTACTTAACCACTCTGTGCCTGTTTCCTCATCTGTAAAATTTTGATAATAAAATCTATCTTTTAGAGTTGTTATGAGGATTATATAATAAATGTAAGGTACTTAGAACATTTTGGGGCCCATAATAAGGTCTCAGAAAATGTTAGCTACTATTATTACTACCACTATCATCATCACATTAATCCCCACTAAATTTCGGGGGGGGGGAGGGCACAAAAATTAAATGACTTATCTAAATCACAGAGCAAACAAGTGACAGAATCTGGTTAAAAAAAAACAAAAACAACTCGCCCTAGCCAGTTTGGCTCAGTGGTCAGAGAATAGGCCCGTGGACTGAAGGGTCCCGGGTTCAATTCCGTACCTTGTTTGTAGGCTCGATCCCCGGCCCCAGTCGGGGTGCATGCAGGAGGCAACCAATCGATGTGTCTTTCTCACACCGATGTTTCTATCTCCCCTTTCCACTCTCTCTAAAAAGCAATGGAAAAATATCCTCAGATGAGGATAAAAAAATAATAATAAATAAAAAACTCATTTTAAGTCCTGAAAATTAAACATTAAAATGTACTGATTCCCTAAGAGGGTTTCCCAGTCCCTGTAATTCTTCAGCAATTCATATGGGGATCCTTTAAGTTAAAATAGCAGCACAGAGTAGTGGAAATAGCAATGGACGTGGACTAAGATGATCTATTTGCTCCATCAGTGACTTAAATGTGCAATATTTGGCAAGTCACCAAATCTCAACTTCAAATTGCTTGTCTTAAAAAATGCTTTGCCGCCCAGCCAGCATGGCTAACTGGCTGAGCATCAACCTATGATCCAGGAGATTGAGGTTTGATTCCAGGTCAGGGCACATGCCCTGGTTGCCAGCTCAATACCCAGCAGGCGACGTGCAGGAGGCAGCCAATCAATGACTCTCTCATCATTGATGTTTCTATCTCTCCCTCTCCCTTCCTCTCTCTGAAATCAATAAAAACATATTTAAAAAAATTTTAAACCTATAAAAAAATGCTTTGCCTACATCAGGGCTATTGTGGGATCAAATGAGATAACAAATGAAAACAAAGTACATAAACCATAAGCACGCTATATAAATGTTCAAGGGCCATGCCTTACTCATCTTTGTATCTCCAGTACGTAGCAGAATGCATAGCTGAGGTTATGATCTAAAAGAAAAGCCATGGAAAGGGTGGAGTTGCAGAATAAGGATTAAGATAAAGATAGGGAAGGGCTTTTAAAAAGAGTAAAAAACCTAAATGTCCATCAAAGGTTGGATGAATGAATAAATAAAAGGTATACCAGCCATACACTGGACTATTACTTACCAACAAAAATGATACTGATACACACTACAAGAATGGATAACCCTTGAAACATTATGCTATGGGAAAGAAGCTAGACAAAAGACGATATACTATATAATCCATTTATACAAAATGTCCAAAATAGGCAAAACTATAGAGATAGTAAGTACATTAGTGATTGCCTAGGACTCAGGGGGAGGGGAAAATGAGAGGAGTGACTGCTAATAGGTACAAACATTCTTTTTTGGAATAACTGAAATATCTAAAAATGATTTGGTAATGGTTGCATAACTTAGTAAATATACTAAAAACCAATGAATTGTATACTTTAAATGGGTAAACTGTATAGTATGTGAATTGTATCTCAATAAAACTGTTCTAAAAAATAAGTGTTTAAGAGAACTGTGATAAGTATAAAAATCACTGGCTTTAGAACACACGTTTTCTTTTTTAAAGAAAAAAAAAGGTGAGTTTTCTGATATTTGATTAGCTCTGACATGTGGACAAGAATGAGACCGGAGGAAGCAATAGGAGAAAATTCTACAAATTACCACACCAGACCATGTCTCTACAAATCCTTTTATGGAAAACAAATCTGGCATCTATTTTTATCCTTCTTTTCAAAATTCTAAGGATACAAATTACCTCCTGGTCCTAGTTCAATAGTCTTTTTGACACTTTATTAAATTTATTGGAGTGACAATGGTTAATATGAACATACAGGTTTCAGGTGTGACCTTCTATGTTACAAGATCTCCATATTGCTCTGTGTGCCCACCATCCAAAGTCCTATCTTCTCCCATCACCGTAGATTAAGACCCCCATCACCCTCCTCCCCGAAACCCTCTTCCCTCAGGCAACCACAATGCTGTTTGTGTCCACGAGTTTCAGTTGTATATCCCATATATGAGTGAAATAATATGGTTCATAGCTTTTCCTGACCGACTTATTTCACTTAGCATAATATTCTCAAGGCCCCTCCATGTTGTTACAAATGGCATCCTTTCTTATGGCTGAGTAGTAATCCACTATACCACATCTTCTTTATCCAGTCCATCACAGGACACTTTGGTTGTTTCCCTGTTTTGGCCACCGTGAATAATGATGCAATGAAGATAGTGGTGCATATATCTTTGTGAAAATATGTTTTCGAGTTTTCTGGGTATACCCAAGAGAGGGATTGTTGGGTCGTACGGTAGCTCTATTATTAATCTTTCGAGGAATCGCCAGACTGTTTCCATAATGGTTGTACCAGTCTACACTCCCACCAGCAGTGAATGAGGGTCAATAGTCTTTTCATCATGATCATTGTTTCTGAACTTGGAGACTACATTTGATACAGTCAACCACAACGCCCTTCCTATCCTTGGCTTCTGTAGCGCTGATGTGCCTCCTGGCTCTTCTCAGAATGCTTTACCTATTAGCCTATGTCTCCCAAAGTTCCAAACTCTTTCACCATTATACCACTGACCTCCCAACACTCATCTACTCACGCGTTTTACTATCTTTAGCTCTGGTCAATGAACAATCTACACTGCATCTCTATAGCAATGAAGTATACAGATACTTCTACTCTAGTCAGTTCTTGACTATCCTCACTAAGGCTGGGAAGCAGTGGTGTGGCTCAACCAAAATAATTCCTATGCTATTTGTATGTGATTTTGGAACTTGGTATACTTTTTTTTCCCTGATGAATAGATGTTTCTCTAATCGTTTTGCTTAGATTAATACTAAACTAAGCCTGCATTTCCAGAGCCAAACCAGCAAGAAGAGAAGGCTATCAGGAGTGGCAGGAGGCTAGCCTACTATTAAAAGACTGATTGAACACAATCTAGTGTTGCCCATAACCAATCTTAGCCCATTTTCCTGAACAGTGATACTTTCCTATTTTCCTCCCAGGATTCTAGGCTTTAAACTTTTAATGTTTTATTTGCTCTCTTACCTTTGCCTACATTCAATAATCACTGAGTTCAAATTAATTTTTACTCACACATACACCTTATATATTCTATACACTTTCTTAGGACAGTATAATTTACAATTAAATGCATAAGCTCAAAGGCTAGATTGCCTGGGTTCAAATCCTGACTGGCTCTGCTGCTTACTCTGTTGGAGTTTGGGTAGGTCACTTAACCTCTCTGTCACCCAGTTTCTCCATAGGAGTAAGAAGATGTTATTATGAAGATTTAAAGAGTTAAATACATGTAAAGAACTTAGAACAATGCCTGGCATACTATAAGTACTCAATAAATGTTAGCTATTATTTTATAGCCATAATCACTATCTTATGTCAGACCCTCATCATTTTATTCCTAAAATTCTCCAAGAGCATTCCAGGCAGTCTCCCCCCAGGACACTCAGCTAATACAAAAACCTCCCTCAGAAACAGTACGCATCATCTTATTCTCATTCTTTAGAAACCATTGTGACGCCCCATCAAATCAAACCCTATATCCTTGATAGATCCTCCACCAATACCAATCTTAAACTCATTTATTATTATTCACCAATACACTTTCTCCGTGCCAGTCAAACTGCTTGGTATCTCTGTAAGTTACCACTTCTCTGTCTTTGCAAATACTAGTTTATTCTCCTGGAATATACCTCTTCCCCTCTGAAAATTCCTCTTTTTCAAATATCACTTATACCTTTGACTTTGGTTGCATTGTTATCCCATAAGTTTGATTTTACTTGGTAATTATGAATAATGGACATTATGTGTTGTTTCCCCAACAGAAGCTGAAGAGTTTGAAGAGACCACATATTTTATCTCGTGTCTCTTTCATACAGATTACTTTACACAGAGCACAGTATTTTGCAGGAGGACACAAATGCTGACTGACTAAAAAAATATGCCTCAGACTGTATCACAACATTCTCTATTTTCCACTGCCCCACCCATATTTAGCATGTTGAAAGCAGATAGAACCTGTATTTAAACATTTTTATTTTACATAGGAGAATATACTAACAACTGTACCAGATAAAAGGAAAAATATATATTCAAAGATAATGCACAAAGCAAAAAAACAAACCAAGAAAAAATGAGCATACTGGCCATTCTAGAATCTAAAAATGACTTCAAAATATTAAGACTTTTTATTTCATCCAAACCAATGAACCAAAAGGAGCCAAAATAAACATGTCCTGACCCCATCCAAAAAATACCTAATAAAGGCATGACAAAGTCCCAGTATCTTCAGCAGCACAAAACCAAGCACAAGATTCACCTCAACTCCAAAAAACACAAAAAGAAAACAGAAATCCTCAGGTTTATCTTTAAAAACAAACAAACAAACAAAAAACAACAGAAAACTTAAAAATGCAAGCACATCTCTAATATGCCACCCAAACTGAAAAATGGAGAGGAGTTACTACTTTTCTATAAATATCTTCTAAGGCCTGGGTAGATTAAAAGGCTCCTCTCACAACTACTGTGGCCTGCTCCCTGTTAAGGGGACAAACTGTAGTAAAAATAGGGCAAAACACAGAAAGATGGAAACCTTAACCTGGAAGAGACATTAAGGAAAAAACTACTCAAAATACGTTTCAAAACCAGTTTCCAAAAACAGAGAGCAATGGTATTCAAAAGACAGAGGGAAAGGTAAATGAAAGAGCTCCCAAGAAATAAGTGACTCAGTGAAACTATCTAGTGCTGCCTTGGAAGTCACTTGTTTCACTGGGAAACAAAGTAGAAGGGAAAAAAATTAAAAGACAAAAAAGATGCCCACTAACTCCCTGGCCAGCCTAACACAGCTCATTCAGGAATCCAAAAAGGAACAAGAGACTTACATTGCACAACACAGAAAAGCCTTCGCCAACCATACACACAAAAAGTTGAGCGGAGAAGCGAAAACTACACACCTCAATGCATTAGCAGCTTCAGCTTATTCTCTCTTTAGGATTAAGCAGAAGAAAGAACTAGAGGAGCCAAAGGGAGAGGAGGCAAGATGTCAATGAAACTAAGCCCCGTTGTCAGAGTACAACTCCTGCTTCTTCCAGCTAACCAACAGTAGGCCTCAGCAAAGAAAACTGACCCTAACACCTTACACGCCACCAGGAGGAAATCACAGAGGAAAAACCACCCCGTTACCCTCCCTCCCCACCAGCTGCAAAAATGGAGGGGGGGGAGGGAACACCCTACCACGTGGGCAGGATGCAACACACAGGACAGCAACACGTCCGCATGGAACGGCAGCCTCTGTCCTAATGCCGGCAAAGGACACGGCGACAGGATGGGTGGGAACACAGGCCCCTCGCACGGGCCTCCTCACCCCCAAAGGGCACCCCCGAGGCAGGAGGTGCTGCCCGCCTCGCCCGCCGAAAAGCACCCCCAAGGTTGAAGGGAAGAGGCTGCATCGTGCCGGGGTAGGGCGCTAGCCCAGGCCAGGGGCAGGTCACGAAGCGACGGACACGGCACTGTCCTCCGACTCGGCGCCCCGGGAACCCCGTCTGGCTCCCCCGAGCCCCGCCTGGGGGAGGGGGGAGGCGAGGAGGCGCGGAGCCGCGGCTTCCCGGCTGAGGGGCAGCAGCAGCTGAGAAGCGCCGCGGGGGAGGGAGGGACCGGGCCCTCGCCGACCGCCCAGGCCCCAGCTCCCGCAGGGGGCCCCTGCTCCGCCCGCCGTCCACCCCGCAGTGTCCGTGGCTGAGAAAAGGGAGAGGGCGTCTCGCGGAGGGCAGCCCCAGCCTCCGTCCCGAGAGATGCCCCAGCCCCGCCTCCTCGCCGCAGCCCCGGCCCGGCCGCCTCGGCGGCGGGCGCTCACCTCAGGCTGCGCAGGCCGGGACGGCCCGGCCGAGCCCCCGGCCGCTGCGTGCGTCTCCGCCCCCCGGGAAAGGTCCCAACGGCGCCTGGTGCGAGCGGCCGAGGCCCCAAGCAGCGCCCAGAGCGGTGGCGGCAGCGAGAGCAGCCAACATCCGGGGCCGCGCACCCGGAACTACTTCCCGACCCGCTCCCCCTCCCGCCCCCGCGGCCACCCCCGCCTCCGCCTCCCGCGACGTCGCTGCGCCACCAGCCCGGCGTCG
Organism: Miniopterus natalensis; assembly: GCF_054644295.1. Lineage (NCBI taxonomy): Eukaryota > Metazoa > Chordata > Mammalia > Chiroptera > Miniopteridae > Miniopterus > Miniopterus natalensis. The sequence continues at coordinate 24,625,844 of NC_142089.1, forward strand.
GCGGCGTCACGGCTCCTCCGCGGTCGTGGCGGCGGCGAAGGGCGCGGGATCCCTCCGCTGGGACAAGTAGTGCCCTGAGACGCCGCCGGTTCTGCCTTCGCGCCGCGGGCGTCGTGGAGCCGCGGGTGTCGTGGAGCCGCCGGCAACTCCGGACGCCTTGGGAGTGGGAGCGGCCGAGGCGGCTCCGGAGCGGAGGGCAGCGAGAACCCGCGGCCCGGGACCCTGCCCGTGGGTTCCAAGGGCCCGTGATCCCGGGGAATGGCGCCTCGTGACCTTGCCCCCACCCCCAATTTCGCCACCTCACCGTAACGGCAGGCACCTCAGCCTCTCCTGGAAACCGGCCCCTCTTCCCGCTTGGCACAGCGCGGGTTCCAAAGGCACCTTGGCGGTTCAGGACACCCTTCCCTCAGAGCTTCACAGGCCGGGCTTCCAGGCCCGTCTCCGCCGAGGCCTGTCCCATCCTGGCCTCAGTTTCCTTCTCCACAGGAGGTGCACCCCTACGGGCTCTGCGGGTTCCAAAGCAGCGGCCGGGCTGTGGTCCTTGGGCTCAGTAGGCGGAGTGTGTAGGAGGGTAGTGCGGGCAACTTGTGGACTTTGGAGTTTACCTCGACGTCAGTCTTCACTGATTCTCTAAGCTGTTAGCGCTGGTCAGCTGCCCCGTGGTCTCACAGTCGCTGACGTTCGGGCGCCTTCCTCGGGCTTTCTTCGCATTCGTCACGCGGGCAGCGCCAAGCATACTGTTGAACCCACAGTAGATCCTCAACATTTGGAGACTCACTTTTTTTTTTAGGTGAACACTTGGTAGATTGGATGATAGGAAAACAGAAGCCTGAGTGAATGAGCCCTGGGAACCCTTCTGACGTAGTCTCCGGTTATTAAGGAGCTGACTAAACCAATTGCTTCAGCAAACACTGAACACCTGCTATTCACCAAGCGTTTCCAGGCCCTGGGGATTCAAAGTACGGCTATATTCCTTCCTACGAAGGCCAGCAACACCCGCCTGGCCGGTGTGGTGCAGTGACCAGCGCGTCACCTGCAGACCAGCGCGCCCAGGGCTCCATTCCCGGTCAAGGGCACCTGCAGAGTCAGGGGCTTGCAGGAACCCCTTCTCTCGCATCCTTGCGCTCTCTCGCACTCTCCCCCTGCCTCCCTCCCTTCCACTCTGAAAGCGATGGAAAAAATATCCTCAGGTGAGGGTTAACAACAAAAAACAACGAGATTCTGAAGATAAAAATATTCATTCACTCATTCATCCAACCAATAGTTGCCAATCACTACTAAGGTTGTCAGACACTACTTTAGTGCTTGGGATGTGTCCGTGAACAGAAAGGGGTGGGGGGATGCCCTTACCTCTTGGAGCTATCACCTGGTATGGGAGAAAGATGATAAACATACCAGAAAATTATTTGGTAAGATAGAAGGTATTCAGTGCTATGGGAAAAAGTAGACCTGGCAGGGTAAGGGGTATGAAAACTGAAGGGGGGGGGGGTACTTTTTAATGTCTGCCATTTATTCATCAATAATACCTATATCTGTTCAACAAATACTTCAGCCCAGACCATGTGTTGGGTGCCAAAGTTCTGATCTGGTGGACTCCCCAGCTAGGGGAGACCACATGCCAAATGTTTTCTCATGTCTTCTCATTCAATGCCTTTACCAAGTCGCTGAGATAGAATTCCTATGCTCATCTTTACAGCTGATGAAACTGAGGCTCAGAAGAGTTAAAATTTTGAGCCTAGATTCAAACCCAATGTCTTCCAAGTCCAACTCCCTTTCCAGCTTCACCTCAACTGAGATCTCATTTTTGTTTTGTTACACCTCGCTTTTTTTCACGTAAACTCATGCATTAATCTAGGTGAATGGCCTTAGGCCTGCACTGGGGCAAAAGGGAGGGAGAAAGGAAAATACTTAGTGGGGAGAGGAGTATGTGGAGCGTAGTAATAGGGGTAGCAGAAAAAAATTAGTGGAAAAGAAATGAGGGTAGATTCGTAACATATCTTATTCCAATTCCAGTTTTATAGAATGGAGTTTAAATAGAGCCATCAGGAAGAGCCCAATTCATAAGGTGACTTTAATGAAAAACTTGAAAGAGGTGAGGGAGTGAGACATGCCATTGTCTGGAAAAGAGTGTCCCAGGCAGAAGTAACAGCCAGTGGAAAGACCCTGAGGCAAATGCATTCCTGGGCGCATTAGAAATAGTGAGAAGGCCAGGACAATTAGAGCAGGGTGAATAAATGAGAGGAATGGGGAGAGAAGGTCAGAGAGTGGCGCCATTTTAAGGAACATGTCTAAAACAGCCACCTCAGAGCTTTTAACAGAGGAGTAATATCTGATTCATGCTTTCAAAAAATCACTCTGGCTACTGTGGGTGGACAGCGGTGGAAGCCAAAGGCTCCAGTATCCAGGTGCAGGATGATGGCTTAGGTCAGGCTGGAAGCAGTGAGTTGGATAAATTAAGATACAGTCTCTATACTTTAAGAACTCACGGTCTAACGGGAAACAAATAGATTACATAATTAATACAATATGGTAGGGAAAATAGTATCCCGTAGAAAAGGCCACCCTTGCCAGCTTTCCTGAGAAAGGGAAGAGCTCCCTCTTCTACCAAGTTCCCAAGGGAACTGGAAGTTGCTGGTTCTTTGCTGAACCTTGTTTTCTTCCCAACCCTTCAGTTCTCAAAGCTCACCATCCCTTGAGTGGGGCTATAGGCAGAAGGGTACTAAAAAACAACAGTGTGCATCACGTAACTAAGGAGATGGGCAAAGCTGAGATTATCCATATTTGTCAGAGGAAGAAACTGAGCCCAATAGTCACCAGGCTTTAACCTCAGACTGGGATCAAGGTCAACAAAGTCCCAAACCAGGAATCTCTGAATCACTTGAGTGGAGTCAGTCAGATGATGGAGTAAGAGAATAGGAAGACTCATGTTCCGACTTGCTCCAAGTCTGGAGATTTTTGGTTCCCATTCATCATCACCTCTTACAAATCCTGGGCAGCTCCTCACCTTTCATCTGTTTGGGATTCCAAGGTGCTTTTCTAAAGTGCTTGTTCCTATCCAGGGGTAGGTCTGGAGAGAGAACAGGGCTGGATAACTGCCAGAATGGGAATGGGAATCAGAAGTCTTTGGGAAGGAAAGAGGCACAAATCCCAGAGTGTCAAAGAGTGGAAGAACACCCTTCCCATCACCCCCCAAAAATAGTTGTAATGGTAATAGCAGCAGAGGGGGATTCTGGGACAGGGTGGGAGGAAGAGCTTAAAGCCCAGGTTGGAGAGGCAGGCTTGAGTTCAGCCTGATGTTCCATAGCTTACTTCTTGTGTGCCTGCATCAAGTGATGCAGTTTCTCGTAGTCTCTGTTTCCTTGCCTATTAAATGGGAACCATAATCATAGCTACCTGGCAAAAGAGATCATACACAAGCTGTCATAAAATAAAGGCCCTCAAAGACAGTTATTATTTTGCACAAGGTCGAGTGTAGAAAAGAGTACTTTAGAAAAGAGTAGTTCACAGTCTTGGGAGATGGGAATGGGCTGGGAGGGAGGGTGTGGGGCAGGAGAGCCTTCAAAGAGAAGATGGTATCTAACTCAGGGGACAGATCCTTAAGAGAAATAGCTTGCTCAAAGCAATGAGATAGAGGTTTTATTGTTTTGTGGTGTTCGCAATCTTTTACCAGCCTCATCTGGATTATAAATTCCCTGAAAGAAACTGCCCTGAGCTGGGCTGCAACAGCCCTACGAAAATCTTGCTTTGGCACTAGCTTGTATCAGCAGCAGGGTGTTCAATGCTTCACGTGACCCACAGCTGCTGACAAATGAGGCCTTTCCTGATCCTTTATTGTAAGAGGAAAGCAGAAAATTAGAAATGAATTTTATATGAGCCAAGACCTGCAAGAGGGAAAGAAAAACATGAGAGGGCACCTCCTATAATTCCCTGCCTTGGAGGAGCCTTCCAGATTCCCTGGATATCTTTATATTTTGCTTTATATTTCATGCATTAGCCTAAATTTTCCCCCCTAGTTCTGACAATGAATTTGCACTAGTGTACTTATACCACCTACCTTCCTCACCCTCCCCACCCCAATCCATTTTTCCTGTAACCACCTGGCTCAAACTTTGGCTTACCTCCACTCTCAGAATCAATTGAGCTAATTAAAAGCACAATGAAAGACACTAGGGCACCAAGACAGCTGAACAAACATTAACAAATGCTCAGGTTAAATACAGTATTTACATTATGCGCAAGCAAATGTAAAAGTAGGTTAAAGCTACGAGGTGGTCATCCCCATTTTAAAGTAGATGAAATTTGGGTGGTACTAGGAAGAGTAGGTTAAAGGATGTTCAAATAGAGGGGCATCAGGGGAAATCTTTTGGAATGACAGACTGAAAGGAACCAGGAAAGAGCAACCCAAAGAAACCCAAAGGAGCCTGAAATTCTGGTACAAACATGGTAGTTAAGAAACTTGTTTGATTTAAAGTTGTGAAGTTATTGACCTATCTCCTACCTAATGAGCTGTATTAAAATGACTGCAGCCCGGCCGCGTGTGGCTCAGCAGTTGAGCATCGACCTAGGATCCAGGCGATCGGGGTTCGATTCCCGGTCAGGGCACGTGCCCGGGTTGTGGGCTGCAGTTGATCAATGACTCTCTCATCATTGATGTTTCTCTCTCTCTCCCTCTCCTTTCCTCTCTCTGAAATCAATAAAGATATTAAAAAAACAAAAAATGACTGCAGTGCTGTAGGGAGAATGGTGAGGAACGGCTAATATTTCTTGTGTGTTCCTTGTGTGATTGGAAACATGATAGACCCTTTGTATGCATTTTCATGTAATCCTTAGAGCAAAGCTACAAGGTGGTCATCCCCATTTTAAAGAAGAGGAAACAGAGGCTTATAGTTTGAGAGTGGTAGAGTCAGGATTTGAACCCAGAGCTGTCTGGCTCTAAGCTCACCTTCAAAGTCCTACTAACCCATCAGTTTACATTGATATAAAAATTGTAACTTACTGGGTGCTCTTCACTGCAAGTGGGTGTATTTACATCCAAGTGCCACTTCAGAAAGCCTTTCAAACCTTGTCAGAGACACAGCTGAGGTTGGAATCTACACACACAAAGTCCCAAAGAATTCTCTTCATTTTTTTCTAAGTCTTTGTTGCATGAGTGGGCAAGGAGGCAAATCTCTTTGTTTTGCAACCGAAAAAGGGGGGTTGGGAGAGACCCTGTGGTCGACCATATGATTGTTTATAAACATTTACTGTGCCTCTCAGGGGCAGATTGTACTTCCCCATGCCACCAACAACAGGCTTGGTTATGTGACTTACAAATGAGATATGAGCAGCCGTGGGGGCCACTTCCAAGTAGAAGCTCTAAGAGTCAGTGTGCTTCATGATGTTTTCCTTTCCTGCTCTCCTGATGACCAGCAATATTCAAGATAGAAGCTAATCCACCTGCTTCTGTCCCAGAGTGAAGAGAACATGCAATAAAGCCCCAGCTGACACACAGCACAAGTGAAAAAAACTACTTTTGCTGATTGGGCCATTGAGAACTGGGAATTGCTACCATAGTGTAACAGAGCCTCTGCTGACTGATGCAGACCCTTTCTGAATTTGTTTCTGTTGGTGATCCAGATTTATGGGGTCATCCCCAGGTAAAATAGGTTGCTTGGGAAGTATGAGATGTAGAAAATGGGATTATTAGTGCACTGTAGTGAAAGGCTTTAAAATATAGAATATGAAACGCAGTCCTGATCTGGGGGCCCAGACAAGCCATTGTAGGATAGGTACCATAGACCATGTCATGTCCCAGAGGAAGTTAAAAAGAAGGTTAAGATACAGTCCCTGTTCTTGAGGCAAAGGCCATTTTCATTCATTTTTTTAATCTTGTGAGAGCTTTTATTTCAGTGATCAAAAGAATGAAGTAAATGGTTTACATCTATACTGATTTAACATTAAGCATGCACCTCTTACCTGAAACTGCTGTTAGTTTTTGACAGGCCTAAATCTTTACAACTTATTTAGGCACATCTTTGAGTTTCTTGGACCCTGATGTAGAGAGTAAGTGAACTTCTTCCTTGAGGCAGGTTTAGTAATGAAAATTATGTTCACTGGCTAGATTCCTTTATAATTAAAGGCCTCTAGACACTCAGGCTTCCTGTACTACCTCAAGACCATACTTTATTTAGATATTTAAGTAAATCACAGTACAAAGCAGGGAGATAATTTAGAAAGCTGAACTGTAATTTAGAAAGCTGATCATTCCATAGATTTTTTTTTCTAGCACTGATGGTCAAAACACTAGATAAGAAGGCCTACAGTTAAGTACCAAATGACTCTTCTCCCACTGCTGCCCTTTCTCAGACACACAAAGATGTTTGTATCCATATCCCCAGAGATCTGAAATGAATCCATGCAAATGACAGATTTTACCCATGTGGTGCCACTAGTCCCACTATCGAACTATTGGAAGCAGTTAATGAGACTCTAAGAAAAACATAGTCCCACATTCAGTAATATGCATCTAGTATAGTTTTCTATTCATCTGTCAATTGTTTTCACAAAATTAACATTAAAAAACACAACCAGCCCAGCGGCGTGGCTCAGTGGTTGAGCATCGACCTATGATCCAGGAGATTGCAGTTCGATTCCTGGTCAGGGCACATGCCTGGGTTGCGGGTGTGATCCCCAGCAGGGGTGTGCAGGAGGCAGCCAATCAATGGCTCTCTCATCACTGATGTTTTTCTCTCTCTCTCTCCCTCCCCCTTCCTCTCTCTGAAATCAATAAAAACATATTTAAAAACACACACACACACACAACCAAATGCACATATGACCCCCAAACCCCAAACCCACAAAAAAATAGGTCTTTGTTCATTCTCAGATGACAGGATGCCCCCAGAGTGACAAATGTGGGACCCAATCCCCAATGGCCTTTTCTTCAACCATCTCATCAACCGCTCTTCATTTCATGAACTACCTTTCTTTTCCAAAAAGGTAATGCTGAAATCAGTCAGGCTTTCTGAGAAGACTGGCTTGAATTTCCGTGTCTGTTCCAGTCGATTCAAGACTAACTGGCTTGTCTCAGTGAAGCACTGAACGCAGTTCACAAAACAGGCCTGGCCAGACTGTCCAAGTTTGGCCCAGGCTTGTCCATGCACTTCTCCCGACAAAGTTCTGTCATCTGGTGCACCAGCTGCTGGAAGCACTGCTTCTGAGTCTCCACCTCAATAAAATGCTGCAGCTGCGGGTCCACCCAGCCCAAACCCACAGCGAAGGAAGCAGAGGAGGAATCCATCCCAGCATGACCACAGATGCCAAGATGTACTCCACACCAATTCAGCGACCTTCACCTGTCTGCATCTTCATTCAGTTTTAACATAGCTGCACTGGGTGCCTGGCGCCCACTAGGCCCTTAACATAGCTGCACTGGGTGCCTGGCACCCATTAGGCCCATAATGAATGGTCTGGAACCATAACCCAGGTTTCCTAACACCCCACTAAGGCTTTTCCTATGTTGTGGTGTGTTGCCCACTTGGGTTAAGGGATCTGGGAGGGAAAGGCTAAGGTAAAACCCTTTCAGTGGGGTTTTTTGTTCCTTGCTACCACGAACTGTGTCATCCTTGTGCTTATAAATTGTGTCTGAGATGAAATCTGCTAGAAATGCTGATGAGATGGCTACCCATTCATTCAGTTAACATTTATCTAATGCTAACTCTAAGCTGGGTACTGTGCTCAGGGCTTGTAATGTAAAGATAAAAGTAGTAGCTAGGGGGCAGTACAGCATAAAAGTGATTAAGAGAGTGTGCCAGTGTTAACAAGTGGGGGACAGCGATAAGTGGGTAGAGCATGGGCTCCCTTGCCTGGGGTTTAATCCCAGCTCTGCCACTCACTAGCTCAATGACTTCAGTTGGGCAAGTTGCTTAATCTCTCTGAGCCTCAGTTTTCTCATCTGTACTTGGGGATAATAATAGTGCTCACTGCATAAGTGTGTTGTCAGCTAACTGAAACAAGGCACGTGGAGAGTGCTGAACACGGTGCTTAGCACATAAGAAGTGTTATACACGTGAGCTCTTCCTATTTTCCTGCATGGTTCATAGAGGAAGGAGAATAGAGGAAGGAATTTGATCTGACTGAAGATGGTCGTTTCAAGGAAGGATTTGCAAACACAAGCATTTGAGCTCAGCCTCAAAGGAGGAGTTCAGGTCTGTTAGGGCAAGGCAGGCAGGAAGGTAATTCCAAGTGTAAAGGCCTGGCCCCATTGTTTAAGGTGGGGCATATTTGGAGGGTTCTTCCCTCTCCTGAACTCCCTCCCTAGGTGCCGAGGTGAAGGGCACACAGAATCAGATGAGACCTGTCTGGCAACTACATCACACTGCAGCTCCTCCCTCTGCCCCTTCCTCTTCACTCCCCCTGCAGGACTAATCACAAAAGCACACCTCTCCAACTCCCCAGAAAACTTCGCGCCCACAAAATCCTTTTAGGAATCTGGTTTTTCAAGGACTCCAACCTACGTTATGAGTAATACTACTTGCAATTTGAAACTGAAAAATATATTTTATGTGTATAGTGTAGAAACCTCAGCATGGTGGACTAGTTAGAGGAAATACACATTTATTCATTAAACCATCACAATGCACTTGTCCAACACTGTACTAAGGAACACGCTGTGTTTCCTTACATCTAAGCATCTTGATTGTGCAAGCAGTCTTGGATAAAAGCACTTAAAGCTTTAAATATGGTTTCTTAATCTTTTTCAAACTTTTATTTTCTAAGAAAAACTTTAAACAGATATGCAAATGGACAAATACAATGAACTCGCATATATCCATCATCCAGCTTCAACAATTACCCAGTACTAGCCAAGGCTCCAGTAATATTCACATGTGGAAATTGGATATGTCCCTTGAATAGTTTTAATTTATAAATCCCTGCTCAACTCTTTTTTTCTTGCAATGTGTTTGTTGAAGAAACTACATTATTTTTCCTAAAGTATTTCCCACAAAATCGATCTTGCTGCATGCTTCCCTGTGGTGGTTTTTAACATGTGCTCTGCCTTCTGTGTTTCCCATAAATCAGTAGTTGGGTCTAGAGGCCGAGTCAGATTCATGTGTGAGATTTTGGGGGGCACAACTACTTCATTGGCAGTATGTTCTTCCATAAAGGAGGCACAAAATATCTGGTTATCTAGTCTCTCATTTTTCCTAATTAAATACTCTAAAATTTTTTCCTCCCAAGGAGTTATAATCAGCATAACTTAGATTGCAAGTTAAGAATTGCAAAGGAGACTTGACTTGGGGTGGTGAACACACAATACAATATACAGATGATGTATTATAGAATTGCACACCTGAAACCTATATAATTTTATTAACCAATGTCGCCCCAATAAATTCAGTAAAAAAGAAATTGCAGCTGATGTATAGTTGCGCAGCTAATCTTTAAGGGCCCTGAGGATTAAATTGAGTCCAACTGTTATTCTATCATCTGTCATCATTATTTCATTATTCATCAAGTATTAGTAAGTGCTAACCATGGCATCTGGGCCCGACTGGGCATCATGTTATAATAATCAGGATCATTGACTGAGTCCCTACTATAGGCCAGCTACTTAATTTAGCTTATATGTAATCATCACAAGCAACCCTGCAGTGCAAGTTTTATTATACCATTTTATAGAAGAACAATAAATTGCAAAGATAAAATGACTTTTCTAAGGCCATACAATTGGCAAATGACAGACGCAGAGGTGGAACGTAAAGGAAGATCTGTCTGCTTTTTCCACTAACCCCAAGTCTTTTGAAAACAGAACCGAAGTGTAAGAATGATCCCTGCTTTCAATAGGATTATATCTGTGTAGGAAAAAGAAAAATTACTAAAACAAGTAAAGGCTATCAGGTAAGAAAGCACTATATAGAACATGAACTTTTAAAATGTGTGCATTTTCCAAGTGGTGATTGTTATAAATGAACAGAAAGGAAGAGGGCGGACATCAATGTTGATTGAAGTTCCTGGGGGAGACTTCATCAAGCAATGCAGAAATTATTGCAAATATAAAAGCTTTACCAATGAGCGAAGGGTCCTTTGCACAAGCATCCTCTCCCTTGGGATCCATGTCACACTGACACAAAGATTCCATCGCCATGGCAACTGGTCATTGGACCAATGAAATAATCAGTTGTCATGGTAACAGCATCTCCATCTTCCTCCCACCAGGCACCTGTTCCAAATCATCACATCCTCCAACAACCTCATGCCACCTTAGTGCTCCTTTCTTCTTTCCTCTAGTCACCTTGTTATCCTCAGCCACCTGTGTCTGAGCCCCTAAATTTATGGCTAGATGTGCGTATGAGACTACTGAAGCCGGAGCAAAGGAAAGTGACTTTGTAGAGTTTCACTACAGACAGGGAGAAAACCTCTAAAATGTTAAAAGCTGAATGAGCCAGATCATTGAAGAAAGAGAGCATGTGATGCTTTCCCGTCACCCCCACCCGCCCCATCACGTTTCTGTAAGTATAATTCCTTTGGGTTTTGAAACATTGCACTATCTAGATTCTCCTCCTACCTGTCTATTCCTTCACTGGCTCCTTTTCTCCTTCCGTCTCCGAGATGCAGATGCCTCTCAAGGCCCCACCCTTTGTGTCCGCTCTCTCTCCAAACTGCACTGTCCATCCAGTACAGTAGCACCAGCCACACGATGGCTATAGAGCCCTTGGAATTGATTACAGAGGTGCTGAACTGGGAGGTGCTGTAAGTAGGAAATGCACACCAGAGTTCAGACCTCATACTCCCCCCAAATGCAAAAATCTCATTAACAATGTTTATAGTGATTACATGTTGAAATGATAATAATTTGGATATGTTGAGTACAATAAAATACATCATTAAAATTTAATTTCATCTTTTTCTTTTTTATGTTTTTAATGTGATTACTGAAAAATTTAAATTGTGAATGTGGCTCACATTCATGGTTTGTGTTATATTTCTACTGGACAGCACTGCTCTAAACTTCCTCCCTAAAGCTGTCAAGTATCTCCTCTTTGAAATGATTCTAGGATCCTAAATCCTAGCATCTTTTCTGAGATCCGAACCTACATTTCCATGGCCTCTGGCCCTTTCACAGATAACCACCAGTTCCTCAGCTCAACATGAGCAAAGCCATGGGCTTTTCCTCAAAATCTGTTCTTCCCTTTGATCAACTTTATTAACCTTTTGTATTACTTTCTTAATGCTGCTGTAGCAAATTACTGTAAACTTGGTGGCTTAAAACAGTACAAATTTATTATCTTACAGTCCTTTGAGTCAGAAGTCTGAAATGGGTCCCACTGAGCTAAAATCAAAGTGTCACAGGGCTGCATTCTTCTGGAGGCTCTTAGGAGAGAATCCATTTCCTCGCCTTTTCCAGTTTCTAGAGGCTGCCAGCATTATTTGGCTCGTGGCCCCCTTCCATTTTAAGAGCCAGCAATGACTGGTCAAGTCTTCCTCATGCTGCGTCACTCTGCTACTGACTCCTGCTTCCCTCTTTCATTTCTAAGGACCTTTGTGATTACACTGGACCCACTGGGATAGTTCCTCCATTTTAAGGTCAGCTGATTAGCAACTTTATTTCCATCTTCAATCTTAAGGTCAGATGATTAACAACTTTATTTCCATCCTCAATCTTAATTCTCCCTTATGTAACATAACATATTCACAGGTTCCAGGTATTAGGGTGTAGCCATCTCATCCAAAGGGAGATTCTGTCTGCAAGGCCAACAAGAAAACATGCTAGTCAGAGCAGATCAGAGTATAGTTCTCATTGCTCTCAAGGCGATTGCTGACAGACAGGGAGCAACTAAAGTGTTGGCTGGTATAGAAATCGGTGGTCTCACACCTTTCCTAGTTCACTGCAGAATCTACTCTCCTAAGACTCCTTTCCTGATCACTCCTTTCCCGCAGTTTCACCTTTCTTCCATGTCAGCTTTTGTAGTTCCTTGGACATCTATCTTACTCTTTTTGTATCATGTTTATGTAGGTAAGCTCTTGGAGTTAACCTCTCTATACTAGAATGGAAAATATTTTGTGAACAGGAACTATTTGCTTTACCTTTATGTGTAACCATGATGTCTAACATGGCACTTTATGTGTAGTAGTTTCTCAATAACTATTCTTGAATTTAGTTGAATGGAGACAACTCATATTGACTTATAGAGTATGTGCTTTGGCACCATGGCCACTGATCTCCGTTAAATAGTGAACACTTTCTTAATTGACTTCCATTTAACTGATATACTCCATTCTGTCTTAAAAGAGCCATAGTGTGATTCTGGTAGGTAATGGGCTACTGTGCACTTGAATTTTATGCCCATCCAGGGTCTCTTGTATTTTATTTCATAACCTATTGATGCCAGGTATTCTTGATATAACTATATAATTTAATTTAAAGTTATGTAAGGCAATGTATTATGAATGTCAAAAGAATGAGAATTGTTTCTACAAAGGCTAAGTTGAATATCCCGGAAATGCAAGGAAGTACAGCTCCTAAAACCTACTGATGTATTATAGGAGAACAGATGAAAGGAGAAAAAAACAATCATTCCAATAAATGCAAAAAAGGTATCAACAAAGTTTAACACTCATCCATTATTTTTTAAAAAAAACAAAAAACCTTTGAAACTGGGATTAGCAGGCCACTGTCCTTATTTGCAGATGAACATGATCGATTACTTACAAAATCACAAAGAATAGAATCTAATAAAACTAATGGAGTTTAGCAAATTTTCTGTAATCAAGATCAATATGAAGAAATCAGTGGCCTCTCAATATCAGAAAATAATTAGAACTTGCAGTAAGAACAAAATCCCATTCGCAATAGTGACAAAAATAACAAGATGCCTAGGAATCAATCTGACAAAAAGTGTGTAAAATCATTGTGAAGAAAATTACAGAAGTGAACAAACACACAGAGACCTGAATAAGTGGAGAGATCTACCAGGGTCATGAACTGAAAGAGTCAGTCTCATAAAATGCAAATTCTTCCCAAGTTAGCTCATAAATTCAATATAATTCTAACTAAAATCCAAATATGACTATTTGTAAAACTAAACAGACTGAACTTAAAATTCATATAAAGAGGAAAAAGACAAGATAATTTTGAATGTAAAAAATAAAATAAAAAGACTATCTCACCAAATATCAACTTATTTTAAAGTTATAAGATTTGAGATGGCATGACATTGGCTCAGGGATAGGCAAATTGGTGAATGGAACAGAAGAGACCCTAGAAAGAGGTCCATGAACATATGAAAACTTGATACATTCAAAGGTGCCATTACAAATGTGGGGAGAAAGAATTAGGTACTTAGTAAATGAGAAAATTGGTCGTAAAGGATTCAAATAATATACCTCGACCCACCTGATCTCCCGGAACCCCAGTAGTACTGATATTCCTGCACCTCCTAAACACTTCTAGTTGTCTCAGTCTCATCATAGAGAGAGAGCCTGGCGTTGGCGTGGCTACTGTTGCTCCTAATACATCAGAAGACCCATGGCTCTGGAGCTCAGGCCCCACCCTACCAGACTCATGGAGGACATGGCTCTTGCGTCACTTTCAGGCTCAGCTAAGCATCAAGCATCACGTAACAGACAGCACTGAAGACTGGCCTGCCCACTGGCTACACAGAGAAGGTGTGAAACTCAACCCACGGATGAATTAACTTCCAGGGGAGCAAACTTCCACCCAGGACAGGGAGGAGAAAAGAGGAGCCGGCAGATGGTTCGCCCTTCCTCCTCTGGGGACTCTTCTGAGGTGTGGTGCTCACAGGGCCTGCGGGGAAGACGTCCTGGGCCACCAAGGCTGGATTCCCTTGGGAAGCTGCGCCTTGCTTTGCAACATACCACCTTGCACTTGCTTTGTTTTCCTCTGTGCCTAACTTCCCTTCTCCCCGACTCTTGCGCCCTGGGGTTGACCCTCTCAACATCTTGACCTGCTGGTGGTGCCTCAGGCTCTGTTTTTCAGAAAACCTGGGGTAAGACAGTTGTATATACAGAAAAAAGACAACTAGGTGCCTGCACCCACACCATACTGACACCATATCTAACTGGAATAAAGACCTACATTTGAAAAATAAAACATTTGAAAACATTTTGAAGAGAACGTTAGGAAAACCTTTCTTTCAGAAGGAGCAAGTAGTTCTTAAAACCCAAAAGAATAAATCATGGCAGAAAATATTGACAAATGTGATTCCCTATCATTTCAAAACATTCATTCGACAAAAGATGACGTGAACAAAGATAAAAATGCAAGCTGCAAGCTGCGAAAGATATTTGGAATTCATTTGATCAGCAAGTATAGGTATCCAGAATTTAACAAAATTCTTACAAATCAAGAATGAAAGATAAACAACAGAGAAAAGGGCAAAGGACAGAAACGAGCAGTTCCTAGAGGAGGACTTCCAGATGCCCAATACACATGAGAAGATAAAGAACCTCATTATTGACTAGGCAAATCAAATACAGCCACTTGAGATACCATTTCGCACCCATCTAACTGGAAAAAAATTGAAAGGAACAGTAACATGAATGTTGAATGTGGAACAACAAAGTCATACACAGCTAGTGAAAACTAAACAGTTACAACCATAATAGAAAATAATTTGACAAGATACATGTGAAGATGTATATCTCCTTTGACTCCAAAATTTCATTTCTTATTATGTTTGCTAGACGATAGAAACACATACTTGCACATACACTTTGAATAATTATAAAGGCAGAGTTAATTAAAATACATTTCATTTTCAAACTGTTAGCTGTTAAAGCATGTAAGAGAAAGAGAGTGAAATCTATGAAGAAATGATCACTGCAGTGTTGTTTATAATAGAAAAAAAAAAGAAAACTGAAATGTTCAACAAGAGAAAAAATAAAATAAATAAGTTTTGGAATATTTACAAAATGGAAGGCTATGCAGCAGCCTATTTTTTAAATTGATTTTTAGAGGGAGAGAAAGGGAGAGAGAGAAAAACATGGATTTTTTTGGTTCCACTTACCTGTGCACTCATTGGTTGATTTTTGCGCATGCCCTGACTGGGGATCAAACCCACGACCTTGGCGCACTGAGACATGCTCTAAGCAACTGAGCTACCCAGCCAGGGCCTACTATGCAGCAGTATAAATAATAAACTAGAGCTACATTTTTCAACAAGTATAAATCTCAAACATAATGATGAGAGAGAAAAAATCAAGCTGCAGAATAATACATACAGTATGATACCATTTACATATAGATTCAAAACATGAAAAACGAAACAAAGCCATTTATTTTTAGCACACATATGGAATAAATATAAAGACACATATGGAAAAGCTGAACAGGGTTCAGGATAGTTGTTTTATTTTATTTTAATTTATCTTTATTATTTAAAGTATTACAGGTGTCCCATTTTCCCCCCCAATTGACCCCCCACCTCACTTCCGCCCACTCCCCAGGCCTTCACCCCGTTATTGACTGTGTCCATGGATTATGCATATATTCATATAACTTCTTTGGTTAATCTCTCCCCACCCTCCACCCCCCTTCCCTCTGAAATATGATCGTCTGTTGGATGAGTCAATGTCTCTGGATCTATTTAGTTCATCAGATTCTTTTGTTCATTAGCTTCTTTATATATATCTTTATTGATTTCAGAGAGAGGAAAGAAGAGGGAGAGAGAGAGATAGAAATATCAATGATGAGAGAGTCATTGATCAAGCCCACAACGTGGGCATGTGCCCAGACCGGGAATCGAACCCCGATCGCCTGGATCCTAGGTCGATGCTCAACTGCTGAGCCACGCCCGGCCCGGCCATTAGCTTCTTCTTAAAGAAGATCCTTCAACATTTCCTGTAGTGCTGGTGTGGTGGTGATGAACTCCTTTAGCCTTTTCTTATCTGCGAAGCTCTTTATCTGCCCTCCAATTTTAAATGATAGCTTTGCTGAGTAGAGCAATCTTGGTTGTAGTTCCATGTTTTTCATCACTTTGAATATTTCTTGCCACTCCCTTCTGGCCTGCAAAGTCTCTGTTGGAAAACCAGATGACAGTCATATGGGTGCTCCCTTGTAGGTAACTAATTGCTTTTCTCTTGCTGCCTTAAAGATTCTGTTTTTAACCTTTGGAATTTTAATTATGATGTGTCTTGGGTTCCTCTTGTTTGGGACCCTCTGTGCTTCCTGGACTTATAAGTCTATTTCTTTCCCCAGGTAGGGGAAGTTTTCTGTAATTATTTTTTCAAACAGGTTTTCAATTTCTTGCTTTCTTTCTTCCCCTTCTGGCACCCCAGTAATACAAATGTTGGGCCTCTTGAAGTTGTCCCAGAGGCTCCTTATGCTATCTTCACATTTCTGGATTCGTTTTTCTTTTTGCTCTTCTGGTTGGGTGTTTTTTGTTTCCTCATGTTCTAAATTGCTGATTTGATTTTCAGCATCCTCTACTGTTGATTCCTTGTAAATTATTTTTCATTTCAGTTCGTGTAGCCTTCATTTCAAATTGGTACTTTATTATGCCATCAATTTTCTCAGTTGTTTTCATAATACTCTTACTAATACGCTTGAGCATCCTTATAAACAAAATTCTGAACTCTGTATCTGTTAGGTTGCTTGGATCTATTTCATTTAGTTCTTCTAGAGATTTCTTCTGTTATTTCCTCTGTGACATGTTTCTTTGCCTCCACATTTTGGCTGCTTCCAGGTGTTTGTTTCTATGTATTAGGTAGAGCAGCTATGTCTCCTGGAATTTGTAGAGTGGCTTTGTGTAGTAGGTGTCCTATAGGGTCCAGTGGCTCAGCCTTCCCAGTCATCTGAGCTGGGCCTTCTAGGTGCTCCCCTGTGTGGGCTGTGTGCACTGTCCTGTTGTAGTTGAGCCTTGGTTGCTGTTGGCATCACTGGGAGGAACTGACCCCCAGGCCAATCGGCTGTGAGGACCAGCTGCAACTACAGCCAGAGAGCTGCTGTGCTGGAGACACTCCGATGGAGCAGGATTTACTTCAGTGGGGCTTTGGTGTTCACCAAGCGCGCCCCTTGAGTGTGTCACTCGTGGATGTGGTAGGGTTGTAATCCAGCGTGGTCGAGTCTGAGCACCAGGTGCACTGTCTCTGGGGCCTCCCGGGAGGTGCAAAGTCAGCTTCTGCCGGTGCCTTGCCCAGGGCCACCCAACATGAGCTACACAGCAAACTGTAGTTGGCTGCTACTTGTGCTGGGCTTGGAGGTGCCCAGGAGAGGCCTAGCTATGAGCCAATGCAGGCTGCCGCTAGTGCCAGGCCTGGGGCCACTTATCAAGCCGTATGGGGCCCGCTGCTGCTTGTTTGAGAGGTTTTAGGAAAGTCCTAAGCATGAGGCTCGAGAGGCCACCTGCACAGAAAAGCCCCTGGAAATGGCCTGGATGAGCTGCAGGTGGGGAGGGGCGGGGCCTCCGGGAATCACGGGGCAGGGCCTCCGGTGTGAGTCAGGTGCTGGCGACTCAAATATGGCGCCTGCCTGCGGGCTGTGTGTGGGGAGGACTCGCCAAAGGAGCCATGGCCTCCGCCAGCCCTTCTGCCTGGGAGGAAGCCGCCCCTCCAGCTCTCGCCCCAATTTCAGGCAGGTTAGTTCCTCCCCGAGTGTCCCAGGTCCTTTCAGGCTGCTGCCCGAGGGAGCGTCCGAGTGAGTCCGTGCCGGGCCCTTTAGGAGGAGCTGCTGGGGCTCCTGCAGCCTCCGAGACCCTCAGGGACAGTCCCCGCTGGTTTCACAGCCCGGAGTTGTGGGGACGTCTCTTCCCGGCCTGGAGCCCTGGGCTGGGGGCCTGCTGTGGGGCTGGGACCCCTCGCTCCTGCGGGAAATCCCCACCGCCGAGATTCCCTCCCGGGTTTCAACCTCGGCACCGGGTGTGGGCCCGCGGTCGCATCTCCCCGATTCAGCCCCGACCCGCCCGCGTCTCCGCCCCTCCTCCCGGTCTCGGTGCTGCTTCAGTTCTCTGGTTGTGGGGCTTCTGTGCAGCCGGATCTCAGGAGGCTCTGAGTGATGGAGGTTCTGTGTTTTCGTTGTAATTTTGATGTGGCTGCGGGAGGCGCGGGTGCGGCGGTTCCCTACGCCGCCATCGTGATTCCTCTCGGGGAGTTGTTATAACGGGAGAATGGGACAGAAATGAAATCAGCGTGGAGTGTGCCCAGGTTTCAACTCTATCTGCAATGTCTGCTCCTCTAGAAAAATCTAAAGCAGGCATGGCAAACGTCGGCATTCGCACAGCGGAGCGTGGGCACATGTTCATTATGTTCTTTTCCTTGTATGTTTGCAGCATTTCATTAATTTTTTTAACTAAGTGAAATGCTTTGAAACGATTCAATAAAGACCGAGTTACTAACAAAAACAAAAACTGCCATTGAAATAAGTGTGGGCAAAACTATTGTAAGATGTTGATAAATAATTCTAAGTAATTTAAAGTTCTGCACACAGGTTTCTTTACCAGGTGTGTTTAAGTTTTTCCTCTACTTCAAAGAAACACAAACTGGGAATCATAACACATATTGTGAGTGTGGTTTGTTCAAGAAAGGTAATGCAGCCCTGGCCAGTTTGGTTCAGTGGTTAGAGCATCGGCCGTGGACTGAAGGGCCCCGGGTTCGATTCCGGCCAAGGGCACGTATCTGGGTTGCAGGCTGTGTGAGGGAGGTAACCAAGTGATGTGTCTCTCTCAAGTCGTTGATGTTTCTGTCCCTCCCTCTCTCTCTCTCCCCCTTTTGCTCTCTCTGAAAGTCAATGGAAAAAATATCCTCGAGTGAGGATTAAAAAAAAGCAATTTAAAAAAAAGATAATGCAGAGCTCCAAATAGCGAACTCATTCACAACCTGCCTTACATCCACACTTTGGTGAATGAATGTATTTAAATATGTTTGAGGTTCAAATAAAATATTTAAATAAGTATAGGTCACATTTTGTGATTTCCTAGTTTAATAGAATTATTCCATTTCTGACCTGAGTCCTGTTGGATAAGAAGTCTTCTACTGCGGTCATTCCAAGATCTATGGACACATGTTAAAGGCCTCCGTGCTATGCATTGGACTAAGTGCAGATGGTTCCCTGAAGCACAGAGTGAACTAAAGACATGGCATGCAAGCATCCTGGGCAGAGAATAACACAGGAGTAAACTCAGCAAGACAGGGAGAGGAAATGGAGCATAGATGTCTTCTACTGGAAGGTGCAGGAGGAGGGGAGAGAGAAGTTTGGGAAGATAGGTTATAGTAAGACTGAAGAAACAGGTTGTTGAGTTTTGTCTTAATATCAATTTTAACACACTGCAGTTTCCAAGTTGAAAGCATTTTACTCATATTTTAAATTTTCATGTCAGAAAGTGTAGTCATCTGCAGTTTCCAAAGCACTCTAAAGAAGCTTGTGCTGTGTCATTTCTAAGGATAACAAAGTAAGTGAGATCAGGGTTATACAGACTTTAGCCTTCTGTAATAATTGATAAGTTGTCATATTTTTTAAATAATTTTTTATTGGCACAAAAAATTCACACACATTTGAAAAATAAAGACATTACAAATTAGGCCATAATTTCCTTTGACCATTACCTGAACCTAACCCTCTCCCTGCCATATAACCAAACTTAACGCTGATAGCTCTGGACCGAAATTGTTCAAGTTCAGATCTTGATTCTGCAACTTACTTATGATTCTGGACAAGTTATTTAACCTCTCATAGTTTCACTTCATCATCATGGAGATGATGATAATACACATCTTACAGGGTTGTTGTAAGGATTTAATAAGTTCAATCTTATAAAGGGTTTAGAGCAATTTCTTTTACTAGAAAGCACTCAATACTATATTAAGTGCTATTATTAGCTATTATTTTTAGTCCGGTAGTATCTCAGACCTTTCTCTTATATTTTAAATATACATGTACCAGCTGATAATATTGTTCTGTGTGAGGTTGTTGTAACTAAATGGTATTATACCAAACATATTATTCTACAGCTTTGTTTTGTCACCCAGTAATAAATCCTGCAGGTCATTCTCTGTGCATGGAAACCAACCTTTTCTTTTAAATTTTGCATAGCCAATCCACTTCTGATAGACCTTAGGCCTTTCAAGTGTTCCTAATTTGTCCTATGATGAGCAACACTGCAATGAACATAACATCTTTGCAAAGTGTCCTATGCACATGTACAAATGCTTCACTGTGGTAAATGCCTAGAGAAGGAAGTTCCTAGGTTGTGGTATACACACATTTTAAATTTCAGTCGATGCTGCCAATTTGCCCTCGAAAGTTTCTGTCCCAATTAATATTCTACCAGCAGTCTCTGTCAAAATTATCCATCTCAACTCTGTGAATTTTTTCCATAACCTTTCTAACACTTCATATTAACAATCTTTTAAATTCTTAACAATCTGATGGGCAAAACTTTTTGATTTTAAATTAAATTTTCCTGATTCCTGAGAGAGTTGCTTAAATGTGTCCCATTTGTAAATTGCCTTTTGGCATTCTATTTCCTTTTCTTTTTATAATTAACTATAGGAGTTCTTTACACATGATGAATCTTAATTCATTGATATATATACTACAAATATTTTCTGTCAGTCTGTTACCCACCTTTAGCTGTCTTTGTGTTTTCTACTGTTTCACAGAAGTTTTTAATACTGATACAGTCAAATGTATCATTTTTCTTTTAAGCTTTTTTTTTTTTTTTTCAGCAAAGAATGTGGAGTTTTCTTAGTTGAAGAAATGCTGGCAACCCCAGAGCCACAAGCAAGCCAGCACTAAAAGACCTGGCTCCTTAAAGCTTTTTAATATTTGAATCTTCCACAAGATTTTCCTTACTCCTAAGGTCACAAGCATTTTTCTACAGTTTTTTTTAATACTCTCATAGCATTTTTATATTTACGTTTTTAATTCATGAGATGTATATTTTTTTTAATGGTACTGGTAAGAATACAACTTGATTCTTTCCCCAAAGATTTCCAGTGATCTCCATCGTCATTATTTGGAAATCAGCTTTCTTGAGAGATAATTCACATGCCATACAACCCACCCATTTAAACTGTACAATTCAGTGGTTTTAAATACATTCACATAGTAGTACAATCATCACCACAATAAATTTTGGAACATTTTCATCACCAATCAAAAAAACCTCATACCTTTTTTACCCCAACCCTTCCCCCTGCCCTAGACAACCATTAATCTACTTTCTGTCTCTATAGATTTGCCTATTCTGGACATTTCAAATATGTGGACTCATACAACATGTGGTTCTTTGTGACCGGCTCCTTTTGCTTGCATAATGTTCGAAGGATTATACATGTTGTAACATCTACCAGTATTTCATTCCTTTTTATTAGATACCACATTTTATTTATCCATGCGTCAGTTGATGGACATTGGGTTGTTTCCATTTAGGGGCAATTATGAATAATGCTGCGGTGAGCATTGTGGCCCCACGTAAGCACTGATCTGCTTTCTGTCACTATAGGTATTTCCTTTTCATATACGTGAAATCACACACTATGTATTCTTTAGCGCCCAGCTTTTTTCACTGAGCATATTGTTTTTATGATTCATCCATGTTATTGTACATATGAGTAGTTTGCATCTCTTTATGGCTGAATAACATTCCATTGTGTAGCTACATCCCTAAATTTTTAAATTTTGATAAAATTCAATTTACCAATTTCTAAATGTTTAGGCTTCTTGGCTCTCTGCTTTGATGCATCTCAGGCATTCACATGACTCTTAGATAAATAAAGAGCCCCATGGTCACAATAAATGAGTCTCAGTTCAGGAATCAGAATGCCCAATTCTACATAAAAATCAGAATATGAAACTTTACTTAAAGTGAAAACTCTCCTCCTCTAACCTGGCCCTTGCACATGAACAGTGACTGCAGGAATGGAGGGGAGGTAAGGCCATGGTTAAACTACTTCCCCACCTAGGGTGCCTCCTCTTCCAGCTGACTCTCTCAGGTTTGGGGGAACAGTCTTGTTAAATAGTTTTAAGCCCACTTGAATTGGCCGATACTGAAAACTATTTTTCTCTTGATGTATGTGTGTGTGCAGAAGCCCCGGTAGGAACATTCTATCACACCTGCCATAATGCAGGGGATACCATTTCCCTTTCATTGGCTGTTCCCATCGTAGCTTTGGTTTTTTGGTGGTTCACTCAATACTGGGTCTTTCTGTTGGAGTCCCATGGCTCTACCAAACAATTCTCTTGGGCAAGATTTAAAAAGGTTTAAGCCAGCTCGCTTTCCAAAGAAATCATCCACACTGACTCTTGGTGTGCTGGCCACTTGATGTAATCCTTTCGCCTTCACCACGGAGGCTGGAGGAGCCAGCCCAGCCCATCTCGGCCTTTTACCTGTTCCAGGCATGAGTCAGACACTGGCCCACTACCTGGAGGAGCATCATATCTGGGTCTCCAAGTGGTCCCATTGGAATGGCTCCCTCTGGACTTGAAGAGAATGGGGAAGCGTCCCCCACCCACAGCACAGCTCCCTGTAGAAGATCCATCTTAAAGCCCTACACCAACAATCTTTATGCCCCCGGGGGTGAGAAGGTTGAGAATTGTGAAACTGGTTTTTCACTATCTCCTTGGGAAACTCCTACAAGATGGCCTGCTGACAACTTTGTCATCTAGCATATACTGCCTTAGGGTTTCTGGCTGCGACTTCCAATTTAAAATCCTACCACGCTTGCGCTTGTGGGCTAAACACTACTTGGATGTGATGTAGTTTTCTTTCACTGTCTTAATGGATTGTTTGCTAATGTTTTATTTAAGAGTATGGAATCTACGTTCTACCCATGAAATAGACCCTACTTATTCCTTTTTTTCTCACTTTGGGTCATGTAGCAGGATAGAAATTTACATCCTAGGACTCAGATGTGCGAAAGAATAATAATGTTCATTATTTTCTACAACTAATCCCATCTTAGACTCAGGTCTCCGTTCCTGTTAATAGCATGGGGAAATTCTATTTGCGTTTATGTCTCCGAGTTTAAATTGAATTTGGTCAATTCAGTGTTCACACTCCCTGCTGGCTTTGTTTCCCCCTCATAACAGCAGGGGTGGACCCCCCTGCTGTCCTGTGGCCTTCGCTGATCCCACTGTTGAAGTCCCCCAGGGAATGCTCTGGTTCCACTTTATCTTTTGCGGTATCATTCCGGTGACCACTACTGAGATTTGTCATTGCTGCGTTCACTGCTTGCCTCGTGCCAACTTCAGGCAAGGAAATAATCCATATTATTAAGATGGGAAAATGCATCAGGAGGTATTTTCTAAACATTTTAAACTAGCTTCCTTACGTTTAAATCCAAGATTATATTGTTCTTATGCTTTTGTTGCTAAATCAAGGATCCAATCACACGTAGCAGCCCCTCCGTTATACTGGGGGGAGCATGCTGCCTGTTTCCTCCGTGTCCTTTAACCGGCTCCTCAGAACCCTCTCATGAAACCTACGCTAATAACTAGGACAATTAATAGCTATGACCCAGGTGCCTTACTTATATTATTTCTAATTCTTTCAACAACCCAAGGGAGTACGTAATTCTGCTGCCATTTTACGGAAAAATAAACTGGAGCACAGAAAGGTGGCTGTATTAGTTAGGATACAAGCTAAGCTGCAGTAACAACGAGATACCAAAATGCAGTGGCTTGAACAGGTGGAGGTGTTTTTTTTTTTTTTCCACAAAACAAAACAGAGGCAGGTGGAAAGTCCAGGGTGGCAGGTGGCTCTCACCCCGTCATCGAGGGCCCCAGCACCTTCTGCCTTGTTAGTCCCCGGCCGTCTAGCGTTTGTCCTCAGCTATCTGGTAAAAGCTGGCTCACCACTGTGCGTGCCTGTTCCAGCCTGGGGGAAGGAGGAAGGGAGAGAAGATGAAGGACGGGCATTTCCTTTGCAAAGGAGATTGCACACAAACCCTCTAACTCACATCCCATTGTCCAGAAAGACCCGCATCCCATCACCACCGCTAACTGCAGGAAAAGATTGTTGCCTCTTCTCAGTGGCCAGCTGCCAAGGTCAAATTCGCAGTGGACAGGTGCGACAGGGATTCCATCACTAAAGGAAGAGGGAAACCATAGGTCATATGGAGACCGTTCAGGCATCTCTGCCACAGATTCCCACAGAGTCTCTCCTTCCAGATTCCGAGCAGTGTGTCCATATGAAAAACTACTTCACATTTCCCTTGCGGATAGAAGCAGCCGCTTGGATACAAGCAGAAGTCACTGGGTGGGGCTCCCTGCAAAGCTTCAGTTGCCATTCATCCCTCCATCTTTCTGGCTGCTTGGAAAAGAGATTAGGTGGCTAGAACTTCCAAAGCCATCTCAGACCCTGAGTGACCTAGAACACGGAAGCCATGTGCTGAAGACGGTGGGCATGCAGAAAGGAAGACCCCAGAAATGCGGTGATCAAGGAGCCACCACACCGTTCCTGACCTTCCTAACTCCACGTTTTTATTTATTTATTTTCGTTATATTTTTATTATTTTAAAAAAATATATATCTTTATTGATTTCAGAGAGAGGAAGGGAGGAAAGAGAGAGAGAAACATCAATGATGAGAGAGTCATTGATCGGCTGTCTCCTGCACGTCCCCCGCTGGGGATAGAGCCCACGACCTGGGCCTGTGCCCTGACCGGGAATCAAATTGTGATCTCCAGGTTCATGGGTGAGCGCCCAACTGCTGAGCCACACCCGGCTGGGCCACACATTTTTATTTTGAGGGAGAAATAAGCCTCTTTCATATTTAAGTTGATTTAATCATGATCTTTTACAAACAACCAAATGTAATTCCTAACTAATGCAAACTATGCAGTGAGGCGATATATTGGAAGTCATGCAGCTAGCTAGCCAGCTGCTCATACTCAGATTTACCCAGCTCCAAAGCCCACACACGTTATTGCCCCACCAGGATTAAATTAGTCTTTTCCAAGACTTAAACGGTATTCTTTTAAACTCTAAAATAATGAAGAAATAGTAGCTGGCTTCACCATATTTAAAGGAAGATGTTTATCCTTTATATCCAGAGTTGTTTACGTGATAAAGCATGTTGCTCACTAAATATTTCTCTATGAGATAGACGCAACACAGAATTAGAGACAAGCACAATGAGCTGTTGACAGGCCTGACTTCTTCATTCTTACCTCCGCCTGTTTCTACTGCCATTCATGGGCTTCCTGTTTATTTCTTTGGTTGTCAGCTAGCATGTGTTGAGAGACGAGTCGAAGTTACCGGTGTTCAGGAAAATTAATGGGGAACATTTTTGAAAGAACTAACATTCTATTCATTACTGTAAATAACCAAAAGGGCTCCTAATGGCCCAAACTGGAATGATTTAAGCAAAAATATTATAATAATCACATCAGTATTGGGTTATAACCCAAGTATAAAATAAATATCCATGAGAAGCCAATGTGATTCCCACCTTCTGAATTCTGAGCATGTGGCCAAATGAAAAAACATATGTAAGCAGAAGTCACTGGGTGATATAAATAAGAGATTGAATAAATAAGAAGGAGAAGAGATAAATCTCCTGTGCAAAAAAATTCCAAATCACTTATGTAGATCTTCTGCCCACAAAGAAGTGAAGTATAACTCCTCACCCTATTAGTGTGGGCTGCATTTAGTGACTTCCTCCCAAAGAATTCAGTGTAGACAGTCCGGGGAAAGAGTAACTTTATGGTGGAAAAACCTGAAACACTACCTCAGCTGGGCGACCAAGGTGAACGTCAGCAGTAATAAATCATATTAATAGCATGTGCCCTTGAAATGACATGACGAAAAATGGCATTTTACCTCTCTGGTCTTCCTCCCAAAAGGTCATAACCCCTTCTAATCATGAGAAAAACACCAGGCAAATCCAGTTGAGGGGCATCCTGCAAAATACCTGACCAATTTTCCGGAGAACTCTCAAAGTCCCCAAAACAAGGTAAGTCTGAGAAGTGCCACAGCCAAGAGGAGCCTAATGAAATAAGACAAGTCTACGTAACATAGGATCCTGGATGAGATCCCAGAACAGAAAAAGGGCATTTGGCAAAAACTAAACAAATCTGAACAAGGTCTAGGCTTCAATGAATGATAATGTATCAATATTATTTC
Organism: Miniopterus natalensis; assembly: GCF_054644295.1. NCBI lineage: Eukaryota > Metazoa > Chordata > Mammalia > Chiroptera > Miniopteridae > Miniopterus > Miniopterus natalensis. The sequence continues at coordinate 24,651,905 of NC_142089.1, forward strand.
ATTAATTATAACCAAAGAATCGTCCTAATGTGTGATGTTACTAGTAAGGGAAGCTGAGTGCAGGGTATACAGGAACTCACTGCAAAATATAAATTTTTTTTTAATCTAAAACTGTTCTAAAATATGAAACATATTAAAAAAGAATGAATTCTGGTGTCTGATGTGGTATCCATGGGGAGAATAGGCCAATGATAAACAAGTCCTGAAGTTTGTATCAGCTGGCCTGTTGAGTACCATATTATTGGATGTTGTCCTAACAACCCACTCTACTCTTTGGTTTTTTCCTAGAACAGAACCCCCAGAGTCTCTGGATAAGAATTCAGCACCTTCCAAGTAATTATTTATTAAGAGTTACCATCACCACGCCCTGCGCCAGCCACGGTTATCCCAAAGGAAGAAGGCAGTGTTGGCAGAAAGCAAGTGAGCACGCTTTCCATCTTTGTCCACTGTACCCCTGGTATTCTGCCTTGTTATTATGAATTTTTTGTTGTTGCAAGGGGTGGGTTAAAAAGAGGGGAAATGTGCTGTTTCACTGCTGAAACTTTAGGTCTCCCTGTGAGCCTAGAAAAAGGTCTTTGTTATTGGGAAAGAATGGCTGGATGGAACAGTGCTTCCTCTCAATTTCCAATGTCCCTTCCATTTGGCAGGAGCAGTATTATTAGCACAATGCTCGGGAGAAGAGTAACTTATCTGACTAATTAGTTTGGAAGGAGAAACTGAGCATGCACAGCAGACCCCCTTCCCATCTCCTTCCTTGGGTGGGTAGTGGGTCTGGCCACAGGTAGCAGGCTCTCTCCCTGCTCCTTCATGTTGTGTGTTTTATAAAAGTCCTTCCCTTATGGAAGAGCCCTACAGAAATTCAGTGACTTTTCTAACTAGGTGGTAAATTCTTCTAACTCAGGGGTTCAGCATTAAGAAAAACAGTTTGACTCTCACACCTAAGCCACATTCTCTATGGAAATAAGCAGGTCATTTTGGCCTCCATCTACCAGTCTTGTCTTGTTTATTAAGCAGTTCAGAATTTTGATGGAAAAGGGAAGTGTTATCAATCACCCCCCAAAAGCCTAAGCTTTGGGGTAATACTCCCCAGGGAAGCCAAGGCCATGGTATATTCAGCTCAACTGAAAGCAAATGATTGCAGACAATACTTTGACACCAGGAATTGTGTATTGGGACTTCAGACTTGGTATGTAGACTGGGATTATCTCTTGGAAATGCTGGTGTTCAGAAAGACTTCCTAAACGCCTCATATGTCTTGTCTGCAATCTCTGGGATTGTGAGGTATTGCCCAGACCTAGACTAAGCCTTATCTTCTATAAGCCAGGGTCCACTCTCCTATTCTTGTAGACAACTGAAGGGGCTTTTGGAACCCAAGCCGTGATATAAAATATCTTATGAACATGAACAATATCATAGATAAGCGAGATCAGGAGGTAGCTGGTAACCTTTGGGCCACATTTGGTACATCCAGGCTGGCTACAACAACCTAATTCTTTATGCTAGTATTACCATTGGTCTGTTATGTTGTTCACAGCCTCTACAGGTACATGAAGAACTTTACTGTGTGAGTAGGTCTTTTTGGATATATTTCCCTAGAGATATAATAACAGACCTCCCCACCCCCCAAAAGCAAGTCATGGAGAACATTGAGATGTATCTCAAATCTCACACCTAGAGTGAACGGAACATTTAATGAATCCACAACCACATTGTTTCCCCAGAACTATCTGTCATTGCCCCTGTGCCCAGTCATCTCACACCTTCCTGGGAAATGAGTACAGACTTTGCAGCTGCACCTCTGGTCTTTGCCAGTTTGGGCTTGTTTCCTCTTGGTGGTTGGCTCAGGTCAGCTAATTTGCTCTTGGCTCCTGATGTTCATCCATGAGTTTCTTGAATACCTAGTGATACTTCCAATGAGACTATGGGATTAACCTATTTTAGAGCTGCCCTTAGAGGCTATTTAATTTATTTATTATTTATTATTTATAGGTTATCTAATTAAGAATCCCTCAATTTACTGATAAGGCTAGTGAGGCTTAAAAGACTTTCTTAATGTCACATTGCTGGTTCGTTAGCAGTGCTAGCTAGACAGGACAAGAGCTTAGGTCTTCCAGTTCAGTGTTTTTTGGTTTTTGGTTTTGCTTTTTTTTTTACTACCAGTACTGCTTCCTATATATTCCACCTAATACCTGCTTTACTCAATACATTCTCTTCTGTTGAACATGGTTAAATTATCTGATGCTGTCAGTTCCTAGGAACCTTTAGCTGGCTTCAGGATTAAAAAATAAATAAAACCTGAAGGCTTCAGCAAGACATGACAAACTAAATACCAAACACTGACAGGATGTTGTCAGCTTCCCAGGCAAGAAGGGACAAAGCCAATTACTAATTCTAAGTAAAGGGTGTGACTCATCTAACTTTTGCTTTTCACCACGGATTTAGTTCAGTGGGTGCAAGATTGTTGGCAGATCACTTTGAAAGTCAGTTACTCAAAGTTGTTTCACTCCCATTGTTGAAGTTATCTTTACTTTACAATTTCCTAATTTCCTTTCATCTGCACAGCCAGGCCTGAGCTCCAGTGGTTAAGGCCCTCTGTTCTCACTGTCTCTAGGTTAGGTTCTTCGAATCCTTCACGTACTCAGTAACCTCCTTGGGACAGGTCCCTTCTGCACCTCCATCTTATCCTTGCCCTATTCTTGCCTAGAGCCCCATGCAATCTATTTTAGTGATAGTAACAGAAAAGAACAGGGTGGCAGATTATGTAGCAGACTACTCTTCAATATCAAGCCCTTCCGCAAAAAAAATAAAGTCATAGGGCAGAGTATGAGAGATACAGATTGAGAAACGTGCACATGTTTGACCACCTTTGACCTCACTGAGTCACCACTCCAGAGGTCATACCTGGCGGCAACAGTGGCCACATTCTCTGCCATTCCTATTGGAGGGAGTCCCCACCGTGATGAACCTGGGGTTGGGATGTTGAAATACAGTGAGATGACAGCTCTTCCAATTTTCAACAGCACTCTCTGTTTGGCCTGACTGTTGACGGGCCTTCTAGAAAAAAAAAAACCCACCTCATGTCATATCCACAAGTCATATACAGGTATGTCTGAGGAGCTGGGGGAGCACAGGCGAAGGGAGGACCGACAGAGGCAAATCCAGGCAGGGCTCCGGATTCTTATGAGAGCACTGTCAGAAAGGAAAGCCTGTAGTACGACCAGCCACACCCAGCGTCGGGGCTGGAGGACTGATTAGCGTGGCCGTTCTGGGACCAACACGGTGGCTACTACCTAAACGGGTCCAGGCCTCGCTACTCCCTACGGGTGTCTTACACGTGTTCTAGGAAGGAGGGAGAGGGCCAGGTTAAGGCTGCATGTGACACTAAAGGGACTGTGTTGTTTGTTTTTTAAATATATCTTTATTGATTTCAAAGAGAAGGGAGAGGGAGAGAGAGAGATGGAAACATCAGTGATGATAGAGCCATCATCAATAGGCTGCCTCCTGCATGCCCCCGACGGGATCGAGCCCGCAACCCGGGCATGTGCCCTGACTGGGAATGGAACCACAGTCCCCTGGATCCTAGATGCTCAGCTGCTGAGCCACGCCCAGCCGGGTGTGGACTGTTTTTGATACATTTGAGAGCCATCAGAATCCACTGTGTAATTAAATGTGAGCATGGGTTACTCGGGTATGGCAATGGTTAGTATCACCATGAGATGGTTCTCATAGTTTTTCTTCACTTTTATTTTCTCTCTTGATTAAAATTTTACCAATTTCCAAAAACATGGAATCCAACAGTATTTACAACTTACTCAGCTGATTTATGTGTGCTTTTGACAGCTCTGTCACATTTGTGATGGTTTTTTGTTATTTTTTGTTCTGACATATTAGGAGGGCATTTGAGGATGTTACAGTTGGAGGTGGGGTAGGCCTGTGCTCCCTGCTGCTCTCCCAGCATGTTTAAGGGAGAGGCTTCCCTCTGGTACAGTGGCAAACAGAAGAGAGAAAGCTGTCCTTACCCTTTTTAGAGGAAACAGCAAGAGCTGTGCTGCTGCTAGTCCTTAAGGAACCTTCATCTGAATTAGAAAAAGTCATTTCCAGAGGACAGTCACAGCCCCTGGGGGCATGGCCTGGTACCCCTGTGCAAAGAGAAAACAGCTTCTTCCTCCTGGAGGACATGTGAACCAGCCGTGAGTACCCATGTGTGCCCCCATGGAGTGCTCTTCACCGAGCAACCTACACAACTGTGCAGAACAGCACAGCCGTATGCCCCGGCCCCTGTCAGAGAAGCTCATGGGCACATCTCTGAACATAGCACTGAGAGGAGGTCCAGGAAAGAAAAGTGACACAAGCATTGGCCTGAGAAGCAGAGTGACCAGCAATGGTCCAGATAAGTGGTATCAGTGTTAGTGGCAGCCCAAGGGAACCATGGAGTAGGGATCTACATAGAATGCAAGCAGTGGTCATAATGTGTTGTCAAATAAAGTCTATTTGGAAAATGAGCAACCCTCTCAATGTGTTGGTTTTGTATACTCAAATATTAATGCCTTTGAGATATATTTTTTCATCCAAAGAAAATCTACGCAAACTGTATTTTGTGCCAGTAATATGCTGCAAAGCAGAGAATCCATTCCCATCTTGGACCAGTTTGCTTCAAATAGAGGTACCAACCACACTTATTAATATTTTTCTCTTTTTTAAAATATATCTTTATTGATTCCAGAGAGAGGAAAGGAGAGGGAGAGAGAGAAATAGAAACATCAATGATGAGAGAGTCATTGATCGAGCCTGCAACCCGGGCATGTGCCCTCACCGGGAATCGAACCCCGATCGCCTGGATCCTAGGTCGATGCTCAACCGCTGAGCCACGCCCGGCCAGGCGCATACTTATTAATCTTAACATGGGCAAATTCTTTCACAAGTCAGGCCCAATAGAGCCCTAGCAGGATGAACCATTGATGCAACTCAGACCCCACTAGGAACAGAACTGAGGGGTGAAATGACCTAGCTGAAGGGTCATTTGTCGATGTCCAACAACAAGGAGCAAGCCAGGACTGAAGTCCAGCCAGTATTAGCATGAGGAAGAGAGCACAGCAGGTGACTCCCAGCAGCTAAAGGTCCAAGGTCTAGGGCAGCAAGTGGCAGTCCTGCCCTGGTTCTGGGTTAGCAGCCAGCACTTAGGAGGTAAGGAAAACACATCTTGGGCTCCCCAGAAGCGGGAATTCACAAGAGTTAGCAAGAGGATCAGGATCGTAGGCCAGCAGGGGTTTCAGGAATGAGATGCCCACTTACACGGCCTGGCCATCATGGGGAAAGCTACAGCTGATCTCAGAAAAGATGCTGCTTGAGCTGATTCCAGCAGGCAAAGAAAAGTGAGAAAGGTTTGCCGTGAACAGTCAAGGAGGCGAGACACAGTGAAGCATACTCAGGGCATTTCAAGTCCTTGGATATCGCCAGGGTGGAAAGCCAAAGACCCCGAGCGTCTCGGGACACGCTAAGAAGTTCATCCCCCACGGGGATGGGAGGGACCGTGGGAGCTGGCACCCACCCGCATCGCCGCACTTCTCCTTCCTCTGAGAATGGAAAACGCTCCTGTCCCCACTAGGTTTTAGCGGGGCATCTGCCAGTCCAATCAGGGAGTGTAGGTATTTGCCAGCCTCCCTTGCAGATGTGAGTGAAGTTAGAGGAGTATAATGTTCATGTTACATCATTTAAAAGAAGCCACTTGCGCCTGGCCAGCGTGGCTCAGCGGTAGAGCATCGACCTCGGATCCAGGAGGTCGCGGGTTGATTCCCCGCCGGGCACATGCCCGGGTTCGGGCTGGGTCCCCGGTGGGGGGTGTGCAGGAGGCAGCAGATCAAGACTCTCTCGATCAGTGACACTCTCATCATCCATGTTTCTATCTCTCTCTCCCTCTCCCTCTCCCTTCCTCTCTCTGAGATCAGTAAAGGCACATTTAAAATAAAAATGAAAGGCCGCCGCCTGCTCTCCCCGTGTTTTCCGTCTCCTCCGGGCGGTCTGGGACTCCGAGGCTCTCCCTCCCCCCGGGCAGCAGCGCCCCCGCGCGGGCGGCCGGGGCTGAGCGCGTGGCCGCGGGGCTGCGGGGCTGCGGCGCGGATTGGACCCGCGGGGCGCCGCGCCCTGGAGGCCCAGATCGCAGGGGCGTGGGGTCCGGGGCAGCCGGGATGACCCGCGGGGCGCCGCGCCCTGGAGGCCCAGATGGTAGGGGCGTGGGGTCCGGGGCAGCCGGGATGACCCGCGGGGCGCCGCGCCCTGGAGGCCCAGATGGTAGGGGCTTGGGGTCCGGGGCAGCCGGGATGACCCGCGGGGCGCCGCGCCCTGGAGGCCCAGATGGTAGGGGCTTGGGGTCCAGGGCAGCCGGGATGAAGTCCCCGGAGCGGGAAGCCCTCCGCGCACACATGGCCCTCAGCAAGTCCTAGGAGGCCCTGAGCGAGGCCCCTTCGCCTGCGTCCACCCCCTCCCCACCCCGTCACCCATCCCCTTGGGGAGACCTTGGCCCTCCCCAGACCAGCTCCTCTGCTGGGCCGCCGAGGTCCTTGGAACTGCCCCCCAGCTCCCGCCTGCAGGAGGGGGACGGAGAGGTGGCCATGGGGCTTCTGGGCAGCCCCTCGCCAGAGGCCGCGGGCCTGGGAGATGACGCTCCAGCAGCCGCTGCCCAGGGCGGCCAGGGCATCCCGGCCTGGGCCCGGCACCCACCCGGGATCGAACCTGCAACCGGGGCTGTGCCCTGACCAGGAATCGAACCCTTCACCTTATGCAGCTTTTGGTGTACAGAACACGTCCAACCAACTGAGCCACACTGGCCAAGACTGGGTGTTAGCATTTTAAGGAGACCCCCCACCCTCACCCCCCACACAATCCCACCTCTCACCCCCCACCCCCACTCCCCACCCCCTCACCCCATCCCCTCACCCCTCATCCCACCCCCTACACAATCCCACCCCCTCACCCACAGCCCCCCAACCCCCACTCCCTCACCCCCACCCCCCCAACCCCCACTCCCTCACCCCCACTCCCTCACCCCCCACCCCACCCCCGCCAGGAGTTCTGGCCTCGAACTGCCCCCTCCCCAGCCAGGACCTCTTGGCAAGACTGTAACTCTTGATGTTTATCCAACCAAAGACTGTTCCCTGCTCAGGGAAAATAAAATTGACTATGAGTATGTCTAAAAAGAGAGAGAAACCCAGCCTCAAACAAGCGAACAAGGAGCACCCCCTGGAGTGGGTGGCTCACTAGGAGGAGAGGAACCTGGGTCCCAGGATGACCCTGAGGAGCAGAGCTGCCTCTTCATCCTGGACTCCACCTTACTGGACTACAAGTGAGAGAGAAATAAATTCCTTGTGTCCGTCTTTGGGGGCCTCTTTGTTATAGCACCATAGCCGGAAATCTAAATGGGAGGAAAGAAAAGATAGTGCTGAGGCTTCTCATGTCATTCCCAACCTTAGTCAGAAATGGCTAAGGAACTTGGAAAGACAGACAAACCTCTCTTTTATGACTGCAGCTGAGTGAGGCTACGGCTAGCAGATTGCAAGGAAAGCTCTTCTGCAGCCTTGGCTCAGAAGAGGGAGGGAAAGCCCCCTGAAACAATGACCTTCTAGCTGGTTGTGAGAGCCTAGATCATCCACAGCAGAACAGCAGCTAGCAGTCACCTGAAGGTCTTCCTTGCACCCTGCCCAGCAAAGCTATGCCCGCTGTCATCTTCAAAAGCTGACTCTAGAACAAGCTCCCAGTGAAGACTTCACTGATCAACTCCACTTGGTCATTTTGTGTCAATCACGTTTGCAGATGGGAAAAGTTCTTTTTAATGCCCCTCTATTTCCTGAAGACGAAGGGTCCTCTAGTTGAAAGGCTGTCTGTTTTGCTAAACAGTCATTTGTCAGGAAGGCAATTTCGGAAGTAGAAACGGGTAAAATGCACTCCTCGGAATAATGAAGAGCTCAGGAATCTGCATGGGGCTCTGGGAAGGGGGAGTGAAGAGCAGCAAAGCTGGAGGCTGAGGAGCTGGGTGGCAAAGGGCCCCACTGGCAGAATCAGGGGAAAGGGACAGTGCCTGGGGAAAGGGGGATTTCCAAGTGAATTGCTGCAATGTACGCGATGTAAATCATGTCACCCCTTCTGCAAGTTCTGCTTGTTCACTAAGACCCTGGTATGAGATGATATAGGGCGTATGAGATTGAATACAAGCAGGGGAAAGCTGAATTACACAGAGCATAGGAAAAACTAGAGCAAGGAAAGTGAGAGTCAGTACCAGGGGTCAACAATTCTAAAATTTCAAATACCTTTCTTTAGTCACTAATTCTATGATTTAAAAATGTATACTGGACTGTCATAATCTGAGAGTTACCATTCACCCATTATTGAGTGCCCATTATTGGGATAATTGCTAGCAGTTATTAACTGCTTATGAGGGTTCAGAAATGGAGAGATTTCTACTAGTTGAGAGCAGGGAAGGCAACATGGAAGAAGTTTTATTTGAGTTGGGTCTTGATGAGTGGATAGGAATTGTTCATGCGAGGCTTTTCAAGGGAAGGGAACAGCATGGACAGTCTGACCAAAGCTAAAGTCACTTATTTTTTTCAATAAATATTTATCAATATCTATTATGTGCCAGGCACCATGCTAGGTGCCAGGGATTATGAAGATGAATTTGGCCTCGTAGGCTTCTGCTAATATATCTGTAATTTTGCCATTCATTCTGTTATTGGTTTGCCCCATCTCTCAGGTCTGTCTTGGCCGCATTTCTGCATGGCCAGTGTTTCTCTCTTGAATCCATGTGTATGTGATTCTTCTTTTGCTCCTTAAATGTACTACTTTCAATCTATTCTAGTGCATTTTAACCTGCTATTGATGACCGTTTCTCTAATTTATTGAGGTCAATTGAATTTTGATCTTCTATATCCTTAGCACATCCATTTGCTTGGGGTCATATGTAATATTTATGAAGACTTTCACTTTCTTTCCACTGTCTAGACCCACATCTCAATACTCTTTTGTGCCAATAGATAGTGAAGGATGGAAGTAAGACAAGAAATATAGCCCCAGAATCCCAGGTTACAAAAACCTAGTATATCTGTAATTGACCACAGTTTTGTTAACTGAAATGGCAATGATCTTTTAAATGACACTTAAAACCGTTATCAGCAGATACCCGAGCACTCACCACATGTAAAAACGGTGATGCCCAATGCAATGGCCCCTGTTCTTGAGAAGCTTTCGGTCTAAATAGGGAGGCAAACAGATCATGCACATGCATTTCTTTGGCAGGGCACTTTTGTCCCCTCTTCCTAATGGATTAAGAGAGAACAAAAGTGAGAATGTGGGAGCATAAGGAGGAATTCCCTTCTCCTCTGTCCTGTCCTCTTAACTAGCGACCTTCAGCAGGAAAAAAGAGTTGTTAACCTGATCGGTCAGACCCCAGGATATTCATTAGTCCACATTTAACCAGTGCGGGGTCAGCAGTGATTGAGAGGTCACGTAGTCATGTGTGCTGCTCTTGCTCCCCACTGCCTGCTGAGTAGGCTCAGCCCAGTCTCCATTCAGGATACAATCAGATGAGGAAAGCCGGCGGCTTTGCAAATCCAATCATCTCCTTTTTCTGCAGGCATGCCTCTGCCCGCTAGCTCCAAAATTCAGAGGGCGGAGGAGGAGATGGAAATGAGGATGCTTCACTTCTGTCTTAGACCTAAGCCGTGTGATTCGACTCAGTCTTTTAGCAGAGTCTTGTTCTAGAAGTTATTGGGTGCTAGCTCAGCTATGAATAAAATGATCCTTTAGTTTCCATTCTAATTTCTCCCTTGTGTATAGTTCCCCTGGGAGCCCCAGGGAGAGGCCAGATGATTAGCAGAATAGGGTTTGGCAATTTCTGGTCCTCAACTGTGGCAGACTATTGTTGGTCTTAAAGTTCCACAAATTTGTGTGCCCCTTCCTGGGGATTACACTTCCCTACCCCACTGATGTCAGACTTGGCCAGGTGACCTTGTTCTGATCAAGAATATGGGAGCAGATCTAACATGTATGGGTTCCAGGCAGAAGTATTAGGAGCTGGTAGATGATTCACCATGATCGCTACTTCTCTGCCATGAGACCAACGTTGTTCCAGACAAAGGTTGCTCGATCAGCTTGGGTGCCAGCATAAAGACAACCTAGAACACAGCCAAGCTGACCTGCAACAAACATACATGGTATTTCAAGAAATAAAACTTTGTTGTTATAAACCTCTGGAATCACTTGTTTCCGCAGCCTAACCTGGCTTATTCTGACTGATAGTTACTTTATTACCATCTGTATCAAACACCACTGTTTCCCTTCCCAACAACTATTCTCTTCATTTCTCCTAAGAGAGCCCCAATTTTGCCCAGATATTCACCTAACTCTACATGTGCTTGGGGGAGGAAATTCTAATTCCCAGTCCCAGGGGGTGAATCATAATTAATTTTAGCCGTTTGTGATGGTTCCTTACTCCTTGCTGGTGACTGATTCACATGAGGAAGAGTGTGGGAAGTCTGCCTGAGGGCTTCTGAGACAGGTTTTCCTTGCTAATAAAATGAGACACATGGGAAGAAACAGTCTCTACGCCTCAGCTGGACATCATGTGCATGCCTATGTGAGCTAGAATTGTGGCAGCCGTTTTTAACTGTGGGAACCCTCCCCTAAGGATGACAGAGTGAAAAGATGGAAAGAATCTGGGTTCCTGATGTTACTGAGCTGTTGAATGAACTAACTCTAGAGTTGTTCTACCCTTAGATTTCTCCTTACATTCATGAGATAATACATTTTCCTTATTGTTTAAGACAGTTGCGTCTGGAATGGAGGGGAAAAGAACGAGTTTAGCTTTCGGGATACTAAGTGATGGTAGGGCAGCATCCTTTCATATTGCTGAAGCTCAGGAGACAAGTCAGGGTTAAATCTGAATTTGGAAGTCATCTATGGAGAAATATTACATGAAGTAATACATTTTAGAAAATAATCCTATACCTGGGATAGACCTCTGTTCTTGAGGAATTTTGACACTGTAACAAAACATTTTTCTATACAAATGTAGCCGTTTCCTAACTGGATATGCCACTGTCTCACCTCCTCAATTACCCAGCCTCGAGAAGGGAGATCAGAGGTGGTAGCAGCCTCCTAGTGAGGAAGAGCAAAGGCTGTGAGGAAGTGATGGTTACATCTGGATCTTCAGGTCCTGATCTCCTCAAGCCTAGGTTTGGGGATCTTGGTAGCCATTTGAATATGACAAACATTGCAGTCTATGTAGATGACTATGAAAATGGGTTTTAAGCAACTACTAAATTTACTGACTCAAATTGTTGTTCCAGGAAACTATGGTTCTGATAATCTTACAAACATCCTATGCATGATACTGCAGAAGCTCAGTAGGAAGCATCAGGGTCAGGAAAATATGTACAATGGGAGATCAAGGAAATGGTCTGTGTAGAAGACAGAGCCTCTAGTGTTCCAGGTTGATCTGTGGTTAGGAGAGAGTTTTGAAAGTTACTAATCCATAAGGCACTAGGTTACTGTTACTTTAAGAAAATACAGTGGTGTGTGTGTGGGGGGGGGATTTTGTAACATAAAAGGGTTCACTTAACATTGCTTGAAAAAGAATTACATCTTGAAATTCTGTTTAGACAGAGCTTTCCCAAATGCACATTTAGTGGGTAAATGCATGCACCTCCATAATATTTACTTTACAATGAAACCTATATCTTACTCGAGACATCTTACCCCATTTCTAAGTTGTCATTGCTGGGCCTGCCTTGAAATTACTCTTGCTTCCCTAAGCCAAAACCTCCACCACCACCTATATTTTGATGAGCTGGAAGAACAAATGCAATCTCAAAAGATGGCTAACTTCAGTCTAGCCCTTATTTAGAAGGAAAGTCTGGCTTCAAACGCTGTTTGCAGACAGAATTTGTAATTGACCAGGACCAAGGATTATGCTTAAAGATGACTCAGTGGTATGAGCTGAGGAGGAGGACCAGCCAGTGGTAGCGGTCCCCCTGGCTGAAAAAGGAGGCAGTCCCAGGTCCGTTTTCATCACATTGAGGTTCTTCAGGCCCAGAACTGCTGCAAACTAGGAGGGGTGTCCAATGTAAGGACACCCGAGACCCTGAGAAACGCACCTTCAAACTACCTAAACCGGAGTCGGCTAAAACCCGACTCCCCTTCAGTCCCCACCTCCAGCTGCTAAAACCCGACTCCCCTTCAGTCCCCCCCTCCAGCTGCTAAAACCCGACTCCCCTTCAGTCCCCACCTCCAGCTGCTAAAACCCGACTCCCCTTCAGTCCCCCCCTCCAGCTGCTAAAACCCGACTCCCCTTCAGTCCCCCCCTCCAGCTGCTAAAACCCGACTCCCCTTCAGTCCCCCCCTCCAGCTGCTAAAACCCGACTCCCCTTCAGTCCCCACCTCCAGCTTCGGGCCAGTGTTTGGGCAGAGTTCCAAGGCGAGGGTCCAGCTGGGGGCCTCGCCAGGTGACCTTCGCCAGGCTCGAGTCCCCCTTGGGACGTCCCCGCGGCCCCGCCCGAGCGCTGTAGGGGGCCACCGGTCACTCCAGCCCCCATGCTCGCGAACCCCTCTGGGTCACACCCCGCCGCTCACCGTTACGTGAGTCCATCTGCCCCGCCGCCTTCCGCCCCGCCCCGCCCCGGCCCCCCCGCGCCGGCCGCCCCACCCCGATCGGCAGCGCCACGCCCACCGGGGTCCGGGGCAGGACGCGCACTCGCAGCCTCGCGGTCGCCCGCCCCGGCCCCCGGGCCCCCGGGCCCCACCCCCCGCGCCCTCCCCGCGGCCGCAGGCCCGGGGCGCCGGCCGCGCCCTCCCCCCGCCGCAGGCGCCTCCGCAGCCGGCCGCGCTCCGGCCCGCGCCGCGCGCTGATTGGCTGGCGGCGGCGGCGCTGGCGGCCGGCGGACTCGCGGGGTCAGGGCTGCAGAGGCGCCGGGCGCACCCGCGGGAGCGCCGCGCGCCGCCGGGGTCCGCGCCGCCATGTGCGCCCAGCTCTGGCTGCTGACCGACCGGCGCATCCGCGAGGACTACCCGCAGGTGCAGATCCTGCGCGCGCTGCGGCAGCGCTGCTCCGAGCGGGGCGTGCGCTTCCGCGCCGTGTTCCTGGACCAGATCGCCGTCACCGTGGTCGGCGGCCACCTCGGTGAGCGGGGCGGGCGCCCGGGGGGAGGGGCGCCGGGGCCCCGAGAGCCGCTGCCCGGGCGAGTCTCCTGCGGGCCCCCGAAAGCGGCCCCCCCGCGGCCCCCTTGGGTGGGGTGCGGCGCCTCACCTTGAGATTTCCTCTCGGCCACCGCCGGCCCCGGCGCCGCGGGTGAGCGCCCGCGTTCCTTTACTTCGGGCACTTTGTTTTGGGAGCAACGCGAATTTCCCTGAAGCGCCTGGAGGTCCGAGGACAACCGGGCTGCTGGTCCCAAATTCGCGTCCGTGCCCTGCCAGTTTAAGATTTACAGGAACCCACGTTACATTGACAAAATTTCCACGGAGATGAGTGTTTTAAAAGTTTCCCGAGAGTGTGTAAGCGTCAGGAATGCGCTACCTGGAATATTCTCCCCAAACTGGAACCTGCCAGTGGGGAGAAGTCGGAGGCAGGTTGGAGTCACCCCCGGAGTGGAAAGCGGGAGGGTTGTTCTTTGAGGGGTTTTCTTAAAGCTCATCGTCTACCCTGAAAACGCTGGATTCTGATTCCAGAAAAGCCAGGGTTTCAGGGACACACCATTCTGGTCTCACTGATCTCTCCACCGCTGTGTCCAAGAGACTTTTTTGGTTAAGACATGGTCGACGTCTGTGGCCCTGACCTCAAAAGGTTAATAATGTTTTGAGGTATCTTGAATTATCCTTAATGCAAAGCACTCTCTGACTGAGGAATCCGTGGTCTAGGAGCTTTCTCCCTTGGGTTGCAGCCACTTGAGGGGGGGTCTAGGGCTCAAGGGAGGTTTGGGCCCAATGGAGGGTGCTTCTTAGGATTCCCTTCATATTATTTCAACCGTACTTGTTTAAATAAGCTCATAATTTGTTACTTCTCTTTGGTGGGGGAAGGGATTCCAAACTCCCAACTGGCTACTTAAACAAATGAGATTTTGAATGAATGCTATCTGTTTCTTAGTGGAATGTATCTGTCAAAAGTGTATCTAAATCCTTCATGTGTAATATCAGATTGTATAGCCTGTTGGAGAGATAGACTGCAAACATTAGATATCTTACATTTAGTTAACAAACGGTGTCTGCCAACCACACAAGGGTACCATCTCCCTCTCTCCTTGACTTGCTAGAACTCCCAGTTAATGTAGAAATAATTACAGAACAGGGGATCTGCAGACCTGGATTCTTACTATAGTTTTGCTGCTAACAAATATCTTGGCTTTGCCTTGGCCAAGTCTGTTTATGTCTTTGAATCTTAGGTTTCTATTTTATAAAATCAAGGGCTAAGATTCCTCTAGCTCTAAAATTCAGTGTCAGTCCCATACTTAAATGGGACAATCTGTTATATTTTGCTGATCTAGACGTAGTATATAAGTGTTGTAACCCCAGGATCGATTCGTTTGTGCCTCGTTTTTTATTTTTTTAATCCTCACCGGAGGATATATTTTCCATTGCTTTTCAGAGAGAGAAAAAAACATCCATGTGAGGGAAACACATCAGTTGGTTGCCTCCCACACACACCCTAACCAGAGCCAGGAATCCAACCTGCAACCGAGGTACGTGCCCTTGGCCAGAATCGAACCTGGGACCCTTCTTTCTGTGGGCCAGTGCTCTAACCACCGAGCCAAACTGGCCAGGGCTGCTTGCTCTCCATTTTATTTATTTATTTTATAGTTTATAATGATGCCTTTTTTAGATACAGTAACCAAAATTTCACATGCTCCTGATGACACGTGCTGTGAAAGAGTAGGGAAATTCTCTGTTTTATATCTAAAATCTCATTTTGAAGAATCAGCCCTAGAAAAATAGAAAATTAAATTCTAGAGCTGCAGGAAGCATTTAAATCCTTTGGTTTAGTGTCTTAAAATTTTAATGAAGTCATGTGCCTCTCAATCAGTTCACAACTAGGAGTTACTACTTTTTAAACTACAACAAAAGCTATATGGTTATTTGCCTGGTCCATGGAGAAATTGAAAACAGGTATTTTTTGATGCATTTTTAAATTTTTTGCTAGTTCAGAAATAGCCACACACATATCACAACACATAAAGCAAACATTAGATCATTGTTTCTGCCCTTTAAAGCAATCAAAAGATTTATTTGTGTCCTGGCTGGTTTGGCTCAGTGGTTAGGGCGTTGGCCCCCAGACTGAAGGGTCCTGGGTTCGATTCCAGCCAAGGGCATGTACCTCAGTTGCAGGCTGGATCCCCAGCCCTGGTCGGGGCACATGTGGGAGGCAGCCAGTCGATGTATCTCTCTCACATTAATGTTTCTCTCTCTGTCTCTCTCTCCCTTCCACTCTCTCTGAAAAAACAATGGAAAAAATATCCTCGGGTAAAGATTAAAAAAAAAGATTTATTTGTTGTGCAGTGGATTAATTAAAGCACAAGGAAGTGAGTTCCCTGAGAAGAGAGAGCTCGTTCGTTTTGTTCAGTGCTGGAATAGTGCCTAGAGGAGTGCCTCGTGCATCCCAGGCACTCACACTGTTGAATGAATAAGGATTATGGACTCTATTTCCCAGTTTCTTCTGTAATCAAACGATAGAAAACCCTTGGCAATTTGCTAAGGCAAAATATCCCTCTGAAAAAAACCTCTAGAATGTACTGGCTATGAAATATAGAAATAGATAGTTATAATGATATGGATGCTATCTCCCATTTGAGAAGTATAGGATGTGAGAGCTGGGAAGGACTTCGAGATCATCCATTCTCACCCCTTCATTTTACAGATGAAGAACCTGATGCTCAAAGAGAAGAAGTGACTTGCTCGATGTCATCCAGCTAGTTAGCAGCAGGCCCATAGTTTAAAATGTGATGTCCTAATTCCCATCCCCATGATATGGAAAAAATATGCTTTGGGACATCTGCAACCTATAATACTTTTCTCAGTAGATGTGGAAGTGAACCAAATTGAATTAAATTGAGCCTAGATAGTGACTTTGCAAAGTCGCTGAGCAAAACTGGCCAGGGCACAAAGCCATTTTATAGTTTAGGAAGTTAAGGTACCGTATGCCTTTACAAAGTCTTCAGACCTTTATTCCTTTCTGTTCCTTCTTGAGACTGGTGAAGGGGGGGATAAAGGAGTCAGTGCCTCAAGCAGTTGCTTAAATCTTTCCCTGAGCTTCCATCTGTGGAGGCCCAAATCCAGAGCTAGAATTTCAGGCTGTATCTGGAAGTAGGATTCAGACAGGAGATGCAAAGTTTTGGATTTAAAGATCATAGTTAATTTAAAGATGATACAGGTAAATGAAAATGCTATGCAAATGCAAGGTTTTATGATAATTATTTTTAACCCAGTGATCTGCCCTCCCCTGCACAGATTTGGGTGGACAGACTACTGGAGAAAGAGGAGTGACCTTCAGGTGACTAGAAGCAATCCCGTCAAAAACACTTGCCCTTCACCCTTCTGCTGGTTGTAGCATCATGAGAATCATATCCATCTTCATTTCCTTCTTAGAAACCTCAATTTCTTCATTTATTCATTCACTCAACTAATACTTATTAATTATTCTCAACCCTGGGAATGAGATGGTGGTGAATGTGGCACCAAAATGCACGTAATAATAGCCAAAGCATTATACATGTAGTATTTATTGTGTGCCAGGCACGGTTGTAGTTTCTTTTTGCATGTTAACTCTCATAAACGTCAATGAGGGTGTCCAGGCTGGCAGTAAGGACTAATACTCAGTAAATCTGGTCTCAGCAGAACCAGAATTTCTGTTTCCTCCCTTCCACTCCAACCCCATGCATCAGCCTACACTGACTTCATTTTGCCTCTTGTACTGAAATTGGCTCTGCCTGAGATGCCCATCTGGTCCAGCTTCCCCCCTGCATGGTAAACTTTGATTCATCCTTCATATCAGCCATCTCTAAAGTCTCTCTCGAACTCCCTACCCTGCCCCCAAGCAGTCTCTCTCTTCCATCTGCTGCCAAATAACATTGCACGTACCTTTTAAGATAGCATTCATCATTTTATTGTAATTTATCTATTTACAGAATTTATCTTTTCTTTCCCACTAAATGGGGATTCCTCAAATGTATGCTCTGTAATGCACACAGTAGGCCTTCAGTTAATGTTTGTTGGATAACTGAGTGAGGTGCCTTTTAAAGGCTAATTTGAAGTATATGAGACTTTTACTGTAATTAGCTTCTGTGTTTGGGAAGTCATGATTGGATGTGTAAATGTTTGTAAATGTTTTTATGATGAGCCATTATCTGAGGACAGAGTCATTAGTGCAAATTAAGGTCTTTGACCACCCACAGATTTTTACGATTGACTTTCAAAAAACAAGTATAGTCACAAGCTCAGGGACAGATACCAAGACAGAGAAAAATAAGTTTGACCTGGAAATCGGAGTATGTTATAGTTTGTTTCTGAGGAGCAGAATGATTCAGCATTCCTTCCCTTACTTTCAGAGCTAAAAGCTGGTGGCCATATGGCAATTTCTAGGTCAGGTTCTTTAAATTAAAGGGTTCTGGGATACTTGTACTTGGTTCTTTGTTGTAATCAGGTGAATAAGATTTAAAAGGTTTGGATCAGGGAGAATCCTAACTAAATTTATAGAAGGAAATGGTCTTATTGCAGCCATCCAAAAGACAACGGAGGCCTCAGGGAGAAAGGGGGGGCTCCCATTAGTATGCAAGGGAACACTCGCGGTAAAGGGCACCCTGCTAACCTTTGTGTGCAGAGGCGAGCTGTAACCTCAGTCCTTGCTGAAGGCCTGTGCCTGACTCCCTGTAATCTGAATAAACTACCGCACAGTACTAGCAGAAAGGTCACACAGTGGGTGGAAGCACCTACCATTTATTGTTTCCAAACTGAATGGATATGCTGTACCCCATGGGTCCCCGTTTATATCTGCCAGCTGACCTCAAGGACTGAAGGGGGTTTGGATGTGTATTTTATGTTTATGTCTCTAACGGTTTTTGGGGACATTTCGTGAGCCGTGCTGGGAAGAGCTCTAGAACCATAGATCAGGACCCTTAGTGGACCTCAAAGCCATCCTTATAGATTCTGAACCACCTGTTGTTGCTACCATAACACTTCCACCAAATTTGTTAGAATTGCCTGGCGGAAGGGCGATAGCCATCGTCAGAGTCCATGCCATCCCCATCCATCCACACCTCCCTGTCGCCCCCTCACCAGCAGGGTGCACTGACACCCACGGACGTCAGTTCTAGCTTCTCCTCACTGCAGCCCCTCCCTGGCCACCTTACTTCCGAGACGCATCGCCTTGGTAGAGGTTTGTATTGTTTTAAGAAACGCCTATAACATCTGAAATTCTGAATCACTTTCTCTGTGATCCTTCACTATTAAAAAGTAACAAGGACTCCACTATGAGAAAGTGTTAAATTTAAGTTACTTTGCATTGAGGAACTAATAGGAATAATGGTTCTTCATTCCTGTAACTCTAGTATTAATACTTCAATGTCTTTTTTGTGTCCTAATCTTCACAGCAATCCTGTTCATTTACATAGTCAACAAATCTTAACTGAGTGCTTACTCTGTGCCCCGCACTGTGTGAGGGACTCGAGATACAGGGGACAGTGAGAACAGACACGCTCTCCACCCTCACTATGATTTTAGTCCGTCATTTGCTCAGCAAATATCTGTTGACTGCCTACTACGTGTAAGATACTGTTCCAGGCACCAGAACGAAATAGGCAGAAATCTTTGTCTCTCGAGATTACATTCTAGACGAGGGGATAGAATACAAACCAGTAAAATATATAGTCTGTTGGTGAAAGGGGCTTAAGGAGGAAGAATGCAGGGAAGGGGGATAGCATGTTTCTGGAGCTGGAGAAGGAATTGCAGTGTAGATAGGGTGGCTGGAGTGGCCCTCTCCCGGAACATGATGTCCAAGTACAGACCTGAAGGAGGTGAGGGACGAGCCATTTCAATATCTGGGAGTAGAGTAGTGCAGGCAAGAGGAAATAGCAAGGAGACCGGTGTGGCCAGGGCCAAGCGAGCCAAGGGGCAAACGTTAGGAGAGGAGGTTGGAGGGTAGGGATGCAGGGGGAGCAGATATGTAGGCCTTGTAGGCCATGGAAGGGCTTTGACTTACTCTGGATGACCTGGGAATTACTGAAGGGTTTTGAGCAGAGGGGTGACCACGTGCTAGCGTCCTTCTGCACACAGTGTTGAGAATAGGCTGATGGCAGCAAGGCCAGAAGCAGAGACATTGCTTACGAAGTGTTTGCTACAGTTCAGGTGAGAGACTGTGATTGTTGGACTAGAATGATTTCAGGGGATGGAGTGAGAAGTGACTGGATTTTGGATATAATTTGAAGGCAGAGTTGTCAGGGTTTGCCTGCTGGGTCAGATGTTGGGTGTGCAGGACAGACTAGTCAAGGGGGACTCCAAAATGTTCAGCCTGAGGAGCTGAAAGAATAAAGTTGACCATTTCCTCATGTGGACAGGATGTGAGAGGAGTAGGTTTGGGCAGGAGGTGAGGATCAGGACTCATTCTGTGGTGCCCATTAAACATCCAAGTGGAAATGTCAAGTAGGCAGTTTATCAGACCGATTGGGATTCAGGGGAAAGCCCTGGCCTAAAGATATCAGAAGTCGGAGTATCGCCTTACACCTTTCAAGGGAGTGACTATGGATAAAAAGAAGAGGTCCAGGGACTGAGCTCTGGGGCACGACAGTGTTTGTGATCAGGGAGTGAAGGAGGAACCAGCAAAGAATCCTGAGTAACAGAAATGAAGGAGAGAGAGTGGTATCCTGGAAGCCAAGTGGAGAAGATATTTCAAGAAGGAGATGTGATCAAACTATGTCAAATGTTGCTGGTAGACCAAGTAAAATAAGGAAAGAGAACTGACCATTGGGTTTAGCAATATGGAGTTAGCATTAGTGACCCTGATAAAAGCAGTTTTAATGAATTGATGGGAATATTGAATGTATACAGTCTTAAGAGTTTTGTTATAAAGGGAAGGTGAAAAATGGGGTGATAGTTTGCTATGGACTAGAATGTGTCCCTTCCCAAATTCATATATTAGAGTCCCAAGCCCCAGTGTGATCATATTTGGAGATGGGTCCTTTGGGAGGAAATTAGGTTTAGGGTGGGGTCCTCATGATGGGATTAGTGCCCTTATAAGAAGAGACCAGAGAGCTTGTTGTCTCTCTGCCCTGTGAGGATACAGAAAGAAGGCAACTGTTTTCTCTGCAAACCAGGGAGAGGGCTCTCACCAGAACTCAGCCACGCTGACATCCTGATAGCAGGCTTCCAGTCTTCAAGACTGTGAGAAAGAAATGTCTGTTGTTTAAGCACTCAGTCTATGGCACTTGGTTATAGCAGCTTGAACTGACTGAGACTTTGCTCAAAGGGGAGATGGGTTTGAGAAGCTTTTCTTAAAGAAGGAGAAATAACAGCATGTGATATGTTGGTGTGAGTAATCCAGTAGAAAGAGAGAAACTGGCAATGTAGGAGGGAGGTGAATTGCCAGAGCAGTGCCTTAAGTGGGCTGGAGGGGTTGGGATCCATTGCATGTTTCAAGGAGTTGGCCTAAGCTAGGAGCAAGGATCCTTCAGCCTTTGTAATAAGAGAGAAGGTAACCCGTATGGCACATGTGCAGGTGCGCAAGTAGATGTAACAGTGGGAACTTATAGAGAAGTTCTTTTCTGATTGCTTCAGTTTTTCTCGTTGAAATAGAAAGAATGAGAAGGAGGGAGGAAGTAGTGAAGGTTCCAGGCAAGAAGAGAAACTGTGAAATTGTTGTGTAGGGTTGTGAGTGAGTGGACTTGGGAAATATAATGCTTGCCACACAGCAATAAGGATGCCCTTGAGACCAGGTTTGGTGTCATTGCACAGGAGGGCACACAGCATAGAGAGAGTTGGAACAGCCTAACCGGGGTGTGATTCAGCCAAGCCGGAAGCTCGTACAAGGATCTGAGGGTTTATGTTATGGTGCTTGTCTATGGAGTTTAAATAGGGTGAGAGAGAGAGGGTATGAAGGGGATGAGGGGTAGTGAAAATGCGGGGGAGGGGTCCATGCATGGTAGTTCCTGGTGGGGTCAAAGTATGGCTGGAGTTGGGGTAGGAAGATAGGAGACATTGGTTGGAGATTGGAATTATGATGAGTGCATAAGATCTAGACTGTAGCTGGAAGGGGTGGCTGAGGTGGGGCAGTGGACAAGGCCCTTGGAAAAAAGGAGGTTAAGAAACAGAGACCTGGGCATTGGGAGAGTTCTCTGCACAGATACTGATGTCACCAGTGTCTGTGACCCGGGGGAGAATCAGTGAGAAGCTAAAGCTTCCTGAACGGAGGGAAGTGACTGGGGTTGCTAGCTGACTTGCACAAGTCTGATGAGAGTCAGGCTGGGTGTTTTAGCGAGGAGAGGCGGAGAAGGTTCTGGAAGCCACAGTGAGGAGCGAGGAGCACATCTCTCCTGCCTCTTGGCCCAGTAATCCTGATATGAGGGAGAGGAAACAGCCACAACTTGGGAGAGCTGCTGGGGAAGCATTGTTACTGGGGAAGGCCGGGGTTCAGTGGGACCCAGAAAAAGAAGGTAAAGGGGACACTCGCTGAGAAGGTTGAAGGTAAGGGATTGACTGCCCACTGAGTGCCCAAGGGCACAGTGGAGATGGGAAGGAGTGAAGGTGGGAGTAGAAAAGCAAAGTCAGAGCCAGACGGAGCTTGGAGTTCAGGGAAATTACATGGCCTTGGAGACTGGAGTCTTGGGTGACTGATATGAAAGGGATGAAGGACTTGATGAGATTTGTCTCCTGGTTACAAGAAAGATCCAGTAGGTGATGTGGGGAAGGGTGGTGGAGTGGCTTGGGAGGGGGAGGTTTCCAAGTTCTGGGACCCTTCCATTTTACAGAAAAGGAACTGGACCCAGAGAGATTTTTGTCTTGCCAAGCTGTTAAATGACAGCAAGGAATTACATCAGGCCTCTGACTTGGAGGCCACTCTGCCATAATTGTCTTTCATCTCATATCTCAGCTTCTTGAAACGCCTTTAAAAATAGGTTAGCCCTGAGATATCAGATATCCCTGAACTCAGTGCTTATAAGATGCCATGCTGTTCCTATCGATTTGTTTCTGAGAGGTAGACATTATACATTTATTAGTTTTACACATTTCTTCTGAGCCCAGAGGCACCATGAGTCAACATCTCCTTTCTGAAGCCTTCCTTGATTCCCCCGGGAGGTAGTCACCTAACTGCTCCCTCCACTTCTCACATTGTGTTGTAGAAGGTCGCCTCCTCTCCTCGCCCCTGCCCAAGCCAGACTGATCATTCTTAATACCTAGGTGCTCTGCAGAGGACACCAGTGGCATTAATCACAGCTGTGTGCTGTCTTTCTTAAATTCCAGGGAATATTGTTTGTTTTATTCACACACCTTAACCCCTGTTCCCCGCCCTTAAGGTGGTGCCTGTTCCTTAGCTGCCAGTGGGCCCTCCCATGTCCCTTTTGCCCTTACCTTCTAACCATCAGCAGGCGAATCTCTGTCTGAGGGCTTGCCCCTGTCACAGGAGTGTGACCACTTAGCCCACACATGCACGGCAAACCAGAAGGGCCAGGGTTTTAATACCACACCCCTGAAGCCGCTCTCCACCAAAGACTGAGTTGGCACATTAAAAATTATATCTCGCCAGCTCCCCCACTCCCCGGGTGGGATAACTGGGGTGTGCGCACTGAACCATGTCTTATTGTTGCTCGGGATTAAGCCTCAGTTGCCAGGGTGGTCGCTCACTTGATAACACACCCTTTATGGCCTCGTTCCCTCCTCCACTCCTTAACAGTGTTTCCTGACATTAACCACGGCGATCATAAACCTCCTGCACGTGGGTCCTCTCTGGGAGTGCTTCTGGGGCACCCCCACCAGCGCTGGGCTTGGCCCAGAGTAGGTGCTAAGTAAATGTTGGCTGAATGAACGCATGAGACAACAAATGTGTGTTGAGTGAGTGAATGAATGAATATTCGTGTATAATTCTTTCTCCATGGGGAGACTGTACGCTCCAGGTAGGCGAAGACCGCCTGGTTCGTGTTTGTGTGCCTGCTTCGTAGTGCATCTCGCTCATTCCGGTTCGGTAAAGGTTACTTTGAATTAAATGACCTCAAGACAGCAGTTGGTGGAAAGAGAAAGTTTCCACATATTCACTGTGACTTTTAATGAGGTGGAGATTTCTTTGGGCATTGTAACAAAGGACTTTAAAAGGGCAGGAGGAGTGACGATGGCATCTCCTTGCTAAGAATAAAAATAACTTTTCCTTATGAGAAAATGCTGAGGGCTGGGCAGGAAGAACTGAGGGAAAACCTGGAGCATGCGATGCGTGCGATCAAGTTTCGGGTGACACATCTTCCTCATAACACAACATAATGTGAAGCCCTTAATGGGCTATCCACTTACTTTATTTATATTATTGATTCCTTTCTGACAACTTTCAGAGCATCGCTACCAGCCACTGCCGTTACCTGATCCTGCTGGCATATGATGGCTCTAAGTGCCACCGTAACTGAGGTCCCGGCTTGCTCTCATGCTCCGGTGTCCTGTTTTCTTGTTTCAGCTGTTTCCTTTGCATATGAGGGTTTTTTCCTGGCATATTAGAAACCAGTTTAGTTTTGAAGCTTTCTTTGTGAAGCTAAGGGGGTGGGGTGTGCGTGTGTTTGTATGTGTGTGTGTGTGTGCACATAAATTAGTGCTGCGTGTGCACAGGTTGAGAGGGTGGGGACCCATTATGTATCAGTTCTGTGTAAAGGCAAAGACTTTTACAGTCAGATCTATTGCAGACATCTCTAATTTAAATGAGATAATATATGTGGAAGCTCTTAGCAAAGTACCTAAAACACAGCAGGTGCTTAGTAAAATGCTAGCCAAATTCAGATCTGAATGACCACACCTTTTATTCATGCCTCATCCCTCTGTTCATGTGAGTGACTGAGAGTGGTTTTTAATTTTTAGAGCTCTATGTTCCAATAATGATTTGTTTATTTCTAAAACTATTTCTCTGTATTATAAAGTATGTTTCTTTGCTGTTGTACATACAAATGCACAAGTCTAGTTTTGTAGGATTAACTTAATTTAACCCAATATATAGATTAGAAAACAGTCTCGGTTCTTTGGGAAAAGTTACGCATTTTTCTATCTTGTTTTAAATACATTAAAATATTTCCAAATATAAATAATAGAGAGTTCAAAAGGAAATCAGAACATAATTGCCCATGAGAGTAGATTATTCTCTTTAGAAGTGATATGGAGAAAATATTATTGGGGCTAAATAGTAAATCTCAAGCCCAATCTAGGAGTCTGGGAGACCCCCAAATATCCCAGAAGCAACTCAGCTCCCTTCTCCCTGCCCTGCTCCCTAGATCAAGGTGATGCCCGAGAGCACTAGGGCACTGAAGCTCATGAAGTCCCTTGTGATTTGAGGGCACGAACCTCTTACTGTTGAGGGGTTCCCTTCCATTCACTGGCCGCCAAGCAGAGACCTGCCCTCCGATACCTTGCATCAGCTCTTCACTCCCTTAACTTGAAGCCTGTAGATTACAGTGGATCATGGGATGGGTGACACATTAAGGTCCATCCTGTATTAAGTTTATCAGGTCCTTTCCTAAGGATAGAGATGAATGAAGAGAGGGAGAGGGATTACTCAAGTGGTTGAAAGTCTCAGAATTCCCCGACAGGTTTGCAAGGGCCAGCCTTAAACCCATGTTGTTCTTAGCCATGTCTGTGTGGAACTGATGTCCCCACTGAAGCCATAGTGAGTGGCAGCCTTTTGCCTGCTACTTTTTTAGAAATGGTGATATAAACTAGGTTTAGACAGCAGAGGACAGGAATGAATAGGGGACAAGTGAAGCTGTTCATAACAAGAATACTGGAGCCGTCAATGGGCAGAGAAGTAGCTGGTTGTGTGAGTCCTGCCTATATCCCTAAACCTGGTGTGTCCCTCTCTGCACAGAGCTGGACAGCTGGTAAAGCCAAAGCCCAAACCTGTCTAACTGGTAGACCTTTTCAGCTACACTTTAACCCATTCCATTCTTCATTTATTAAAGGCTTCAGTTGGAATGAGCCAGGCCCAAAGATTTACCTTTGGAGAAGAGAGATGAAGTCCTGGTAAGACTTCCTAGGTATATGTGAATCTGCTTGTTGAGGCTGAGCTGTCTCTGTCCACTTGTGGTTGGTATTTCCAGAGATGATTGAATTCCTTTCTTCGCATTTGGAAGTGTAACTGTCCATCTGTGGTCTCATGTTGGAATTTAAAAGCCAGACGTTTCTGCTGCTTCTCATTTCTCTAGGTCACTTTTCTGTTGCAAAGCCAGTTTTCTCATCAAGTGATAATAAATCTCCATCAGTTGTCCTTCCTCGCTTCGCAGAATGTTTGTGCAGTGCTAATGCCAGCGCCTTACGTACTGTGTATAGCATCGTATAGTTTCGCAGCATTTTTTAATATTTTGTCTCATTATGTAGTGTTGTCCTGGGCCATTGCCTTTTCCCTGCGTGTTCTGCATTTTCTCACCATTTGCATCAACTTGAACACTTGTCTTTCTTTTCCTGTCAGTTTTGAGGATACTATACAGGGCTTGCTTTCCCACCCCCCAACCCCCTTCATATGATTTCCTATAGGGCCTAGAAGTGGCAAAGGAAAAGGCATACATAAATGCTGCTATTTTCCGGTGGCAAAGCGAGGATAGCCTGAACGTTCTTCATAAGCCATCCATGAGAACTGTGCGCCCGTTCCTTGTGTTCACACTGCCAGCAGAAGTACTACAAACAATTTCTCTTAATGATTACAGCAACTCCCCCTTTTTAAGTTGACAAAATATCTCCTAGAAATGGGGGGAAACGGTGCAAGTTAGATCCATACTTTGTTTTTGTGGTTTTTAAAATTTTAATTTAATTTTTATTTATTTAGTTAGTTAGTTATTTTTATTTTTTTTAAATCCCATCACCATTTATCTCCCTATACCCTCTTCCACCTCCACCCACCCCCCTCCCCACCACAATCACTGCACTGTTGCTCATATCCATGAGTTCTTTCTCCTTTCTTTTTTGCATTTTTGCTTAATCTCTCCACCCCCTCAACATTCCCACCTCCCAGCAGAGCTGTCTGCCTGATTTTGTTTTTGTTTGGTTGCTTTTGCTTTGTTTTGTTTGTTTTTTTCTTGTTGTTTTTGTATTAATATTATTCGTGCCCCAATAGAGAAAGGGGAATTCCTTTAGCACCTTTTGTTTTCTTGGAATCATATGACTGTGCAGAATATCACTTTTTTGTTGTTGCTAATCCTCACCTGAGGGTATTTTTTCCATTGATTTTTAGAGAGAGTGGAAGGGAGAGAGAAAGAGAGAGAGAAACGTCTATTGGTTGCTTCCCGAACGTGCCCTGACCAGGGCCGGGGAGCAGACCTCAGCCCAGGTACGTGGCCTTCACCAGGAATCAAACTCAGGACCCTTCAGTGCATGGACCAGAGCTCTACCGCTGAACCACATTGGCCAGGGCCAGAATATCACGTTTTGAAATAAAAGGTGCTTTAGGTTAAAGCCTGTAAGATGGTTTTCAAACTGTGTCTCAAAGGCTTTCTTTAGAGTATTTTGGAAACTCCTTTAAGGTTCACTAAGGCAGACCAAGTTGTTCCCCGAACTCAGTTCTCATTACTCTCACATCCATTTCATGTCTCCATCATCCCATTCCCGGATGCTGGTGCACCACAGATACCCAGATAACTACCTGTAGGGATACAAACCATAGGATATCGAGGTTGAAAGAGACCGAGCAGGTTGCTGTGAACTTATCTGACCCTTGCATTCCCTCTGTGCCATCCTCAGGTGACCAGGAGCCTCGGCCCCTTCCATCCTAAGGCACTGGAGAAGTATCCCTTTTGTTGATTCCAGATCTATCTCCCCATAGCTTCTGTACAATTCAAAAGACATCATGTGCCGGTCATGCCCCAGGCACTGTTCTAGGGGCTGGGATGCAGAAATATACAGACATGGATAGCTCATGGTTAGCTCCATCTCTTGGGGTCATAGACAAGCCAAATAGCCCTTCTCCATAGTCGCCTACAGATTCTTAAAGACCACACTCCTGTTCCTCTGAGTCCTCACTTCAAGCTAATACTCCCAGTTTACCCAGTGTAATACCTGTTCAGGTTCTTTTGCTGCATGGATCAGTTGTCTTCAGATGCCTCCTAGTTTTAATATTGAATTGATTTGTAGTAGATTGATTTTCAAAAAACTTTTTTGCTATAAAGGTAATATGCACTTGGAGACATTTTGGAAAATATAGATAAGTATAAAATAGGAAATCACCTGTAATCCCATTACCAACTGTTAAAGTGTTGCTGTATTTCCTTTCAGCTTTTTCTAATTTGTATTTATAATTTTGTTCCCTGTTTTCCTCACTTAACATTGACATTTTTGCCTTCATTGTGTTCATAAAAATCATTTAAATGCCTGTGTATTTCAGATAGACTTAATGGGTAAGTCCTAGAAGAGTAGTAAGGACCCCTGAAGTGGGCCATGGTACTTCCTTTTCGTTGTCTGCAGCCTCCTCAGCGCACCGTACTTGGAGTCCTGCTAGGGCTCTATGGAAGGAAGGGGCTGGACTGGACTGTCTCCTGTAGATTCTTCTAATGTGGATTCGTCTTGATATGCTGCCTTTTTTTTTCCTGTTCATCCTTTTGTGCTTCCTCATAATCATGCTCTGCCCATTTGTTTGAAATGTAGAGTTGACTGTGGCTTTCTTGTTACAACAGGATATCCAAGTGCCATTTCCAAGGTTATCTTCCCGCTGGGTTCAGTCTTAAGGAGTCTGTTGGAATGAGTTCTTCTGGTGGGACTAAATGACGGCAACACAGAGCTCACTTTTGTCCTTCGATTGTAGGCCTACAGCTGAACCAGAAGGCCCTCACCTCTTACCCGGATGTGGTGCTTGTTCGGGTGTCCACCCCCTTTCTGCAGTCGGACAGTGACATCACGGTCCTGCGACACCTGGAGAAGTTGGGCTGCCGCTTAGTCAACCGCCCGCAGAGCATTTTAAATTGTGTCAACAAATTCTGGACATTCCAAGAGCTGGCTGGACATGGAGTCCCCATGCCAGACACCTTCTCCTATGGTGAGTGTCCTTGAAATAGGGTTGACGTTTATCTTTCCCAGCTGTACTTCTGTGTTTTCTGTCCCCAGTAGGCCTCAAATGTCTTGCTGGTTTTCAGTATGGAGCTGTTCATCTTAGGTCATTCAACATCTTGAGTCTTTATCCTGGCCACTCCCCCTGTCTGAAATGCCTTTACTTCTTTCTCTCTGTAATTCATTCATTAACCATGTATCCGGTGCACACTATGTGCCAACCACCATACTGGGCACTGGACTATAGCAGTAAGAGTCCTGCCCTCAAGGCATCCCCGGGTCATCAGAGGCAGAGACAGCAAGTAACCAGGCAAGTTCAGTGCAGTGTAGCAAGTGCCATGATAAGAGTTAGTGCAGTGTGGTAAGAGAATACGTAGGAGAACTCCCAGGGAGTTTAGAAGACACTGAGGAGGGCTTCCCAAAAGAAATAATATCTAAACTAAGCTGAAGTTACCCAGCTAAAGGAAGGGGCAGGGTAGTAGTCTAAGCAGAGAGAACATGGAAGGACCTAGAGGCAGGAGGGAGCGTGACCAGTTGGTGGTATTTTGAGTAGTTTGTAGAACGTAAGGGAGACTGAGTTGAGATACACGGCTAGAAAGATGAGAGGTAGCTACATACGCTATATACAGTATGTGAAGGAGACTAGAGCTAATCCTGAGACTAACAGGAAGTTCCTGGGCTTTAAGCGAGGAGGTGGCCTGATCAGAGTTCAGAGTATCACTTTGGCTACACTATGAAGAAGGAATTCAGCAGAAAGAAGCAAAGTAAAGACAAGATATGTAGCGGCAGCCTTTTCAAACCATTCAAAAGAGCAGTGACGGTCTAAACAAAAGTGGCCACAGTAAGAACGAAGATAAATCCACAAATTCAGGACTTATGGAGGAGAAAGAAATAATAGGACACGATGATCAATTCGGTAGGAGGGGCATGGAGAGGAATTAAGAGTGACTGGCTTCTGGTTTGGGCAACCAGACGTGATATCGAACACTCACGGAGACTAGAAACGTGGGAGAGGAGAGACATTGGCGGGTAGGGGGTGAGGGATTGTGGGAGAGAGACGATTTCAGTTTGGGACATGTTTGAGGTGCAAGTAAAAATATTCAGTAGGCAGCTGGACCTGGAGCTTCAGGAAGAAGTGTAGGCTAGGGAGGCGGAAGCCTTTATTACGTTAAGTGAAGTCGCAAGAATGGATGGGATATCTGGGGGGGGGAGGGATATGGAGAATGAATAAGTCTACACTGTATTCAAAAAATGGTTAAAATGACAAATTTTATGTTATGTATGTTCTCCCACAATACAAAAATCAAATTTAATAAAAGAGGGTCCAGAGGGACTCCCTTAGGGAATGGGTAAAGGAAGAGGAGCCTGTATAAGAGCCGAGGCAGGAGCAGCTGGAGAGGTGAGGGGAAGAGAGATGACAGAAGCCGCGGAAAGAGCCGCCAGTGGGGCTGGGACAGTGAAGAGTGCTGACTGATTCTCAGAGGACAAGCAGCGTAAGCGCTGAGGCACGTGTTGCATTTAGCAGCAGGGCGTTTAATGGACACAGCTTCAGCGTCCTGATGGGGAGAGAAGCCTGATTGTCAAGGGTGAGGAGGTGAATGGGAAGTGAGGAAATGGAAACCCTTTCACGTAGCTTGACTGTAGGGACACAGAGTTGCAGTTAAGGAATGAGGCAGGGTCAGGGAACTGGTTTTACTTGTTTAGGATGGGAGAAAACTGTGTATGTTTAAAATGGTGATGGAATTAAGAACTGGGAAAAGTTGAAGATACAGCAGAGAGGGGACACTTAGTGGTGCAAGATCCCTGAGGAGGTGAGAGGGAAAGGGGTCCGAGGCGCAGGTGCAGGGATGGCCTGCGATAGGGACCCCTCTTTCTCTGTATTAGGGGGGAAGGAAAAGAGGAGGGCTAGAGAGGAGTTGAATTTATCAGCAGGTGTCAGGAAGTTGGGAGTTACCTTCTTATATAACATCCTCTTTTGAAGATGCCCCTAATTATCTACAACGCCTCTTCATTTTTTCAAAAAACCATTAGCACTTACGTGAACAAAACAGGTATTAGGATTGCAGAGTATTTTGCTTTGTAAAAATTGATGAACTGCAGTAGCCCCTGTGGTAGGCAGACTAGTGGTCCCCCAGAGATGCAAATGTGTAGGAAATCCAGCAAAGTTTGTAAAAACAATTTATAAAGATGGTAATATACATTATTATTCATGTTTTAAAAATTAAGACTTGAAGGAGTACAGTGGAGTCAATGTAGGCTTTTGAGTCTTGCCTTAACTTTGGATGAGTCAAATCCCCAGGCTTGGTTTCTTTGGGTATTGGTTTTCTATTGCTATATAACATTACTAAAAACCTAGCGGCTTAAAATAACATCCATTTATTTTCTCACAGTTTCTGTAGATCAGAAGTCCAGCCACAGCATAGCTGGGTTCTTTGCTCAGGTCCCATAGGCTAAAATCAAGGGGTAGCTGGGCCGTGATTTCACCTGAGATCTGGGGTCTACCAAGCTCACTGGTTGTTGGCATTTAGTTCCTTGCAGTGGTAGGGATTGAGGGACCACCCCCTTTCTTGCTGGCTATCAACTGAGGGCCGTTCTCAGCTCCTAAAATTGCCCCCTATCCCTACCACATGGTCTTCTCTACAGTATGGAAGTTAGCTCCTTCAAGGCCAGCAGGGAACTCCTCTCTGACGCCTCACCTTTTTTTGAAGAGCTCACCTGATTAGGTCAGGCCTACCATGAATCATCTTCTCTTAAGTAACTGAAAGTAGACCTGATCACAGGAGTGATATCCCATTGTATTTACTGGTCCCTCCCACACTCAAGGGAGGGCGTTATACCAGGTATGTACACCAGCAGGTACGAATCTTCAGAGCCATCTTTTCTTTTTAAATTTTATTTATTGATTTTAAAGAGAAGAAAGGAGAGCGAGAGAGAAACATCAATTTGTTGTTCCACTTATTTGTGCATTCATTGGTTGGTGCTTGTATGTGCCCTGATTGGGGATCGAACCCACAATGTTGGGATGATGCTCTAACCAACTGAGCTACCCGGCTAGGACCAGAACCACCTTAGAATTCTGCCTTGGGCAGCCATTATAAAGGGAAAAATACCTGCCCTGCCTGTGGGACTGTGAGAGGATTACACAACCTGGAGCATGTGCAGCTTGTGCTGCATAGAAGTCTGTGATAAATGCCGGTGTCCTGATCTCTTTGCTCCCTCTTCCATTATAGGTACACAATGCATGCCTGTCGGATTGAACGGGTTCGAATTGCTTTGAGCAGAGGGATAGCAGGCCTTGAGAGAATAGCTCCAGGCTGAGCGCTCCCCAACCGTCAGCCTTACCTTCACTGACTTTTACCTTTTCTTGGCAGGTGGGCATGAGGACTTTTCAAAAATGATCGATGAAGCTGAGCCCCTGGGCTACCCGGTCGTGGTGAAGAGCACACGAGGACACCAGGGTCAGTGCTGCTCCTGCGCTTCCTTTAGGGCCACAGCTCTGCTGGGACAAGACCCTCATCAGGGAGAAGCACCGCTGGGAGCAGCAGAGCTCCCCGGGAGGAGCTTGCCATTTTCTCCTTACCTCTGCCCCTCCCCTCTGTCCCTACCCGTCCCATCCCTTCCTTGGACATGGCGGCAGACCCCTGACTTGACTGGTTGCCCTAACTCACTGCCAGTGCACCCTCTTCTTTTGGGGGAGTAATTCCTCTGAAACAGATCTGTTCTTATCACTCCCTGCTGAAAAGCCCTCTCAAGAGCCTGTGCTGCCTGTTAGACAAAGTCCACATTCCTCCTCATGGCACTGAAGGCCCCTGAGGAAGAGCCTCCAGCTTCCTTTGCAGCCTCTCTGGCCACGGCACCCCCGTATCCATCCCGGCTACTCTCTCCCCGAGGCCGTGCGTTTTCCTCATAAACCTCTGCTGGGAATGCCGCCTTCCTCAGCCTCTAGTCAGCCTCTGCTCGTCCTTAAGGCCAGCTCCTCGTGTCATTTCCTTTCCCTCCGCATCTCCGGCCTCCCTCCTGCCCTCCCAGGCAAATGGAATTGCTCTTCCTTTTGTGTTTCCATAGCACTTTGTCCATGGTTCTGGAAAAGTGAGTTAGACATGGACCCTACCTAACCCGCATCCTCAGGGGGATGAGAGGCTAATAACTAACTCTTTGGGAACTGAACTGACTAGCTCCTGAGGATTTTATTTGGAGCCCTTCTCTGTATTTTTGGAATACGTTAGTAGTAGTAGTAGTAGTAGTAGTAGTAGTAGTAGTGTTTGTTTTAGTTTATACATTATTGTTTTATTTTGATAAGAGTGGTGGTAGAGGGAGATGGTCAACATCAAGAGCCGAGTAAAATCAAGAGAAAATACGGTTCAGTAGCCGTTTGATAGGAAGCAAAAGCCTAGTCAGAGAAATAGAAAGGATGGAAGTGAGGCACGTTCAGAAAGAATTGGTGACTGTGAGGGACCAGGAGACGGGACGGCCAGCACAGGGTTCAGAGGCTTCTCTGACGCCTTCTCTTGTTCTTTGTCTTTCTTCTTGAAGGAAAAGCTGTCTTCCTTGCAAGAGACAAACATCACCTCTCAGACATCTGCCACCTGGTCCGCCACGACGTGCCCTACCTGTTCCAGAAGTACGTGAAGGAGTCACATGGGAAAGATATCCGGGTGGTGGTGGTCGGGGGCCAGGTGATAGGCTCTATGCTTCGCTGCTCCACAGACGGCCGGATGCAGAGCAACTGCTCTCTCGGTAAGGGTCAGGGCTCAGCGGCTGCTTGGGGGCCTGGGAAGCCGCTGGGGTTTTTCATTAGATGCTGGGACCCATTCAGTAAATGTGTACGGGTCGCTCCTATCTAGTTAGACCCTCTGCTAGGTGCCAGGACCATCAGCCACGAATGAGAACCGCGCCCTTTCCATAGCAACAGGCAGTGCGCAGGGTGTAAGTGCTGGGGCAGAGGTCAGGCCAGGGCTGTGGGGACACTGAGGTTTGAACCCTGTCCTGTAGGTGTTAGGACTTAGCGGTCAGGTTTACACAGTGGAGACGAGTATGGAAGCTGCTGTAACGGCTCAGGCAGGAAATAGTGAGGGTCTAGACTAAGGCAGTGGCGGGAGGCAGAACATATTCCCTTTTTTCTTATGTGTATGATGTTATTAGAAAGCTACAGTGTATGTTTGGGTCAAATGCCTAACCCCGCCCCATGAACCTGTTTGGTAAAGCTTGTTTCCTGTTGTGGTGAATGAAGATGTTCCAGGAAGACTGCAAATTCTTGTCCCCAACGCAGAAAGCTATTGTCAACCTCATTAAATGAATTTGTATGTTGGTAATATGAAAGAAATACCTATAGTCAGGGCAATCAGACTCTTTCTGTCCTTGGTACCGGATTTTGTCTCAAGCCTCTCCAGCTCTCTCTACTTAAAAAAGAATAGGTTAAGTCTGTGGTTTTTTTCTAATTATAAAAGGAATACATTCTCAATGTAGAAAACTTGGAAAATATAGTAAAGTCAAGTGAAAAGATAATTATCATTAATTTCACCATCTAGAGACAACCAATGTTAACATTTTGGCATCATTCCCTCCAATCTTTTTCTAATATTCTTTTGCATAGTTATGGCTATACTTACTGTACAGTCTTTAATCCTATGTATTTTCCTATGGGATCACAAACACAATGATTTTTCAGTATTTTATTTATTTATTTATTTACTTTAATATATCTTTATTGATCTCGGAGAGAAGAAGGCAGAGGGAGAGAGAGAGATAGAAACATCAATGATGAGAGAGTCATTGGTCAGCTGCCTCCTGCATGCCCCCCAATGAGGATCGAGCCCGCAACCTGGGCATGTGTCCTGATGGGGAATTGAACCAAGATCTCCTGGATCCTCGGTCAATATTTAACCACTGAGCCACACCAGCGGGGCGATTTTTCAGTATTTTAAATAACTCTTATTAACATCTGTCTGCATCAAGCTTTTTCTCTATTACATAGATTATCTCCTTAGTAGTAGAATGACTGAGTCAGAGGATATAAGCATTTTTAAGACTAGATAAAAAATGACTGTATTGTTTTCCCAAAGGGGATACTGATTTCCTTCCAGACCTTTTGTGAGCAATGAAAATGCTCGCTGCTCCTCAGTATCCCTCCTTCTCCTCCTCGAAGGGTCCTTTGACTTGTTAGTCAGTGTCTAATGTCATCATTACGTCACTGTGCTTTCCCCACAGGTGGTGTGGGCGTCAAGTGCCCGCTGACAGAACAAGGCAAGCAGTTGGCTATTCAGGTGTCCAACATCCTGGGCATGGACTTCTGTGGCATTGATCTCCTCATCATGGACGATGGCTCCTTCGTGGTGTGTGAGGCAAATGCCAACGTGGGTTTCCTCGCCTTCGACCAGGCGTGCAACTTAGACGTGGGTGCAATCATCGCAGACTATGCCATGTCCTTGCTGCCAAATATGCAGACTGGGAAGATGGCCGTCCTCCCAGGACTGTCTAGTACCAGGGAGAAGAGCGAGCCAGACGGCTGTGCTTCAGCTCAGGGAGTTGCAGAGAGCATCTACACCGTCAACAATGGGTCTACCTCTAGCGAGAGTGAGCCTGAACTGGGAGAGGTCCGGGGCTCCTCAGCAAGCACGAAGGGGCCCCCGCCCCCCACGCTGCCCGAGCCCAGCTACAACATTAACAACAGGATTGCTTCCGAATTAAAACTTCAGTGAATTCCTGCTTTTTGTTGGCAGCATTTAAACCAAATCCTACTGCTTCCCTAGTAGTTTTGAATGAATAAAATCTGGACTAATGTGATTTCATTTGCACAGAAATTAGAAATCCCATCTGGGCACTCAGCATTCTTTCTAAGGATGATTTAAGCAAACGGCCTAGCTTTGTGGTTTTTACAAAGGCTCATCTAAAAACACCAGGAACAGCATCCCGCCTGATCAGTTTGAGAGAGAGGTCTGCTGCAAGCACTCGGCCATAACGACTGATTTTAGGGCGCTGACTCTGTGCTGCTGCTTCTGGCTTTTAGTAGCAGAGCCCATTAACTGGGAACGGCTCCTGAAAATACTGTTCTCACAGCAACCACCTGATGGAGGCGTGTGCAGAAGAGGTGGAATGTGACTGCGGCTATGTGCTTTTCAGAGAGAGAGAGAGTGTGTGTGTGTGTGATGCTTGGAGAGCACACAGTTCAAATACTATTAGAGGATCGACCTCTGCTCCCCATCCATCACCATCTTGACCATATTTCTCTGACACTCAGGAGGTGGTGTCCTAGGGAGCTTCCTCATTAGCATTTTCAACGAAGCACTTTGTAGAAAGTAAAATTGAACGTTCTTCGACTTCAGTGGTTGGCAAATGTCCTGCTCTGTAACTGGGGCGTTCTACAGATGGCGTTGCCGCTTCGAATTTACAGACCCCGCTTCAACTAGCGCCAGCCTGCTGCCAGCAGCCTCTTGCACCTTTGCTGCCTTTGGCCTCAGCTGGAAATGCACTTCAACGAGCTAGTGGCCGCACCGTCTATTTCTTAAGTGTGCACTAGGACCAGACACCGTGGACTTTCTTTTCAATGGACGATTTTCACTTGTCATCTAGAAGCCATTGGTTTATATCATGAAAAGCTACTGGAAGAGAATCACTTTCCCCCTCCGCTACTGAACCTTTGTGGACACTGCTTAGCTGTAGGAGGTTTTCTTATATGAGTTGGTATGTGGGCCCGTTAGGTAGATAGGGCCATTAGAAACACACTCCAATCCCCTTAACATTCTAGTCTCATTCGGGTTCCAGAGACCTGTCCTTACCCACCTTTCCAAACTGGGGAGACTCAGGTATCAGGACTTACCCATTGCACATTTGGGGGGGTTGGATACTGTAGATGTGACACCAAGTGCTTTTCGTTTCAACTCTTCAAGCAGTAGATGTTGAGCCTCCCCTTGGGAGAAGTCATGGAAAGGGAGTGTTCCACTTCTGCTATATGAAGTATGACTGCAAACGAGCAAGGCTACCTTTTTAACCAAATACACCAAAACATATGCACTCAAGAGGTACCATAATCAGGGTTATTTCCTTGGGAGATCATCCTCTTGAGCTGTGATGTTGCATGTGCCAAGAACACATAGAATTCCTGCTTGGGGTTATCTTTGAAACCATTCAAGGAGAGAGGACTCAGCCTTATAGTCAGGTCTTGTTTTTTACACCACCCTTCCCCAGAGGTAGACCTATGTGCCATCACCCATTTTATTTATCGGATTTTTCTTCTAATGCTCATTGGCTATTAAAAAGAACATTTCTCGAGACTTAACAACATTGAGGAAAGCTTATAAGGAGACAGTTTCCAAGGACAGTTCTGGAGATGTTCTGAGTAAGGTCAGCTTCATTAGACTAAACATACATCTTCCCAAGGTGACTACTGTGAAGGCAACAGCGCCCATTTGGGTGTATAAATGCCTGTGCTTATTCTGCTGTAAATGTAAAGTGTGTATAAGGTCAAACAATTCCATTTTTTCACAACACACAAATAGAAATTGGCTTTTAAAATATTGTGGCTAAAATCAGATCTCACCAAGTAACAGTTGTACAATTGGAAAATGTCCAGCGCCATATAATAGCAATGCCACACTACACAGGTGTAGTTTAAATGCAGTCCAATATAGGGTGCATGCCCCTAAACTGTAACCTTAGTAACGTGTCTTACACAGTTGAAAATGGAATACTTCATCTTTATATAGGTAACGACATGTATCTTATATTTACTGCTCAGGGTAGGTTTAGAAGGATAGTCCTAGGTCTCTTCTCTCTCAAGTTGGCCAGATGCTTTCTGTGTAAACATTGGAATCAAATGACCTCTGGAAACTGCATTCGCTCATTCTCACTGTTTAGTGTAAGTCCAGTCTTCCCACTTTATCTAAAAGCATGCTAGTGGGCCCTATCCTGAGCAGAGCAGCTAGAGAGCGCTTCCAGATGTGTCAGAGGGGCCCATTTTCCAGCTGCTAGTGACATCTGTAGTCATTGGCATCATCGCTTGGACCCTAGACCTGTCTGGAAGCAGAGAAAGCTGGATCATAGCCCCCCTCCAGGTTTCCCATACTAGCTGTGGACTCTGTGAGCCTCAGTCATTAAAACAGTCAGGTGGCTGGGCCACATGTCACAGCTGCCCACAAGGCCTGCTGGGAGGAACATGGGGCACAGGGCCAGGTCCTGGTTCTGGCTCTCTCCTTATACACCTGATTGAACTTGTACAATCAGGTGGTCTCTGTGCCCCCATTTTTTCTGTTCTTCAGTTAGGGAAGGTGCCTGTTTAGCTCTTGGGGGTGCTTTGAGGTAGAAGGGAGTTCATTGATGAGACTGTATTATGTGGGAGGTGGTGGAAGAACACCTCCCACATCTGATTTTACAACAGCTTCTCACCCCTCCTCTGAGGGAGTGAAAGGAAGAGGCCCTGAAGTTGGCATTAGCTCACGGAACAATGGTAAGGACCCTAAGAAGGATGCAGCTTCTCAGAGGCTTTACCACCTGGAAGGAGTAAGGCTCGCTGTGTATTTGAGCAGCCTTCTGGATGCATCGTATATAACCTGGAACTCTTGACTCTTGTATTCCAACTAACAGTCTTATGTAACATAAACCACAGTGTCTGTATACGGTCTTCCCATTATCTAGTAGCAGCATCTTGAAACTGGTCAGAACTTGAATGCCAATAGCTCAGTCACTAAGAATATATATGATCCTGCACTTGGGGAACATGTCTTTATGTATCTGTCTGACTGCTGGTGGGTGTGGGGTCGCCAGAACGCAATGGAAGTGGATGATAAGCTCCTAGTGTCACAACTGCAGGCTCATTGCTCCCAGCCAAGAGTGCATCGCATGACAGTTGGGCACGGGGATGAGGGAAGGGAAGGAGAAAGAACTGTGATAGCCTTATGGCATTTTAGTGAGAGAAATAAGGAATTGGGATCATTTGGAATTCCAGCAGGAAAGAGGAAGAAATGGCTCTTCTGTTTTAATGAAAGAATCATGAATATGTGTTAATAAGAGGTAGGGGGTCCATTGAAATTATTCTGTATAAAGCTAATAGGATGCATGGGTCCCCATCCACCTCTGTTGAAATGGGAGAGACGGGCCTCATCCCTTTAAGGCCTGATAAATGCTGATCGCGAGAGCACTATGTAAATCGGGGAGACTGAAGCAGCTGACTGCAGCTTCCAGGATCATTCAAGAAATAGCTGACCCTCCTGGAAGTGAATGGACCAGAATAAGCTATGCGGGGAAGCCCAGAGCCACAGCTCCCTGAGGTGGGTTTAAGGAGTCATTTCAGAGAGTGAATCCAAAGGGCACTTCAGCTTAACGCTTTCTTTTGCACCAGGAAGTGAGGCTGCTATTTGCAGTCAGTCTACACAAGTGCTTTGGGAAGAACCCTGACAGACACTTTTGTCACTGTCCTTGAAGTTAGTGTCCTTAGATCTGCTGCAGTAGCCTAACAGAAAACCTGCTTCTGTTTTTGACTGCCTCAGACTCAGATGAGATGGCTTTCAAATGTTTTTACCTGGAAGACCGTCCATCTCAGGATTGTATTGTTTTAGACCTTTCTTAATACTATATTATACTTTCATTCCAGGTCTGTGGCTGGACCCTGCAGCCCTCCCTTCAAAAACTCACACAGCAGAGCACTAAAACGTTCCTTCCAGCCTTTCAGTTTCCTTCTCCAGGTGTGGTT
Source organism: Miniopterus natalensis (assembly GCF_054644295.1). Taxonomy (NCBI): domain Eukaryota; kingdom Metazoa; phylum Chordata; class Mammalia; order Chiroptera; family Miniopteridae; genus Miniopterus; species Miniopterus natalensis. The sequence goes on from NC_142089.1 coordinate 24,690,819, forward strand.
CCCGTGTCAACACGAGGCACCATCCTGAGCCTGGTGCTGGCATCCCGGCCCTCTGGTAGTCTTGCTCTGCCATTTCCTGTTCTCCGAGGCAGCACTAAGAAAGTCACCCATCGAGCCAGGTTTGAGACCACAGGAATAATAGCATTTTGGAGACCAGTGCAGTCCCCATTTAGAGATGGGCGACCTGAGTCCCAGAAGCCAAGGCCTCTCAGCTAGGCAGCAAGGCTGGAACCCAGGCACTGACTCTTCCAGTTAGCATACTTCCATGGTGTCTAGCGCCTGCTGCCATCCTGGACCCACCCTCTTCCCAGTCCCCTTCTGCTGAGCCTCTGCTCTGGATCTAAATGGTGTTCATGTGCCAGCTGTGCAGGATTCGGCGCTGGGATGGCATTTAGGTGAGAGCCCCAAAGGTGTATATGAGATTCCATGGTGCATGCTGGCTCATGGCCGTGCCTGCCTGAGACCAGCAAGACCATGTAGCCCCACCTCACACCATCAGTGATGGGATGGGAAGGAGAGGGCCCCGGCCCAGCAGACTGAAGGTCCTTGGCCCTAATGGCTCATGTTCCCTCACTGAAAATTTTTGAGTCTGTGGGGACCCCTGTGGCCCTCTGTGGAGGCCAAGGGCTTGAAGGTCCCAAACTTCTCCCAAATGTTCTAGTTGCAGTCAGCCACAAAGTTAAAAGCTTCCTCCTGCTTCCAGTTCCACAGTGCATGCCCCCTGCAGCCAGCCACTAGGTGCAGAGTCCTCCCTGTGGTAGCCCATATGTCAGCTGGGGAGCTCCTGCTCCATCCCCCCACCTCCACCCCGAAGATCCAGACAGGTCTGCTAACCGGCCTTTGGATCTCTGGTTTCTAAGGGACTTGTATTTTGGCAGTCGCTGCTGACTCCAGACTTCTACCTCATTTTTAGCACAGTCGTGTCTCGTCCCTGAACTGCATCAGCTGAGACATGGAGCTCGGTTCCCTCCCCCATTTCCACACACACCAAAATTCAAAGGAGTCAGCGTGTGTGTGTGCACGTGTGTCTGTGTGTCTCAGCGATGTGGGAGGAGATGGAAGACGCTACAGCAATGCAGACTTGGCGCCCCATTCATCAAAGGCTCTCACGATCCACTACAGAGGAATCTGCTCATCTTTCACTCCACGTGCTACCTGCCTCCCTTGGGATAAACCAAATCCATTTATGGTCTCACGTACGGCAGTGCAGCCATTCCTTTTCTTAGTGTGATTCCTGCCAACACCCTTACCTCCCAGATTTCACCTACCACGGTGGCTTATTAAAGGCATTTTCCTGCACAAAGACGGCTCCCTCCTCGAAGGGAACGTGAGTGCCATCTCTTAAGATGGTACATCTTTCATTCCCACTACGCTAGCCAGTCATCGTGACACCCCCATCCACCACTGGCTGCCGGGGTCGTCACACTTTATGGAAGGCAACATGGACTAATGTGAACGGTGCCAGCTTGAGCTAGACAGCCCCAGGCCAAATCCTGAGTCACTTATAGCTTCTGTGACCTAGGGAAAGTCACTTAGTCTTGCTGAACTTTTGTTCATCACCTATAAATGTGATAAACACAATTGTGACTGTGAAGCCCTTAACCACATGCCTGGCTTTCAGCAGGCTCCTTTCCTCTGGCTTCCCCCACTGTCAGCTATCAAACGGCTGCTGCCCGTGGGTCTGGCTCAGGGCCAAGGGATAAAAGGCGGCAGACAGGAGCTTACAGCTGGGGAAAGATGCTGGGGAGGGCAGGGCGGGGAGGGCTGGCGGCCGCCGAGCATGCTGTGCTTTAGGCTCACCGATCGGAAGGTCCCATCCATCCTCGAGATTCTCTGATGCTACAGTGCAAGATATAAGGGGTGTGTTTGGCTTAGAAAAATCCTGGAGGAATAGCTGCCTCTGACAACCGGGAGGCTGGAAAGCTGATGAGCAGTCTGACCTTGGGTGATTTAGCACCTGGTTTCTTTGGCTCTTCCTGTAATAGGTTTGCTGGCTTTGCATCAAATGGGAGGAGGAGGTGCCAGGGACTTGAATTAAATCTGTCAAACAGAGGGTGAGGGGAGTGCAGAAGGCCTGGGGTCTGTGCAGGGAACTCTGACAGTCCAACAGCACCATCTGGGCTTGGCAGGGATGACAGCCCTGAGATCAAAGGGAACTAACCAATGAAGCAGCTAAAATTCTGCTGAGTGGGACTCCCAGAATCTCCTATTTAGAAGGAACTCTGATCTCCTGGAAGGGGAGAGCTGGGGCTCACTCTGCAGAACTAACACAGGTCTGGGTGAAGGCAGGACTAGGCAGGTGGCTGGTTTGTTTAGTCCCATCTGGAGGTCCCCAGAATACCAGTGGTGTGCTGGAGCCCAAGAGAGCAGACTGTTGGGTTTTCAGGAATCTTATGAGCTGGTTGTTAAACACAGCCGTCATTAAAAATTAAATTCTAAAAACCTACAATTAAATATATTAAAAACCTAGGTGAATACTCAAAATTCATCACTTTCTAATTATTTTAGTACATTTTTCTACCTATGCTCCTGAGGTTATTGACATCTATTGCATTTCTATGGTGGAAATCCTATACAATGGTGTGCTGTGTGCATCTCTTCCCAGCTCCACTGTTCAGTGACATCACATTGGGAGCTTGAAACCAACCACGGTGGGAGTATTTACTCCACAGAGATGGGCAAATACCGCATGTCAAATTTTTCCTCCCTGGAGAGCTGGGTGTTAAACATTTATCAGCAGGCCACTGCCACTGGGTGACCGAGAAAGAAAGTGGTACATGTAAGCGTTGAAACATCTGAGTTCTGGGTCAGGTAGCATGTGCGATGCATTTCCCAGAAGCGAGTGTCCCGGTGTAACGTGCAGAACTGACCTGAAGTAGAAGAAAACCACTTGGAAACGCTCCTCTGCGTGTCCTGTCTTGCCCTCTGTTTTTCACACGTGAGAAATCTGTTTGCTCCTAAGCTCATGGAGTGACTCGTGAGGTTCTCTCACCTGTGGGCTGTACCTCAACTAAGTTCTCTCCCTGCAAGTGAATTGTAGCTTTTCCTGCCTAATTGGCAAGCTGGAAATGTGCTGTAAAAAACATATCTCAGCTAGGCACCAAAATAGCTCGTTTCCACGTGATTTACACGGCAATAACACTGTTAACTTCTGCAACAGAGAAGACATCATTTATAAATGATTGTTTTGCTGGTTTTGCTTTTTATTAAAATTACTACTGTGGAACAGAATGCTTTGTTTGCCTTTGTCCCCACAAGTCTGTGTCTTTTGACTGTTCATTTAAAGTAAGAATCACATGCTAAGTCCTCATTTTATTATATTCATATCATAAAATGAAGAAAAATCTTCCTAGAAACTTTGTCCTGTTCACTTGCATGCCAGCTGCATTCTGAAAAGCCATAATTTTCCTTTCAAATGCAGAGTGCCATCTGAATTGTAATATTGCCAACTCTCAACTGTCAAGATGATGGAGGAAAATACTAATGCAGATGGTATGAGCTTGTCATGAGCCTGCTCAGCATGGTCTCCTGGACTGACATGTGAATTGAGATTCAAATAGCAAGTACGAGCTGAAAGCCGTTAAAAATGGCTGTTTGGTGCATAAGGGCCCCGGGGCACTGCAAGAATCTTGGGACCCATCGAAAGAACTCTGACAGCCAGGCTGAGCCCTCGGGACCTGTTTGCGTGACATTTCCAAAGGTTTCCTGGGAGAAATAGTGATAAGATGGTTTGGAACCAGCTATGGTCAGCACAGGTCTGAGACCTTGAACCAAGGCTGTTCAACTTGTGATGACGGTGGGGAGCCCGACCTGAGTTAAAGGAGTCCTGGGGACATCGTTTGTTGCCCCCAGAATGATGTGGGGTACGCTACTACGTCCTGCCATTCATATTGCCCTTCAACCCAAACGCTGGGGGATGTGGCCTTCTTCCTGTTTTATTTTATATGAAAATCTTCAAACTGGACAAAAACAGAATAGTTCAGTAAATTCTCCAGATTTTAAAATTATCAAAAACTTCTATTTTTAAATCATGTATTTCCTTTACTTAAATATTTTAAAGCAAATCCCACATGCTGTGTCTTTTCTCCCACATGTACTTCAGTGTGCATCTTTTTATTTTTAAAGATTTTTTTATTTTCTTTTTTCCCACCACCATTTATCTCCTCTGTGCCCTCTTCTACCTTCTCTCTCCAACCCCAACACCTCTTTTTTTTTAAAAGCACATTTCTTTAGGCCTTTACCACATTTAGCACAGTGAACAACAATGCCTTGTCCCACCTAATTACCATCCCAGATTCAAATTCCCCCCGTGGTCTGAAAAAGAGCTGCATTTAGCTGCACGGGAGTCCGCTGCACGTGGTGGCGATTGTTCCCCGCCACCCTGTGACTTTGGCAGAAACCAGGCTGAAGGGACACCAGCGGGACATCCTGAGGCTGGCTGCAGACATCTTCCCAACTTGTTGGATCTTGGAATTTCCTCCCCTCAAGGAATAAGCCTATGAAACTTCCCCTTCCATTTCCCAGTGTCCCAGGCCTTCCTCGGGGACTTCCACAGCTTCCATGCTGCGGGCACCCTCCTGGCCGTCACACGGGTCCCCACTTCATGGCTCTTCCCGCAGCCGTGTTTTTCACTCGGGATTTCAGGAAACGGGCTTCGCCCGCGGATTGCGGTCCTTCTGTCACAGACGGGGCGGCCTGGGGCGGGCCTGCGTGAGGCTGGCCTGCGGCCTGCGGGCTCCGCACTTGGAGCAGGAAGGAGTTTGCAATACGGGTCCAGGTGATACTAAAAATACGTTCATTAAAGCTGGGGGCAGCGAGACAGAGGAAGGGCTTAGGGTGGAAGAGGCAGCAGGAGCGAGTTTAGGGCGCTGCTCTGTCTCCCTAGAAACGTTACAGGAGAGAAGTGAGCCGAGGAGGGGCTGCTGGCAGCTCACTGGGAAGTCAGAGGAAAAGGGGCCTAGGGGACAGGTTCGGAGGCTGAGCCTGGGAAGAGCTGCCGATGCCCTGGTGGCAAGTCTCGTGGGGAAGTAAAACGTTCATGCCCAAGAAGGGGCGCGGGTGCTCCAGGGAGAGCCCGCACTGCTGTCCTTTGAGGGTTTCATCTCCCTTCTGTGGGCGAGAATCTTAGGGGAGGGTTTCAGCAGAATATTCATCAGCTTTCCAGGTGTGTTTTTAATATGCTGATGCATCAAAAAACGAGCTTATAGGGGAGTTTGGTCTGCTTTACTGTTTTACTTTTATCTTGGGTCTGTCTGGCTCTAATCAGGTTTTTGTTATTTGTTTCTCTCACTTCATCCATCCTTGGGTTCAGCTGGCACAAATGGCATTAATTAAATCTGTGTTCTCCATCTTCCCCTAGCGGGGTGATTTAAGCTCTGCGTTCTCTGGCTGGGGAGGAGTCGTGTAAACCATTCGCTCTCAAGCGGCCTTGGTTGGGGAAGGGAAGGTCTTGGGATTCACCGGCTGGCTGTAAGTTGTTTGAATTATTTGGCCTTGGTTTAATGATCTTGCCTCAGTTTCCCCATCCCACTTGCCCAGGAATTTTCCTAGCTTCTTACTATCCTGCCTCACTTCCACCAGCCTCCGTGTACTGTGCCCTCAGTGAGTCACAGCCCTTTACACCTCCCCAAGGGCCTTGGCTTCCTCCTCTGTTAGAAAACTGTGGCTGAGTGCTCCTGAGGCAAGTCAGGGGCCATGTGTAGCAGCGCAGTGTCCATCTCAAGGCACTCCTCTCACAGAGAGGCATGGCCGCTGAACACACTGCTTGCTCAAGGGGTCTCTTCTATAAAGAACATTATTAGGACAATTGGTAAAATCTGAATGAGGTCTGTGTTTTATTGTGTGATAGGATCATATCAGTGTTCATCCCCTGATTTTGATGATTACATTAATGAGAATGTGAGTGTCCTTGTTTTTAGAAAATACATATTAAACATTGAAGAATAAAGGGACAAAATGCCTGCAACTTTCTTTCAAATGGTCCATATTAATGCGTATCCACAGAGAGAAAATAACGCGGATGCAGTACAGTGATAACGTTTGGGGAATCTGGGTGAAAGGGGCGTGGGAATTCTCTGCATGAACAGTCTGAATAAATCTGAAATCCTGCCGGCCTCCGCTGCTGGTTCACCTCTTCTTAGACGTTCGGTTTCAAGGCACTTCCTTGGGCTTTTCTCCTCCCTGCGTGATCTTCTCCATTTCCATGGTATTAGTTACCATCTACATGATACCCTCAAGTGAATCTTTCAAACCCAAGCTTCTTTTCTTAATGTCAGGTTGCATGTCCAGTTGCCTATCTTTTCATCTCCTCAAATGTCTCATGAATATCTCAGCCGCCCCGCGCCCCGCGCCCCCATCTGAACTCACGGTCCGTGCCTCGCCCTCGGCTCGCCGCTCTTCCAGGGCCTCCTCAGCTGCCTGCACAAAGCCAGCCACTTGCTCAAAGCGGACAACGGGAAAACTCCAGGAGTCACTTTTGCCTGCTGTCTTCCTCGACCTCCACATCCAATTTTGTTTCGTGTGGTGAAACTTGACTTTCAAACAACTGATGATCATTTTTTATTGAAAACTTTTTTTTTCTTTGTTCATTAACATATTCTGGAAGATCTACAATCCTTACAAAGTTTTGAAAGCAAGGGACAATCTTTATAATATATCATCTTGGTTTTATTTTCTGGTCTCAACAGTAAACTTGTTCATACGCTTCAAAAATCTGCTGTTTAAGTATTTATTAACTATTGAAACTGTGTGTATACATATACATAAAATAAAATATTTATGTCCATCACATTGTCATCAGTGTTGATGAATATCAGGAAAGTCACACTTTTTCTATCAAACAAAATGATGACATGGTCTGTCATTTAAGTAACGAAGCATTTACTTTGCTAAATGTTTGTTTTGTGTGACCTGTTGTTCTTGAGAGATGCCGTACTTCATAGGGCCATTATGAAGACAGGACACCTCGCCTGCATGCTGTGTATCTGCCGTGGCACCCACTGGTGGAAGAGCAGTTTGGTTCTCTTCCTGGTCGTCCGAGGACCTACTGCGCAGCACAGGCCATAGCTCTGCAGTGATAACATGTGACACGGCGGGAATGCAGAACAAATACTCAAAGCGAATTTTGCTAGATAAAGGTTCGCAGACAACATGATGTAATCGGTAGCAGTGCATATGTACTTGCTAGTAGGGAAAACTTAGGCCTTTCAAGGATGATCCCTCAGCTCCACACCTGCAAATTCTGCTGAAGATGCTGAGGAAAGACGTGGTTATCTGGTGGGAAGAGAAGAGGCACTGTTCTCTCCGCAGGACTGCTGGTTCTCTTCAACCCCTGTATACCTTTTGGGTCAAGTAAACCACATTTTATAGAGATTTTCAGAATTGAGACAATGTCCTGCATCACTGTATAATGTATGAAAATGAAATACATTTTCATTGAAGAATCAAAAAATGAGGGCAAAATAAAACAATTTTAGATCAATGAAAGAAAGAAAACCTGAGGATTTGCCATCAGCAAACCCTCATTATAGGAAATACTAAAGGATTTATTAGTAATGTAAGCCCAGCTAGAAGGTGTAAAAAGCAAGAAAGAATATGGCTACTGTATAAAATAATAATCATGGTGTTATATTGTGGGTTTAAGATATATTTGAAATAAATAACAGTAATAATATATAAGTTAGGGGTCAGTAAAAGAGGTTAAGAGGTTTTAACACATTGTATGTCCAGGATGAGGGTAAATATCCTGAATAACTTCAGACTTTGATAAGTTAAAAATGAATAACTGAATTTCTGGGGTAATTACTAAAATAATAGAAACACCATATATATGTTACAAACTAGCAGATGGGAGAAAATGGAATGAGAAAAAAGTATGTAATCAATCCAAAAGAAAGGGGAAAATAGAACATGCAGGACAAATAGAAGGCACAAAATAAGATGATAAATTTAAACCCCCAAATTCAGCATCTAAATAAAATATAAATGGACTAAATGGTTCTTTAAAAATTACAGCTATGAAAATATCTAATTATATTATTTTTACAAGAGATACATCCAAAACATAAGGACACAGATTGTTTGCAAGTAAAAGGTTGCAAGAAGAGATGTCGAGTGTTTAGGCAGGATTTAGTCGGGAAAATAGAAGTCTCTGTAGGCATGTTGAGTGAAGAGATGTATTTAATACAGGGAATTAGAGGCCTACACAGTCTCTGAAATGACTGGGTGATAAAGATCAGGTAGCAAAGGTCCGCAAGCTGCTTTCACAGGAAATCTGCTTTCAAGAAAGCAACAGTGGGCGATTCTCTGGAAGATTAATGGCTGTTCCTCATCCAGCTTCCAAATCTTGTGCAGTTGCCCCCTCACTGGCTGAATTTCATCCAGAATCATAAAAGGGAAGAGATACTGTAATTCCTGGCTTCCCCCTCGAAGCAGAGGTAAATGCTGAAGCAGAGGTAAGTGGGGATGCCTCGCTGATCAAGCAACCCAACCAAAAGAAAATAAGTGTACTGTGTTACTATGAAACCAAAATAGACTCTAAGGTCAAAAGCATTACTAGAGATAGAGAGAAGTACTTTATTATATAAAATATAAAGATTTCATTCTTTATGTTTATTAGTAAAATATAAAATTTGAATGTGTACTTGCCTAATAACAAGCAAAATTTGACAGAAGTAGGAGAAATAAATATATCTGTAATCATATTGGATGAATTTTATATGCCTCTCTCAGATTTAAACAACAAATTCAGCAAGGATATGCAAGATTTGACAATATGAACAAGTTTGACCTAACAGACATATACAGGACACTGCGCCCAATAACACCATTCTTTTCCAGCCCACACAGATCATTTACAAATATTGACCATATCCTCGGCCATAAAGCAAATCCCAACCAATTCCTAAAAATCAAAATTGCATACAGCATATTTTATGACCTCAATAAAATTAAGCTAGAAAACAACAAGAAGTCACCTTCTTTTTGAAATTAAAAATCATACCCTAAATGACTTATGAGTCATGAAAATTAAGACATATTTAGAACAAAATGAAAACTGCTGAAGTTTAAAGTATGTGGGATCAACTAAAGCAGTATTTAGAGGAGAATGTATAGCCTATATGCAAGTGTTAGAAGAGCAGAAAGACTGAAACTTAAATTACTAAGACATGAAGAAGAGGAAAAGCAGTCAATAGGAATAATACAGTTAAACAATTTAAACAATAATTTTATAAACTTACTCAGTGGGGAAGGATTCATGAACAAGAATTCAGGCGTAGAAAGAACAGAGAATAGATAACGGAGGGGGGAAAAGAGAAAGGGCAATAAATATAGTAAAGGAGAGAAGCAGAGTTTAATGAAGTAGACTTCAAGGACTTCTTTAGAATAGGGAGGTTCTCACACTTTCTTTTAACTTGTCTGCTAAGAGGTGTTGATCCTCCTCCCTCCCCTCAAATCTTCACTAAACTTCTATTTTGTATTTTATTTTTAAATATATCTTTATTGATTTCAAAGGGGGGTGGAGAGAGAAACATCAATGATGAGAGAGTCGTCAGGGACCGGCTGCCTCCTGCAGGCCCCGAGTGGGGATGGAGCTGGCAGTGGGGCCCCAGCAGGCTTTACCGAGACCTGAAGGGTAGGGCAGCCCAGCTGACCTGTTTTTATCATGTACCCTAGAGAAATAATTTACAGCGAGGAACATAAAACTTTCTGACAGGTCCTTGAATTGCATATCCTCTCCCTGGGGCAAATCTACCCATGAGGCAAACTGTGCTAATGGGCAGGCTGCTTGACAAATCTGGAGCTAAAAAAATGAGATATGCTAAGTGACCACAGTCGTCCAGGGGACAAGCTGATACAGCCATGGTCACATCTAGGCCATTTTACAACAACGACGAATGACGTTATGGGGGAGATCAAGGTCACAAAGCTATTACGTGAGAGAGCTGGGATTTGGACCCAGGCACATCTGAGGGCGAGGCCTGCACTCCGTCCTCTGCATCTCAGGGGGCCTTTCAGAGGGCTTCTCCCCTAGACTGTAGGGATGGCTCACGTCTGCTTCCAGTCATTGTCTAGGAAGAGAAACACACCAGCCTGGAATGGTAGCTCTGCCAATCTGCACTGGGGCTCCTTGCATGGCACAGGGGCTTTCTCTGGCAAAGACCTATGATTCATGTCTGCATTTTGCTATTTGTTTTCTCTATATCTCATGTCCTTCTTGCCCCTCTATTTATCCTTCACTGCCTTCTTTTGCATGAAGTGAATCTTTTCTAGTATATTTTAATTCCCTTGTTGATTTTAAACTATTTTTAGAGTAATTTTCTTAGTGACTGCTCTAGGAATTATAATGGACATTTTAATCACAAACTACCTCAGATTAATGCTAACTTCATTCCAGTAGAACAGGGAAACTTTGCTCCAATACAGCTTGTTCCCCACCCCCGTTATTGGCAAAGCTCTATGGAACATGCATCGCTGGGAGACTTCTGGGAAATATGATAAACTATTCACACTTTAATTATAAGTACCATATTAGTGAGCTGACAGCACATTACTCAAAGTTGTACAGAGTCATGATAAACCAAGTACAAAAGTCATGATAAACAAGTTTTACTGATTTCTATACCCAAAGCTCTCATATGTGGGGCAAGAATAAAAACACACTATATGTGAAGTCCCAGGGGAGGAGGGTGGGAACATCAGCAATTCATAGCACCTCAAAGCAGTTGTGTGAGGCTGGAATGTATTAGATGTTCAACAGTCCCTTGAATGGGCCCTGCCGCGGAACCCATGGGTCACTAGTGAATGGGCTAAGCTTCTTCAGCTGAGATGAGATTCAGTAATTCTTGAATGCTGTTTTGCTCACGGACACCGAGCTGTTGTTCTTTAGCTAGATTGAAGGCTCTCGTGGCATATTCTTGTGCCTGGAATAGAATTACAGTGACAAAAGGAAGTTGTCACAGGGAAGCATTACATTGGGAAGCCCCATCTGTGCTTATCCCAGAAACATGGGAAAGGACCCATCAGCTTCTCACACCAGCCACTGAGTTCTTGTTGGAAACGCGTGAAAACACACTGGGTCCTTAGAGCTAGCCACACGTATGCTGGGTGGGGAAGGGGACGCCAGAAAAAGCCACATGGACAAACTAAATGCACCTTCTTAGCAAAGTGAGATCTTTGCAGGATCTTACTTAGGGCCCTTTGAACCAACATTGGGAGGCAGAGAGATGACAAGGGCCACAATTAAACTGCCATCCTGGGGGAACTCACTGAGTGCAGTTAAAGCTCCTACTCTGTTCCTGCAAGGACTCCCCAGAGCCCTCCTGCTCTTCAGGCTTCCGAGCACTGCCCCAGCCTCAGTTTACCTATGCAACTCTGGGAAGGCCCCCGTGAGGGAAGAAGACACTCCAGTTTCCACTCTGCAGGCTGGACTCAACAAATAAAACTTGTCATGAGCATCCAAACTTTTCTGGAGTGAGGGCTTACTCTTAGGGCAAAAGCTAATGCAGTTGGTCAGTCGCAGCTGGATTCAACTAGAGGAATTTCTGCCTCCGTTTTAGACATGCTACTTTTCTAGGGAAACTTGCCTTTGAAGAATTCATCATCAGGTAGTAAAGCATGACCAGGATTTTCAGAACAAAGACAATTTTGGGGGGAGCTCTGTCAGATGTAGCTTCTCGAATGTTTAAGATTGAAGTCAGGATCCGAATGGCTTCTGCTTCCTGGGCTTCATCTGCAGTGGAAAGCAGGGAAGAAGAAACAGGTGCTGGGGGGCAGCTGAGTCTCAGGGGTGCTTATCCCTCAGGGGTAAGCACTGAGCTGCGAGGGCACCTGGCCTCCTGAAGCCTCCTCACAGGGACACCGGAGGAGGAAGCACAAAGCAGAGCAAGTTCTGCACCTGGACCTCTGCACAGTTCCAGGCAGCTCCCCAGCCTTGCCTAGCAGTAATTATCAGAGTAACCTAAAGAAGTGCTCAGTCCCAATGTTGCTAAGCTTTCTCTCTTTCAGAGTCCTTAATTAGGTCTCCCAGGCTCCCAAATACACGGAATTTGTCACAGTGGGATTCCTTGAGCCCAACTAAGCTTCCACTCTATAGCAAAAGGAGGAGCGGGGCTCCCTGCAGCTGCAGCATCTTAATTCTTACTCCCCAAATCCAAAGATGTTTAGCAATAGCCTTTCTGCTTTCCCTGGGGAGGCTGTTTACAATTTCCCCCAGTAGTTTTTGGTTCTTCTTCATTCACCATTTATTGACCTATTATGAGTTATTATGGGCCAGATACTTAAAAGCATTTTTTTTAAGTATAGCAAATCCCAAATAACATTGTTTCATTAAATGTTATTTGCTGAGAGGAAGAAAAAAAAAATGATTTCCAGCCAGAGCTACTCACTGTGTGGAGTTGGCACGTCCTCCCCACATCTGTATCTGCACCAGTTTTCTCCTGGTCCTCAGTTTTCCTCCCATGGCCCAAAGATGTGGACATTAGGTGACTAGTGTGTCTAAACTGTCCCAGTCTGAGTGAGTGTGGGTGTGTGTGAGTGGCCCTGCAATGAAAGGGCATCGTGTCCAGGGTGAATGCCCACCTTGAGCTCTGAGCTGCAGGAATAGGCTCCAGTCACCTGCGACCTTGAACTAGAATGAGCAGGTCAGAAAAGAATTACCTCACTTGTTTTTATTAATCTTGCTTAAATGTATGTATAGGTCACATTTATTTCAGAGTTTAATGGAAGTGTTTGGGGTATTTATTTAGGAATTTGGTGATGTTTTTGTGACCAGAAATGTGCCATAGGAAATTAACTCGTTTATATCAATTAGCCTACCATAAAACTGGTTTCATTATACATCATTTCACCTAAAGTCAGTTTCCAAGAACCTATCAAAGACATTAAGTGAGGACTTACGGTGTTAAGCTCAGAGAAACAGACAGAAAGGATATATGCCATTATGTTAAGGTTGGCTATCTTTGGATATCTGATTTCCAAGTTTTCTGTTTTAACATGAACCACTTTTATCATAAAAGAAAGCTCAATAAAGTTACTAATTTTTTTTTTAATTCTCACCTGAGGATATTTTTTGCATTGTTTTTCAGGAAGCGTGGAAGGGAGGGAGGGAAAGAGAGAGAGAAACATCAATATGAGAGACACATTGATTGGTCGCCTCCTGCATGTTCCCCAGGGAATAGAACCCAGGACTCTTCAGTCTGAAGGCCAGTGCTCTAGCCCCTGAGCCAAAATGGCCAGGGCAAAAGTAACCAACTTTTTAAACCTTAACTCAAAACCTCTCCTGTAAGAAGTCTCCCCTCTTCAACACCATCGTCACCCTTTGTTCTGAGGTTCAGCTTATAATATAATCTGTACTCAGAGAAATTTTCTTTTGGTCTCTCAAATGGGCTCTGTCTCACCAACTACACTGTATGTCTTTTTTTTTTAGCACAAACTAGATCCCTTGTCTCTTTATTATCTCAGAGGTAATGATATTGTACAGGGCTACTCAACACTTGGCCCTTTGCCGAGCCTGGGGATGGTGCTCCCACTGAGGAGCTCACTGTCCAGTAAAGGAAGAGGGTAAGACACCAGGACCACTGAGTAATGCGACTTCTGTGCTGAGTCTGCCTTGGCTTATGTGCCTTGGAAGGATAACACATAAGAAATGGATGCTCTGCAGAAATCACAGTGGGCCCTGGCAGGGTCTTTTTTCCTCCAAGTATGTCCCCTGAAAGGCTGTGTGTGATGCTAGGAACCTGAATTCTGGTAAAATCCCTTTGCTCCCTTGTCTCAGTTTCCTCATAACCAAGATGGGGAGATGGCATGTGCTCCATGACAGGTACAGCAGCTCTCCCTCTTCGGTACAAGGCCCGTGGATTGAGAGGAAGTCACTGCTCTGCTTCATAGGGAGAACTGCCACTTACCCAAGCCAGTGTCAGTCTCAAATTGTTTGCCCAGTAAATCTATTTGTTGGATGCGAGCCTGTGAGAGGACTTGATAGCGATTGTTCAAATATTTATTCCAGATCTCAGAGACCTGCTGGGAAAGAAGATGCAATCAGACAAGAAGGCCAGGTCTCAGCCATTGGACCAGCCAGCTGGGAGGCCAGCACCTCAGGCCAGGTTTCCTGACAGTCTACAGACTCCCTCTCTCACTGTGCCTGGAGGCAGGGGGAGCCTTAGGAGCCAAAGTGAGTGTGACAAGTGTTGGGCTGCACAGGGCATGTGGCTGATCTGGGGAACGCCCTGATAGGGTCTAAGAACAATGGCTACCATTTGTTGAGCACACATACAACCAATTGAGGTCACATTCTTATTCCCATTTTACAGAGAAATAAACAGAGGCTCCGAGATGTTAAGATCCCATGACTTCTGGCAAGAGCTGCTAGGTGGCACAGCCAGCAATTAAATTCAAGTCTGTCTGATTCTGAAGCTCATTTCTTTTGAGCTACACCCCAGTGCCTCTTCCTCATAAGCGGGCCTCAATACGAATAAGCAGTCACAGCACGAGAGCCTGCATCACACACAGAAACAGTTACTTGCTAAGTAAGGTGTTACTCTATGAATATAACCAACATTTTAACATATTAGAAACAGTTTAAAATCTTTCACACACAAACACGGAAATTTCAAAGTGCACTCATATTTTTCGATCCCTTCATATGACCTTTTAGCAACAATTTGCCCTTGAAAACCTCATCTCCTTCTCTATCACATACTTCAATATGCCCACATTATCTGGCTCCTATGGGTATTATAGAGCACATGGCAATCTATTTGGAGGGGTTTGGTTCATACTGACCCTTCACTTATTATTTGTTAATTGTCCTACAGATTCTAAGGACTGATCTATTTTGGTAGTGGAGAAACAGGAAGAAAAAAATTGGAATATATCATATATCAGGCTACGTAAACTTGTGCAAGTCACTTTATCTCGTTGTGTTTCAAATTTCTCATGAATGATCTGACACTGGTTGTAAGACACAAGGCCTAAGTGTCAAGGCTCAGCTCCCATATACCCCAGCTCACCTTGGTGTACAGCGTATCTGCCAGGTCCAACTTATTAAGGCCATAGAAGATATTAGCCAGGTGAAAGTAGCCTCCTGAGGTCCTGATGTCCTCTGTTCCAAATGCACAACTGGCAAAATAAATCTATAGCAGAAGGAGGAAGGGGAGTACTTGCGTTCTCTTTGCAAATCATATATCTAATAAAAAGACTTGTATTCAGAATAAAGAACTTTTACAACACCCCAATTAAAAATGGGCAAAGGGTCCAAATAGTCATGTCTCTAAGAACATATACCAATGGCTAATAAGCGTAAGAAGTGATATTCAATATTTTTAGTCATTACAAAAATGCAAAATAAAGCCACAATGAGAAACTACTTCTCACACACTAGAATGGCTATGATCAAAAAGGCAGAATACAAGGATTATCAAGGATGTGGAGGAAATGGAACCCTCGTGCTCTGCTAGTATGATTATAAAATGATGCACCCTCTGTGGAAAACAATTTGGCAGTTCTCAGAAAGTTAAACATATAGTTACTACAAGACCCAGCAATTCCATTCTTAGGTATATACCCAAGAAAATGAAAACACGTGTCCACACGAAGACTTGTACAAAAATATTCCTAGCAGCATTATTCATAATAGCCAAAAGTGGACACAACCCAAATGTCCCTCGACTGAGGAATGGCTAGACAAACGTGGTAGATTCAGATGATGGACTACTCAGCAATGAAAGGAATGAAGTATTTATACACACAACGTGGATGAATCTCAAAATAATTATGCTTAGTGAAAGAAGTCAGATGACAAAAAACACCTATCATTCTGTTTATATCAAATGTCCAGAAATAAATAAATCTAGAGAAACTGAAAGTGGCTGCCTGGGGTTGGGGGTGAGGCAGGATAGTAAGAAGCCAGGAAAATTCCTGGGCAAGTGGGATGGGGAAACTGAGACAAGATCATTAAACAAGGCCAAACAATTTGAACAACTTACAGCCAACTAGTGAATTGCAAGACCTTATCTTCCCTAACCAAGGACATGAGAGCAAATGGTTTATACCTCTCCTCCCCAACCAGAGAATGCACTTAATCCTATTTGTGCCAGTTAAACCCAAGGATGGATAAAGTCAGAGGACACAAAAAATAAAAACCCGATTAGAGCCAGACAGACCCAAGATAAAAGTAAAACAGTAAAGCAGACCAAACTCCCCTATACATTCATTTTGATGCATCAGCATATTAAAAACACACCTGGAAAGTTGATGAATATTCTGCTGAAATCCTCCCCTAAGATTCTCGCCCACAGAAGAAAAATACACACACACCCCAAGAAAAATACCCAATGGGTGCTTTCTCTGGAGCACGCCCATGCCCCTTCTCAGGTATGAACTTTTTATTTCCTCCTAAACTTTCAGGGTGCCCACAAGACTTGCAACCAGGGGAGCAGTGGGCAGCGGAAGCTTGTTCTGGGCTTACCCCTTGATCCTGTGTCTGAGACCTCTCTTTGCTCTTTCTAGTGAGCCAAAACAGCCCCACCTGGGCTCTCTCCTGTTGCTTCTTCTACCCTAAGCCCTTCCTTTGTTTCACTGTCCCCAGCTTTAATAAACGCATTCTCAAAATCACCTAGAGTTGTATTGTGAACTCTTTCCCACACAAAGTCAAGAACCCACACACCACAGGCTGTCCTGAGGCAGGCCTGCTCTTGCCAGTCCCTGTCCCGTGACAGGGGTGAGAATGAGAAATGACTGAAAATGGATATGAGGAGTCTCTTTGGGATGATCAAAATGTTCTAAAACTGGGTTGTGCTAATGGCTACACAGCTCTGTAAGCTAACTAAAAATCACTAAATTATATGCTTATGTGGGTGAGTTTTATGGTATGTGTCAATAAAGCTGTGGTCGGTGTTTTGTTTTTGTGGTGTTTTTGTTTTTTTAAAGCTAGGCTGAGGAATCTGGAGCTTGATCTAGTTCTTAACAGTGTGGCCCAGCTCAAGACAGAATGAGCCTCTGCTTAATTTGTCAGAGACTGTAGAGTCTATTTGTGTAGAGAAACAGGTGAAGAATTCATGGCATCCTCAAAATTATTTCCTGAAGACAGTCTAATGAAAAGAATTATTTACAGAGGTGTGGAAGGAACCAACAAGAGCTAGAGAGGCACCAGGGATTATCAACAGCAAGGAATGATTACCATTCCAACTCCTGAAAAAGCAAGTGAAGAAAGCGGGGTACCAGGGCCCAGTAAGAGCTAGTCATGGCCACAGAGGAAGTGTCCCTGCCAGAACTGGGGTGGGGCAGAAAGGCGGCAGAAAGAATAAAGACCCAACCTCTCTCTCTGCTTAACCTCCGGTCCCCAGCCATACCTGTTTCCAGACCAAAGCCAGAGCAATGGAGTCCAGGTTGCGTAGTCCATAGGGGGCAGGGCAGGGCAGCAAATGGATTTGGAGTGAGGGAACATGGAGACTATTCAGCACAAGAATGTTTGCGCTGCACCTACGGGCACTGCGCAGCGGCAGCCAGCCAGAGGGAGGGTTGCCCAGGGGAGAGGCTGCAGAGAGAACCAACCTGCATGAAGACCACGGTCTGACCCTAACCTCATCCAGATTTCAGGCGCAGGAACTGTTGTCTCTGGTAATATTGTCCAGTAATGAAATCCTAATAGAAACCTCAGAAATGTTGGAAGAGCCGCTCAGTCACCACCCTCATCATCCTATCTAACATCTGCACAGAGTTTTGTAGTTTATAAAGCACTTTCAGATACCACTAGCTCATTGAAACTTAATAACCACACTCTGAAGTAGAGACAGTGATGTCATTTACAAAAATAATAGCCTAAGTGCTGCACACGTGTTGTCCTATTATTTATCTCTGCAATTACCCAATGAGGTAGAGACCATTCTTTGATTTCTGTCTTACAGGTGATGAAAGAGGTGAAATAATTTGTCCAAGGCTATGTGGCTGGTCAAACTACAGAGCTGGGACTAGAAGTAAAGCCCTTCTCTCAACCAGTACACAGTTCTGCCTCCTTTTATTATCCTCAGATCAACTGAGGCTTAGGGAAATGACGTGGCCTGGCCAAGGCTGCACAGCCAGGAAGTTAACAACTTGCACTCAGGTTGTTAAAATTGTGCTCTTTCTAATACCCCGCAAGCCAGCTGTAGACAAAAAAATTTATAAAGAAATGCTCAGTTTAAATAAAAACTGAACTGAGCGTTAGTCTCAGAAATATTCAGATGTTATAATTTAGATTGTTTACATCATTGGCCAGATGATAACGGGCTTCCTCGTAGTTTTCCTTAGCCATAAAGAGAAGTCCCAGGTTCCGATGCAGTAAAGAGTGGGTGGCATAAGAACATTCAGTTGATTTGAGGACTGTCCACTGGGCTTGGGATAGATATTCTTCAGCCTGGACGATCTGGCCCAGACCTGTCCAAAAGAAGGAAAGAAGGTTATAATTCATATCCTGGCAAGAAAACACATGATGAAATATGTCAGCATGCATTCACTCATTCATTCATTAACTCAGACATTTATTGACACACAAAATCTTGTACACTAAGGTTCACAGCAGCCTAATTATAATAGCCAAAAAAAACAGAACCAATTAAGTGATGAGTAGATATGCAAAATGTGGTCTATCCATATCCATGAGTGGAATAGTATTCAGTCATAGAAAGGAATGAAGTACTGACACACGCTACAACATGGATGAACCATGGAAACACTATGCTAAGTGAAAGGAGCCAAACACAAAAGGCCATATATTGTATGATTCCATTTATAGGAAATGTCCATAATAGGCCAATCCATGGAGACAGAAAGTAGATTAGTGATGGCCAGGAAATGTGGGTTTGGGAAAACAGGGTGTGACTGCTAATATGGGTATGGAGTTCCATTTTGGTTTGACTGAAATGTTCTGGGACTAAATGTAGTGATGGTTGCACAAACTTCTGAATATATTAAAACTGCTGAATTATACTTTGAAAGAGTGGATTTTATGGTAGGTGAATTATATGTATATTTAAGTACCAGCCTTAAATTGTTACAGCATTCTGATTCTAGTACCTCATGAAACTTCACTTCCCTTAGGACAGTACAGCATCCTAATAAATGTCTTCCTTTTGCTTAGGCCAGCTAGAGTGGATTTGTCAGTTGTAGCCAAAAGTCCATGACATCTCCTTCCCCACCTTCTGCCAAACTTTTCAGCAACCCTGCTCTTCCACAAAAGGTGTCTTGGTGCCACTGCCAAGGCAAGACTCTATGGCTACTGATATGACCCAATATAGCACTTCTTAAAGATTCCAGGGGGGTCTCCAGTCAGTTCCACTTACCAAGGCTAGCCTCGGCCAACAGCAGGTAGGCAGGCACAAGCTCTACTGAACTCAAGCCGTACACATTCATGCGGAAGCGAAGAGAATGCAAAGCTGCTGGGACAGCATCTTCATGCTTCCCTTCAAAGATATATTTCTGGGCTACGGTGTAGCAGAATTCAATCAAATGCTTCTGTGGAAGAAAAAACTAGACCATCTGAGACAGTCTAAAGGTAAAAGACAATGCTGGATATAGGTACACCTGGAGATGAGGCCAGCACCTAATGAACTAGGCACGTAGTGAGCCTGCCTGTATTAAGGTGGTCACAAGACCCAAAATAGGTGACACAAAAAGGCAAACTCTGGACAGAGTTCCTTAAGGTCCAGGAACAAGTGTATTTTCATCTTAGTTTAGTACTTGGCATAAATAAGTGCTCAATAGAAAATTATTAAGTGAATAATAAAATTTTAGTTTAACAAAGCTGTCATGCCTCAGGACTATCTAGAACTTTCTGCCTTTCTGTTTGAGTTAATTTGAAGAGAATGTTCCTTCTGGAGTTATCTGCTTAGCTAATATCAGAAACAACTTTAACTCTGCATTGTTCCAAGGCCACTCTCAAAGTGTCACAACACTGAAATTGAGGGATCTGGTGCTTTGAGATTTATGTCTTATAAAGGGCTTTTTAAAAAAAAAAAAAAAAAAAAGAAAGAAAGAAAAGAAAGAAATGCTATCAATGCCATAATAGTTTTCCTAATCTCCTGTATTTATTCACTCCTTTATATATTCACACATCATTGTTGACCTCCTACTATGGGCCTTGGCTCTCATCACAGTACTTGGCATATATGGGTATTATGGCTGAATTTTGTCCCCCAAAATTCATATGTTAAAGGCTTAACCCCTAGTCCATCAGAATGAGACTGCACTTGGAAATAGGGCCTTTAAATAGGTGATTAATTTAAAATGAGGCCTTTAGGATGGCCCCTAATCCAATCTAACTGGTGTCCTTATAAGAAGAAATTTGAACACAAAAAGATACCAAGGACGTGTGTGCAGAGAAAAGACCATGCAAGGACATAGCAAGGCAGCCATCTATAAACCAAGGACAGAGGCCTCAGAAGAACGCAAACCTGCCAACACCTATCGTTGATCTTGGACTTCTCGCTTCCTGAACTGTGAGAAAATAAGTGTTGTTTAAGCGGCCCAGTCTATGGTATTTTGTTATGGCAGCCCAAGGAGACTGATACAGCAGATACTCAGGAATTATGTGGGGAACGACTGAGTGAACGGTACTGAGAACCTAAAGACACAAAACCAAGTCTCTGCCCTCACAGAGGTTACAGTTAGCACCCTTTCTCCTGGGCAGTTTCGCTGTACCCAGGAGTGAGCCTGGAACTGTCCGCAGGGCCTACCTGCCGCAGCTGCAGCTGCTGGAGGCCATGCTGCCGCTCCTCCTCTGAATTGTAGAAGGGCATGGACGTGCGCAGCGGAATCAAGAGCTGACAGATCTTCTCGTGGATGCTGTCCCAGTCAGTTTTTTGATGAACCACACCACTGACAAGAAAAACATGGACTTCATTCTCTTTAGTTTAGGCCTGGCCTCACAGTCTACTGGCTCTACTCCTGGCCTCACCCTAGAAACTAGGAAAGGAAGCCCGACATAAACCAGGCAGGGAGCCCGAAGCCATTTCGGCACAAATCTCTACTCCATCATCTGATTATTTGATGGTGGAAAGCGCATGTCGAAGAGGGGTGGGAGAGGGGTGGTGAAGGATGGCCTTTCCGCAGGCACAGGTTCACAGTCCGAAGCCACGTGGTGATGCTGTGGCGACTCTGTTTGCGCTTAATTAATAGCAAGCACAGCTTTCAATCTGCATTGTTCTAAGGTCATTTTCAAAATACTGAACTCTGAAGCTGAGGGATTTGAGAGTCTTTCTCTTGGGGAAGAGAAAGGAACTTGCATTTGGTGAGACTCCGGGAGACGCTTTCCTATCAACAGAGCCCTCGTGTTGCATGACTGGAGAGCACCGCTTGCATTGCCCTCTGCGCTCCTGGGGATGCTCCCCACAGAACACACTGCGAATGCCGCCCAAACCCAGCGGGGCAGCAGGTGGTCTTGCATTTCGTTAGCTTTTGAAAACAGAACAAAATCTGTTATTACTGTTTTAAAGGTAAAGAAGCACAGAGATTAAGCAGTTACGCTGAGCCTGTGCTCCAAAGCCAGCTGTTTCTTAGCTCTCTAGGGGAAGCACTGTGACAGTTTGGTATACAGCTTTTCTGACTGTTTTACACGCATATTTAGTATTTTTAAATACTCAATTAGACAGCACAGATGTAGAGCATTTGCATCACTGCAGAAAAATTCAATTGGGCAGCACTCCTACAGAGTATCCACTCCCATTCCTTAAATAATTGCCTCTATAAATAATTCCCGAATCTATTACCTAGATCTGACCCTTCCTCCAGTCATGGGTTTTTGTGTGTTTTTACATTTTAAAATTAATATATAATTTATAAAGTGTACAATTCATTGTGTTTTTAAAATATATATACTCAAAAGGTTGTGTAACCATCACCCTATCTAATTCCAGGACATTTTCATCAGCCAGGAACTCCATCCACTCTAGCAGTAGCTCTCATTTGTCCTTCTACCCATGTAATGCTCAGAATCTCTAATCTACTTCCTCTATGTATTTGCCTATTCTGGACATTGCATAAAATATGACTTTTGTGTTTACCTTCTTTCATTTAGTATGTCTTCAAGTTTCATCTGAGTTGCAGCATGTATCAATGTTATTCCTTCTTATGACTGAATAATATTCCATTGTATGACTATATTACTTTTTGTTTATACATTCATTAGTTGAACACTTGGGTTGTTTCCACTTTTTGGCTATTATGCTGCTATAAACATTAGTGTTTAAACCTCTGTGTGAACAAATGTTTTCAGTTCTCTTGGGTGTATCCCTAAGAGTGGAACTGCTGGTTCATATAGTAACTATATGTTTAAATTTTTGAGGACTGCCAAACTGTTTTCCACAGAAGCTGTACCATTTTACATTCCTACCAGTAGTGTATAAGGATTCCATTTTCTTTACTTCCCAACCAACACTTGTTATTTTCTGTCTTTTTTATTATAACCTTCCTAGTGTGTGTGGTGTATCACTGTGGTTTTATTTTGCAGTTCCCCAATGACTACTAATGTTGAACATCTTTTCAGGTGCTGACTAGCCACTTATATGTCTTCCTTAAAGAAATGATTATTCAAATCCTTTGCCCATTAAAAAAAATATTTTTTTAAATCCTCACTAGAAGATACTTTTTCCATTGCTTTTCAGAGAGAGTGGAAGAGGGAGAGATAGAGACATCCATGTGAGAGAGACACATCTATTAGTTGCCTCATGCATGCACCCCGACAGGGGCCAGGGATCAAGCCTGCATCAGAGGTACATGCCCTTGGCTGGAATTGAACCCAGGACTCTTCAGTTCTCGGGCTGACACTCTAACCACTGAGCCAAAGAGGCTAGGGCTAAAAAAAAATTTTTTAACCCTCACCCGAGGATGTTCTTATTGATTTTAGAGAGGGAGGAAGGAAAAGAGAGAAACATCGATGTGAGAGAGACACATCAATCAGTTTTCTCCCATACACACCCCGACTGGGGATAGAACCCGCACCCTGGGCACATGCACTCACTGGGAATCAAACCCACAACCTGGGTGTGTGCTCTGACGGGGAATTGAACCCACCACCTTTCGGTGTATAGGATGATGCTCCAACCAACTGAACCACAACAGCCAGGGCTCCTTTGCCCATTTTTTAACTGGGTCTTTTGTCTTTTTATTGTTGAGTTTTAAGAGTTCTTTACATGTTGTGAATTCTAGCTCCTTATCACATTTATGATTTGCAAATATTTTCTCTCATTCTATGGGCTGTCTTCTCCCTTTCTTCTGTTTTCTGATGCACAAAAGTTTTTAATGTTGATGGTGTTTAACCTTTCTTTGGTTCCTTGTGCTGTTGGTGTCGTACCCAAGAACTCTTGCCTAATCCAAGATTACACAGATGTACAACTACGTACAGAAATAAGCACATCTATTGGCAACCTTTTTGAAAATCATTTGACAATAGATGTGCTTATTTCTGGACTTTGGACTCTATTCCACTGATCTGCATGTCTATCCTTAAGCCAGTATCACGCTTTCTTCATTACTATAGCTTTCTAGTAAATTTTGAAATTGAGAAGTGTGAGTCCTCCAACTTTGTCCCTTTTAAAGACTGTTTTGGCTATTCTGGATCCCTTGAGTTTTCATATGAATCTCAGGATCAGTGAGTCCATTTCTGAAAAACGGCAGTTGGAATTTTGATAGGGATCAATTTGGGGACTGTTGCTATCTTGAGTCTTCCAATCTACGAATACCTTTCCTTTTATTTAGGTCTTAATTTCTTTCAACAATATTTTGCAGTTTTCAGTGTATAAATCTTGTACTTCTTTGGTTAAATTCATTCTCCCCTCTTTTTCTGATGCTCTTGTAAATGGAATGTTTTTCTTCATTTTGCTTTCAGATAGCTCATTGCTATCATATAGAAATACAACTGACTTTTGCATAGCAATCTTGTAACCTTGCTGTATTCATTTATTAGCTCTAATGTTTTGAGGGGTTTTGTGGGTTCTTTAGGATTTTCACTATAAGATTGTCATATGTAAATAGAGGTACTTTTGCTCTTTTTTTTTTCCAAGCTGGATGCCTTTTATTTCACTGTCTTTTCTAATTGCCCCAACTAGAACCTCTAGTACAATGTTGAATAGAAGTGGTGAAAGCAACATTCTTGTCTCATTCTTGACTTTAAGGGGAACACGTTTAATCTTCGACTATTAAATATGATGTTAGCTCTGTGTTTTATAGGTTTTTCAAAGATGCCCTTTACTAAGTTACAGAAATTTCTTTATAATTCCTAGTTTGTTAAGTGTTTTTATCACAAAGGGTGTTGAGTTTTGTCAAGTGCTTTTTCTGCATCTATTGAGAAGATCACATGGATTTTGTCCTTTAATTCTATTAAGATGGTGTCTTATATTGATATCTCTATGCCTAACCAACCTTAAGTTCCTGGGAGAAATCCCAGTTGGTCATCATGTATAATCCTTTTTATATACTGCTGGATTTGGTTTGCTAGTATTTTGTTGAGGGTTTTTACATCATTATTCATAAGGGATATTGCCCTGTAGTTTTCTTGTGATGCCTTTGTCTGGTTTGGGTATCAAGGTAATGGTCTTATAAAATAAATTGGAAATTATCCTTTCCTCTTCTATTTCTTGAAGAGTTTGTGAAGAATTGTTAATTCTTCTTTAAACAAATAAAATTCATCAGTGAAGTCATCTAGTCCTGGACTTTTCTTTGTAGGACATTTTTTGATTACTTGCTAAATTTCTTTAGATGTTATAGACATTGTTTTTTTCTTGAGTCAGTTTTTGTCTTTAGGAATATATTTCATCTAGGTTATGTAATTTGTTGGCATACAAAAATTGTACATAATATTCTCTTATAATCTCTTACTTCTGCAAAGTTGGTAGTGATGCCCCCACTTTCATTTTGTTGTTGTTTTTTCCATCGCTTTTCAGACAGTAGGGGGGAGAGAGAAACATTGATGTGACTAGAGACATATCCATTGGTTGCCTCCGGCATTTGCCCTGACTGGGGCCAGGGATCAAGCCAGCACCCAAGGTATGTGCCCTTGGCTGGAATCAAACCTGGGACAGGTAGATGCTCCAACCACTGAGAAACCTGGCTAGGGCCCCACTTGCATTTTTCTGATTTTAGTAATTTGAGTCTTCTTTTATTGGTCAGACTAGCTAAAGATTTGCCAATTAAAAAAAAAAAATCTTTTTAAAGAACCAGCTTTTGGTTCTGTTGCTTCTGCTTTCCTATTCTCTGTTTCATTTCTTCAGGCTCTGATCTTTACTATTTCCCTCCTTCTGTTAGCTTTGGGTTGAGTTTGCACCTCTTTTTCTAGTTTCTTAAAGCAGGAGGCTAGGTTACTGATTTGGTATCTTCCTTCATTTTTAACATATGTGTTTACAGCTATACATTTCCCTCAGAGTATTGCTTTCACTGCATCCCGTAAGTTTTAGTATGTTGTGTTTTTGTTCTTTTTTCATCTCAAAGCATTTCTCAATTTCTCTTGTGATTTCTTCTTTAGCCCATTGGTTATTTAAAAATGTGTTTTTCCATGCATTTGTAAATTCCCCAAATTTCCTTGTTATCAATTACTAATTCCATTCTACTGTAGTTGTATTATCACTGGGGTCACCTCCGTGTCTCCACCTGTTGCCGGTGGAAATGGAGTTCTTGTGGTGCCGCAGGAATAAGAATTTCCTGAGGCCCCCACGGGACATTGAGGTATCGTGGAAAGCTTTATTTCTGTGGAATTAAACCCCTGAGTTTCCAAGATCCCGTCTCCCTCCATCCCACCATGGAAAAAGTCCCATTTTGTCTTCAGCAAAGCTAAGATCAGAGCCCCTGTCCAGAGTTTCCATTCCGTATTTACACAGTCCAGTCCAGCATCTGGCTAGGTTAGCAACCTTTCAGTGCACGGCACAGAGGCAGCACCCAACCTGCTGAGCTACACCGGCCAGGGCTCTATTATTTTCTTATTCATGACCTGCTAAAGGGTCCTGGATTACAATTTAAAAATCAATGAACTGCTCCCTCCGCTACCACCTTCTCTACCCAGCTCTCAATAAACTGTTCTTTCACCCTTCAGCCAGGCAGTCCTGGATGTCAGGAATGTCCTACGCTTCCTTCTTCATTGTTCACTCACCTAGCAACTTCCTACTAACCTTTCAAGACTCAGCTCAAATGTTGCTTCTTCAGAGAACCTTCCCAGACTCTGCCCCAATCACCCAGCTTCCATCCTTAGAAGTCCCAGGGAACAGCACACCCTAAGTGACAGCACTTGTCATGTAGGGTGTATTATAATGACTGCCATCATTATAATGACAAGCTCATCTTGTGTTATAATGACAAGCTCGCCTGCTCTGACCTAGGTTTCTGGAAGTCAGCAACCTAGGTGTTTTATCTCAGGCCCTATCTAAAGCAAAAGTCAAGGGATGTTACGCTGCATAAATGAAAACCGATCTCACCCAGTACTGCCCTCCCACACGCTCGCCGTCCTGGCGGTGCAGACAACCAGCCTTCTTTCCAGTCCTCAGTCCGAGCCTCTCCTCCCTCGGAGCCTTCCTGCGCGTTCTCCCCCAGCCATTCGGGGCAGGCGGCCCCTACTTCCCTTTCAGACCCAGCCTACCGTCCGAAAGGCAATCTGCCCAACCTCCCACCGCATTTCCTTGGTCCTGACAGCATTTATCCCTCTGTGAAGCTACCTTGTTTTCTGACTGTTTACCTACCTGTCGCATTCGAGTATGTTATTAGCTCTCTGAGGGAGGGACATGGTCTGCCGAGTTCCCTCGGAGACGTAAGCACCTAGCGCAGTGCAGAGCACACAGTAGCTGCTCATTAAAAACATCTGATGAATGAAAGAACAGAGGACGCAAATAGGGCGCAGAAGTCCTCCGCCCCCCGTCCTGAAACCCCCTCCTGGGCGGCCAGGCGCAGCCGGGCGGTGGGGAGAGGGGGAGCGGCGGCGCCGGGGCACACCCCAGGGCCTACCAGTAGTAAGTGACCGTGCAGGCCCTGCACACCCGCTCGGCCGGAGCCTCGCACACTTCGCAGCAGAGCCGGCGCCCCTTGGGCACCGCCAGGGGGTAGATCACGTCCATCGCGCAGCCGGCGGGGTCGGCTCGAGGGCGGTTGCCCGGCGACACGCTGGACGCCGCCGTCACGTGATCACCGCGGGGCGACGGCGTTCCCAGCACTTCAAGGACGGGAGGGACGGCGCGGCCTGACTCTCGCCTGGAGTGTGCGTGGGGGCGCGGGGGGCGGGCTAAAAAAAAAAATGCCAAAAAAGCAAAAGACAACCATCCCCCCTACACACAAATCCCGACCCAAAAGTTAAATGGCCGAGCAATCTAACTCCAGGGGAGTCTAAGGGCAGAAAGGGCCATACGGTGGCCTGTAAGGGGCAAACCTGGCCAGTTCCGCACCCGGGAAATGGGGGCTGTGACCTTTCCGGATGCCTGCCAGCCGGCCCACGTCCGCCTAGCGTCAGTTTCGCCGGGCGGGAGACAGAGCCGGCAGGCCCGTCCAGGCGCGGGGGGAAGCGGCGCCGGCCCAGGCGCGGCGCGGCGCACCTCCGCCTCGCACTGCGGCGGCGCGCTGGCCGCCAGGGTAGGGCCGGGCGGGCGGCCCCGGCGTGCGCAGGCGCGGGAGCCCGGATTCATGGCGGAAGCGGACCTGGTCGCCGAGTTCCCCCAGCCCGCCGGGGCTACGCGCTGCGCCGAGGTTATGGCTCGCTTCGCCGCCCGCCTGGGCGCGCAGGGCAGACGGGTCGTGCTAGTGACGTCCGGCGGCACCAAAGTGCCGCTGGAAGCCCGGCCCGTGCGCTTCCTGGACAACTTCAGCAGCGGGCGCCGCGGGGCCACCTCGGCCGAGGCCTTCCTGGCCGCGGGCTACGGGGTCCTGTTCCTGTACCGCGCTCGCTCCGCCTTCCCCTTTGCCCACCGCTTCCCTCCCCAGGCCTGGCTGTCGGCGCTGCGGCCCTGCAGCCCGGCCGCTGCGGGCGTACTGGGCCTGGAGGTCGAGGAGAACGCCCTCCCGGGCTTCGCCGCGGCTCTGAGGAGCTACCAGCAGGCGGAGGCTGCCGGCACCTTCCTGGCGGTCGAGTTCACCACTTTGGCGGACTATTTGCATCTGCTGCAGGCTGCGGCCCAGGCGCTCAGCCCGCTAGGTGCGTGTAGGAGTCCCTCGGTGGCCCCCAGGCAGAGCCTTTCTCCCCAGACACTCGCCCCGTGCATCCTCGTTACCCACGTCTCTCACAGCAGGGGAACCTGAGTTGAAAAGGAGCCGTTCCCATTTATTACACCCTGTGCTTCTTTGCAGGCCCTTCTGCGATGTTTTACCTGGCTGCGGCCGTGTCAGATTTCTATGTTCCTGTCTCTGAAATGCCTGAACACAAGATCCAGTCATCTGGAGGCCCACTGCAGGTGATGGGCGCTTCTCTTCCAGAAATCTGATCCCCTGTAACCAATCTTGGGTTAATTCCCTCTTGATCTGGAGATGGCCTTTCTGCATTTCATATGAGCTAGGCACTAGGGATACAGAGATGAGTAAGACACTGTTCTCCCTCAAGGACTTCACAATTTAGTGAGGGAATTGGACACAGACATAATTACAATATAGAGTGACAAATGTCAAAGTGAAGTCAGAGCATGGGTGAGTGAATCTTGGAAAGTCAAGGAAGGCTTTCTGGAGATGACTTGAACTGAGTTTTAAAAGATGAGCCCAGAGTATACCAAAGTGGGGAAGGTCATTGCGGATAGAGGACACAGTTGGCATTTGGAAACGGGCAGTGACTATGAACTGAAGTTGTTTGAAAACATAAGGCAGGAGAGCAGGGAGAGTGGTGGAAATGGAGGGCAAAAGAAACAGCTTAATTCATGGAGGACTTTCTATTCCCTCTTAAGAAGCTTGGGCTTTTTATCCTGTGGAGCCAAAGGAAACAAGTAGGAGAGTGAGATAGTGTTTTTGTTTGAGAACATGGGGTGTCAGTATGAAAGGTGAATCGGAGTGGGAGACCATGGGTTGATTAGATAGTGGTTACTGCTCTAGTTTAAGGAAGGGGTGTGATTGAGATGTGAGATGATCTGGCTTATTGTAACCCGAGGGAGTTGTTAGTCATTTATTGGATGATAAAATAGAATTTAAAGAGGAGAAACTCGAGTCCTAGGGGGGCACTTAGTGACTTTGTAGGATAGTTCATTTGTTTCTTCAACACATGTTTGTGTGTTGAGTATCTACTCCATGCCAGGCACTGTTGTAGGACCTGGAGGCAAAGCAGGGAAAAGCAATAAATTGTGCCTTTGTGTTGCTTATACTTTGCAGAGGAGACAAGTCAAATGCATACTATGTTAGGTAGTGATAAATGCTGAGGAGAAAAATAAACTGGAGAACGGGTATGTGATCCCTATCTCACTTCCTAATTTTTTGAGGGGAAAGTCTGATGATTAGTGATTTCATGCTATTTGAATTCTGGGAGCTTTAGTTTATCTTGTATTTTTTAGTTCTGTCTTGGAAGTATGCAAAACAACTCAACATTCCCTTTAGAAGGGATTGAGAATGGTATATAGTAGAAGTTTTGATCAAATGAAAAGAAAGAAAATCAGTTCTGAATGCTGAGATGTGTTACAAGTGACAGTTTTTAAATGGAATTGAATAGCCATTCTATCAGTGCAAGAAATATTTTAGGCAGAGAGGCTTAAAACCCCAACTTTATTTGAGCTTCTGCCAAAGTAACTTTTTCATGAATAGATTATTTACATTTATTTGCAGGTTTGGCTTAAAAAATAAAGGGAGATGTTTGAGAAAGTGTAATGCTGTTCTTGGAGTTCAGTTAATGGTGAAGAGGATGTCAGAGTAGGGCTGGTTCATAAAACATGATTTGCCCAAGAGTATGTGTAAAGCCTTGAAATTAGGCATCCTTACGAACCCATACAGCCTAGGCTTTTTTTTTTTTTTTAATATATCTTTACTGATTTCAGAGAGAGGAAGGGAGAGGGAGAGAGAGTTGAAACATCAATGATGAGAGAGTCGTCACTGATTGGCTGCCTCCTTCATGCCCTCGACCGGTGATTGAGCCCGCAACCGGGGCATGTGTCCTGACTGGGAATCAAACCGATACCTCCTGGATCCTAGGTGGATGCTCGACCGCTGAGCCACGTCCGGCTGGGCAGAGCCAAGGCTTTTAAGCTAATCATTTAATACGCTTTGCAAAGTTTGACAATGAGAAATCTCACAAATTGACATACCCAAAAATCTGAGCCCCTGCTTCCTTCGTTTCCCGTGAGCTTGACCTGGTAGGTAGTGACCTTTGTTTGCTTATTAAGCTTTTCTTTTTCCAACACAGATAACAATGAAGATGGTGCCAAAAATGCTTTCTCCTTTGGTTAAAGACTGGGCTCCGAAAGCATTTATAATTTCCTTTAAGTTGGAGACTAACCCCTCTATTGTAATTGATCGGGCACGGAATGCTTTGGAAGTTTATCGACATCAAGTGGTGGTGGCTAATATCCTTGAGTCACGAAGGTCCTTTGTGGTTATTGTAACCAAAGACTCAGAAACTAAGTTATTGCTATCAGAGGAAGAAATAGAAAAAGGCATGGAGATAGAAGAGAAGATAGTAGATGATCTTCAGTCTCGACACACAACTTTTATACAAGACAAAAACTGAAGGATCAAAAACTATAGGATCAAAAATTGTTCAGTGGACCAGGGCTCTTACAGATGGTGAGAACTAGAATAAATCCATTGCTTTCATAAAGACAGAGAAAATGAAGGGGAAAAGCAGTGAGTGGTGTGCAGGCAAATATGGTTTGCTCTGTGTCTTTTAAAGGTCATTTCATACTCACTAAAAATGAAAACAAAAGCAAAGCAACTACGAGACTGACCCACCTGACACACTTACCTGAATGTCATCTTGATTTTGAAAGTGAACGTGAGCTGTTTCTCACCCTTAAAAAAAGAGCTTATTGGGAATTATATTCCTTAAAATATACCTGTGGGACCTGAATATCAACTGCCTTCATGCTATGAAGTGGATTGTGGATTCATGAGTGGCCATGTTTTGAAGATCAGATAGTTGTTGATGCCTACTATATGGTAGGCCTTGATGATTATGAGGATTAAAAAGATGAATAAACATGTCTAGTTTGGGAAATGGATATATAAATTAAGTGCAATAAAGTGTGTGCCCAAAAGCTGACAGTGGAAAGGGTGTTGTTCTTTGGGGATTTATCAAAGATGGGAGTAGGAGAGAAGGACTTTTCCCTGAAGACAGATTGCCTGATGAATGATAAGCTTCTCACTACTTTACTTTTTGCTTTCTTGACCTATATTCACTCCATGTTTGAGTTAATAATTTACCTTTCAAATATTTTAGGACTGCTTTTCAGGGAGAGAACCTGGGTTTCCACCTGGAACCGGGCAGGAGCCAATTGATAATCTCTACCCTGAGGAAAGCATTCCAATGTGGTAAAGAGTATGGGCTTTGGAGTCATCTTAGCCAGGTTTGACCTCTCCAAGCTGTACCACCTAATAGCTCTATAAACTTAGACACCTGACTTAATTTCAGTTTCCTCATCTATAAAATGGGGATAATCTGTGCAAAACAATGCCATTGGTTGCGAGGATTAAATAAAACTGAAGATGAAGCATTTGCTTGGTGCCTGGTACGTAATTCACACTCAGTAAATGGTTGCAATTACTGTTTTTCTTTACCTAGCAAGGCAGTATTGGGCTGGTGCCCTGCTGGATCCCTGAATCCTTGAGAAATTTTTAAAGCTCTCTCAGTCCTGGGCTTTGGGTTGGGAGTGCACAAGAAGTGTAATCCAGAAAAACCCCCGAAATGATTCGTAGGATGGTCCAGAGTGCAATTTGAAAAACTACCGTTAATAACTAGGTAGAAATAAGTACTGTGCTTCACACAAGTATTTGATTTAAAATGTAATTCATGCTGTTTCATGGAGTGGAAGAGGAACCCAAGGTGACTGGTAATAGAGGTAAAATAAACTTTAGTTGAAAAGATTGGAACAGAAGTGCCAAGATGCACTGAAATAATTCATTAAATTAGAAAGTGTGACCTTGAGCAGAAGAAAAATAACCAGTAATCAGGACTGTTCTGGAAGCAGCAATCCCATTAAACAAAAATTGTAAATTAACTTCAGGTCCAGTGGGCAAAACCTCAAAAGCAATACAGGTTCTGTCAGCAGTAGCTGCAGTACTGAAGGGATAGGAAGTAAAAGGTTGATTTTCTTCCCTACATCTATAGTTTTATGCAGATGATGATTACTGTCATCGTTGAATATACAGTGATGATAAGTGGAATTAAAACTAGAAGTGATTTTAACATTTGTTTTTACCTTAATTATTCTCTTGGGAACCATTTCCTACCCTGTTTTGTTATCCTTGAAACAACCACCACTTTTCTACGTGGAAGTACTTAGTGTTTTAAAATTCTGTTTAGTTTCCATTCCAAGCACTTAAACAATATTTACACATGTTAAAATTCCAGGTTTGTTGTTATTTTTTTAAACAGCAAATGGAAGTGAGCAAAGAAAGAAAGAATGAAAAGGAACACCAGTCAATGAGCAAATGAGAAAAAACTTGATCTAGGCTGGAGACCCAAGGAATGTTTCCCTGAGGAAGTGATACTTGAACTGAGAAGTAGGAGTTAAGTAGGCTTGAGGTGATAGTGGTAAGCATTTTAGGTGAGAGAGAAAAACTTTGCAAGGGCTCTGGTGCCAGAGGTAGAGGTTGAAGCAGTTCTAGAAACTAAGGGGTAAAATCCGTCCTGATAATGCATGTAGAACTGGCAGAGCTTCGGAAAGGATCCTATGTGAAACTAGAATAAGACTAAGAAATGTAGGTATGCGTTTGGGATATCAGAAAAGCAAGCGTCCACTAAACATGAGCTTTGATGAACTAGAACTTGCAATGAAAACTTAAATGAAGAGGACATAAACAGCTTATGTTAAATTTTGTGTCATTTAGAAATTTTTATTTTGCATTATATAGGTGGAGAAATGGGTCACCTGAACCGAATTTCAGTGCTTGGAACTTTTTTCCAGTTCATTTTTACAAAAATAAGTCGGGTCCAAAATGTGATTTGTTTTAGGTGCCCCAGGTAATTAGTTACAGATCTTGGCCTAAAATTCGTAACTCCTGACCTAGTACCCTCTCCGTTTTAAGAATGAAGTTACTTCTAGAAAAATAAATCCAAGATAATTATGCTGGGGCTCTACATAAGGCCTGACGAGAAACTATTTGAGAACTATAAATGCCCCGTGACAAAAAGTATCCTCTTCAGCTGCAATCTCACGCCTTGATGTTACCATAGTTACTACGAAGCCAAAGGAATGAGCCGTACCTTCGTTCCTGCCAGAAAAGTCCCGCCCCGCGGCCCAAAGGCCAATGGTGTGCACCATAACGCCGGGCTCCGCAGGAAGAGCAGCCCCTGAGCCAATGGGGCGCGTCGTTTCTGTAGTTCCCCCCGGAAGAACGCCTCGGCGTCTCTGCGGCTGGCGCGGTTGCTATGACGCCCGGGACTCTGTCGGCACCTGCAGCTCGCCGCGAAGCGGCGGACCTTAGCGGCCCCGGACCCTTACCGCACTCTCCAAAAGACTGCTCCCGGCCTGCTTTCCGAGGTTCCCGACGCTGCCCCGAGGAGGAAAGCACCTATTCTCCGCTCCTTTTCGCCACTGCAGGTCTTTCCCGCTTCTCTCCCCAGGATGGCCCGAAACTCCAGGAGGAGAGCCTCCCCCCTGGCGCGGCCTTTCTAGCCACTGGCCGGAGTGATAGCCGTAAGGATTGGCCGGGTCCTGGGACCCAGAAGCCGCAGGCATTGAGAATTAGGCGGCCTCGCTTATTTAGAGAGGGCTTAGAACACTCCCAGCGAGGTAGGCGTTCCTTTTCTCACTTTTCAGGCGAAGACTCTGAAGCTCTCGGCCATTTATTAGCAAAGTCCACCGAGCCACGGCTTCCCAGTGCTGTGAACAAAGAACTGCCGTTTTCTGCTTTGTTGCCCTGTGTTCACGCAGAACCTTAATTCCCGTTGAAGCTCTGGCGGCCTTTTGTAGCCTCAACATGAGACGTCTTCAATTCGGTTAACCTTCTGCCTTTCAAGCTACCACCTCATCCACTTCTCTCATCACCCTAAGTGCCAGTTTCTCATCCTGCTTCTTCCACGGCCATTTTCACCCTTTTGTCCACGCTGCCCCTTACTCAATGTCCGTTTGTCTCCACCACCGCTGTCGTCTACAGACCCCATCCTGTTTTTCTGCTACAATGTTTTGGGTAGCTAAGTGTTTAACATTTTCCAGCCCTGGAATCATTCGGAAGATTTTCTCTGTTTCTCTACACTCTAGCAAGCTTTCGGTCTTGGGTAAATTAAACTAGAAGTGCTCATTGGTAGATACAAACAGTAAATTGCTACAAGCCTAGTGTGTTTTGAAAATGGAGGGGGAGGGGAATAAAAATGCAGTTTTGGGCTCATCTCAGGCTTATATAGAGAAAGATTGTTCCTTGCTTACATGAATGCTTCGTTAGGGATACATTTCAGTGATGTATTCATGCATGTGAGAAGATCATTCAGAATGATCATGTAACAAGATTCCAACTTTCAGCCCATATGAACCCAACACCTTGATAGGACAGAATTTTTGGAAAGAAAATGCTTGAAACAATTCTTGTGCCTCCTCTTCATGTCAGTTTCTTGATCAGAAAACATTCTTTGTGATGTGAGCCAAGAAACAAAAACAATGAGGAGGGGTAATTGAAAATAAATATTTTTGGCAAGGGGACAGACTTAATAACCCTCTGGAACAGAGGACCTTAAGAATAAAATAGGATTCATTTATATCCAATGCAACTGTATTTTATCTTGGAAAACTTTATTTGTCTTAATGTGTTCCTTGTCAAGCCTTACTATTTCTTCGGTATTCAGGTTAAAATGTAAACCTATTTTGAAGATATATAAAGTGTACAAAATTTTTTTAAAATATGTCTTTATTGATTTCAGAGAGAGGAAGGGAAATGGAGAGGGAGAGAGAGAGAGAGAAACATCAACGATGAGAGAGTTGTCATTGATCGGCTGCACGCCCCTGACTGGGGATCGAGCCCACAACCCAGGCATGTGCCCTGACCAGTAATCAAACCACAATCTCCTGGATCCTAGGTTGATGCTCAACTGCTGAGCCATGCCTGGCTGGGCTAAAGTGTACATTTTTAATAGGTATTTTGGGGCTAGAATTGTTTGGATATTTTTATTTCTGAGGCCAGTTACATCAGTTACTTGTGATATCTCGTGCTTGCTGCCAGGTCAGGTTTCTAAATACTGAGAAATTCAGGGTTTTTTTTTCTATAATAGATTGGAAAAGAAAAACAAGTTCTGCAGCTTTTTCAGTTTTTTTGCATTAAATGGGAACTGAATAAATTCGAACTTTTTTTTTTAATTAAAAAAAATATATCTTTATTGATTTCAGAGAGAGGAAAGGAGAGGGAGAGAGAGATAGAAACATCAATGATGAGAGAGTCATTGATCAAGCCCACAACCCGGGCATGTGCCCTGACCGGGAATCGAACCCCGATCTCCTGGATCCTAGGTTGACACTCAACCGCTGAGCCACCCTCGGTCGGGCTAAATTCTAACTCTTGAAAAAAGGGGCTGTTAGATACTATATTGTAGGGAGCTTTCCCCTCCCAATATGTATATACTGAACAAACATCATTATGGCCATGTTAACATAATTAAAAATTTTTTTTTCTCTCACCCTAGCACAGTAGTTCCAAGCCTGGGGGTCACCTTTGCCTCCCAGGAGACACTGGCAACGTATAGAGATATTTTTAGTTGTCACAACTGGGGATATGCTACCAACTGGCATATAGTTGGTAGAGGACAGGGATGTTGCTATACATCCTGCTATGTACAGAAGATCCCCCCACAACAAAGAATTAGCCAGCCCAAAATGTGAGTAGTGCCAAGGTTGAGAAACCTTGTCCTAATATGTCAACAGTTCATTTGTTATGTCAGCCCTTGCTCACATGTGTACATTTTTACATAGTTATAATGTACATTTTGCCTTTATCACTTAATTTTATATTTTGAGCATTAAACATTGATACATTGTTTTTAACTTTAAAAAATTGTTTTTCTCATTTGAGAACTGAAAAGGAAGAAACTGTATTATATATAGTATTTAAGATGTCTGTAAGTTTTAAATTATGTTTGTGTAAAAGAAAGAAGGGTTCGGGTGAATAACCTGACTGGATATTTCAGTTCTTGTGGCCATGCTATTTACTTTGTTCTCTAGTGTCACTCAAAGCCCATGGGATCCAAAGTTCATCCTTTGCTCAAAGCCAGGAGGTGCACTGTAGCATAAGGCATGGTCCTGGCCCCTGGAGGGCACCTGCTGTAGGAGAAATAAGAACGAGTAGAAATAACTCTTCACCCATTCTCCTTGCCCTCTTCTCACTTAAAATTCTTTGTCTCTGTCACAGTTTGCTTTGGCAGCTTTACCACTTCATTCTTTACATCTAGAAGCTTTTGAAGGCCCCAAAACACTATGGGATGTGCTTCTTTCAAAAGAATGGACTTTTAAGATACTTAATGAGCATTTATTCGGTATCTACTTGCAGAGAATAGTATGTTTGCATACTTTATTATGT
The DNA here is from genome assembly GCF_054644295.1 of Miniopterus natalensis. Taxonomy (NCBI): domain Eukaryota; kingdom Metazoa; phylum Chordata; class Mammalia; order Chiroptera; family Miniopteridae; genus Miniopterus; species Miniopterus natalensis. The sequence goes on from NC_142089.1 coordinate 24,727,440, forward strand.
GGGTAGTTTTAGGCACAGTTTAAATATCAGAGCATTTATAATTCAAAGACTGGATTTGTATTACCTCAAGATCTGATTTTTTAGAATTTTCAGTTTGCTCAATCATTGGGTCTCAATAAATCCACTGGGGGAAAAAACGTTAGCTCTCAGATGTCATAGCAGGACAGGCAGAGGGACATAAATACTGAGTGATGGAAGTATAACTAGCATGATGGGAATCAATAAGTATACTGCATGAAGAGCTAATGTCAAGGCCTGGCAGAAGGTAAGACCGGAGAGACAGGCAGGAGCCAGGTTGTGAAGAATCTCTGGCGCCAAGCTAAGGGGCTTGAACTCTTCGGGAAAGCGATGGGGGTGTTAAGCAGCAAGTGATTTGCATTCAGAAAGATCAGTCTGAGAGCTCTGTGGGGTACAGATTGGATGGGAGCCAGCCTGGCAGCAGGGCAATCAGTTAAGGATGCTATTACACTAAACTGGGCAAATAGCGAGAAGAGCCTAAATTAAGACAGCAACCATAGACACAGAGAGGATGGATTAGAAAATGATTTTTTTTTAAAGGTAGAATCTACAGTCAGGGACTGGTTGAACAAGAGAGTGATATAAGTAAGGAGGGACCAAGGATGACTCCCAGGTTTCTGGCTTGGGAAACTATATTAATGGTGATTTTATTAACTGGAAAACAAAAGAGGAACAGATGTAAGAGAAAGAAGGGTGGAATGTTCAAACTGAGCTGCTCACTAGACAATGGATATGCATTGGTCTTAAATAGTTGACTCATTTTACATCACTTTCCTAGCCTATAGCCTCTTAGTGGAACTTGTACCTCTCCACGAATCCTTGCTTTGGTGGCCATATCTGTACCACTGCTTCCAACTCATTCCAGCCACAACTGACTGATTGGGGATTATACAACTAACTTCAGAGAGGCAGCACAATTCACTGGGTGAGCAACGAATAATTGCATCTTTTCCATAACTTTGAACTAAGGGAAAAATAATGGAAATGACTTAATCTGAAAGGTCACATAGATTTAGGATCTGAAAGGCTGTTTTCACTGCTGCTGCTGAGCAAGCAGAAGAAGTCCAGCCACGTAGAGAAGCAGTTTAATGAGGGCTGATATTCGGAGAGACCCAGAGATGAAGGACCTCATCGGTCAGGATAGACTAGCAATGGCCATCCCGTTCCATATGCAGTTCCACTGTAGCCATGTCTGGTTTTCAGCATGAGCCCTTGTATCTTACTCTTTTTGCACTTGGGATCGGTTGCTGTGAAGGGCAGAAAGCTCAAAAGAATAATGACTTTAAAAAGGTAGAAATGTATTTCTCGCGCATAAAATCAAGAAGAAAGCAGTCCTGATAGGGCAGCATCTTGGAATAGTTAGAGACTCAGATTTCTTCTCTCATGATAGTATATCATCCAGGGCATGTGGCTTCCCCTCCCGGTGTCCAGGATGGGTGCTCAAGCTTCAGCTGTCCTGTGTGCATTCCGGCCGGTGGAAAGAAGGAAGGAGTGAGAAGGGGCATCCTGTTCCTGTAAGGACACTTCCTGGAGGTGTCACACAACTCCACCTGCATCTTATTGGTCAGAACTTAGTTACTAGGCTGTATCTAACAGTAAGGCAGGCAGCTGTGTGATTAGACAAAAAATCAAATGTCTTATTTCCGTGGAAAAGGGGATGAATAAATTTTGAAGGACAGCTGGCAGTCTCTGCCACACGCACTTGTATTTGTTCTAACTTCAGTGTGTTTCTGTTTCTTGCCACTTTTTCTAGATAGACCTGGAGCTCAGCAGAGATGGATTATTATTTAATCCTCCTAACGATACTATGATGTAGGTATTACTATTATATCCATTTTATTTTAGGGAAATCAAAATTTGAAGAAGTTAGATTACTTGTATAAGTCACACAGCTAGAAAGTGGTGGAGCCAGGATTTGACCCAAGATATGTGAGACTCTCATGCCCAGACCTTTCATCACCATGATAGTGAGAAGATCAGAGAGCCAAAGGCAGGGTTCTTAGAAATGGTGGCATTTGAAGGGTCTATGGGAGAAGAGGGGCCCAAGAAGAACAGAGAGAAGGAAAGGCCGGAGAGGTAAGAGTAAAAATAGGAGAAAGCGATATCACAGAACAGGGAAAGGAATCACTTTCAAGAAAGGAGTGAACAGGTACTGTTGAGAGTTCATATATAAAAAGAACAGAAACATGTCCAGTTGGATCTGGCATTTTGAGGGTTATTGTTGACCGGGTTTGAGTACAGTGGTAAGAACAGAAGTCAAAATGCAGCGATTTGAGGAGTGGAAGAAGTCAGAAAGCACAATAGCATGAAGGGAATGTGTTGTTATCTAATTAAGAACTCAATATCTTATAGAGTAGTTATTTACCTGAATTTCTTTTAAGTTTGTTTCTGTTATTTCTTCCTAACAGAAGTGCAAATAAAGGAGGCTGAAGGAATGTTGTACCAAGAAGGTTCTGAAATAGCTCTGAGCAGCCCCAGTGAACAGATTGCATACTTACTGGTGGACAGAAGTAAACTCCTGAGTAAACTGGAACTTGGGGATTCAAAGGCAGAGTCACAAAGATGTATGAGCAATAACCTGCAGGAAGAATTTGCCCAGGTATTCCAAAATTAACTAGATAACTGAATAAGGGGCAGTAAGTTTTAAAATTGCATTTGTTCATTTAATCATTCGTTCATTAAAATATCAGGAAGCCAATTTTAACAGTACTTAAGAGTACAGACTTTGGGTTTGGGTGGGCTTCTTTAGTCCTTGAAGAAGTTAACTTTTGTGAGCGTTGGTTTTCTCATCTATAAAACCTGGGATCAACCTGGGATGCTCTACAACATGGTCATGAAAATGAAATAATATATATAAAGCTCTAGAATAGTACCTCACATTAATTAGCATTGTTGTTATTATTTATTGAGGACTTACCATGTTCCTGCTTTGTGCTAGTGGATATAGAAACAAAGTCAAATTAGACATGATCTGGACTGCAAGGAACTTACAAGCTAATGAGGGGAAGGAATAAACCAGTCATTATAGTTCAGTGTGGAAAGTTCTATGAGAAAAGAAGGCACAGAAAGCTAGGAGAACTCAGGAGAGGGGCTGAGCTAGGGAGATGGGTAGAAAAGACCTCCAAAGGAGGTGATGTTGAGTAGTATTTTGAAAGCTGAATAGGTGTTATTCAGATCGGGAAGAAGGGAAAGGCATTTCTGGCCAAAGAAACAGTGTATAATTGACACTGGTTCATGTGAGCGAGTGCTGAGAAAAGTGGCTGGAGATATTTCAGGAACTATATCATGTGAGACTCATGTGCTAAGCTAAAGAGTTTGGACTCAGCACCCAGCCATGGTCCTGGACCATACTAGAGGAATAAAAATATTTTGAATGTATGAATGATTGACTTGTCACAGAAGGTCTGAAGAGTCACTAAGTGATTTTAATAGGTGAGTAACATGATCCGATTTGCATTTTAGAAAAATCACTCTGGCCACAGTGGCGGGATGGATTGGATAGGGGCCAGATTGGAAGCGGGGATTTCAGGGGGAGTTATATAATAATTAATTAAAGAATGAAAACCAAGCCCAGCCGGACATGGCTCAGTGGCTGAGCATCGACCTAGGACCCAGGAGATCTCAGTTCGATTCCCGGTCAGTCAGGGTACATGCCCGGGTTGCGGGCTCGATCCCCAGTCGGGGCGTGCGGGAGGCAGCCGACCAATGACTGTCTCATCATTGATGTTTCCGTCTCTCTCTTTCCCCCCCTCCTCTCTCTGAAATCAATAAAGATATATTTTTTTTAAAAAGAAAAAGAATGAGAACCAAAACCAAGGCTGAATGTAAATAGAGAAGGAAAGATGAATTAAGGAGATGGAATCTATAAAATAAATTGGACATGGTGGGGGTGAACTCTTGGATGACTCTGAGGCTATCTACCCTGTCACTGTTAGGTCATAATTTTCCCACAAATGGACAGAAAGAATTAAAACAAATACTTCAAAGGTTTTTGTTATTGTAAAGTGTCATTATGAAATGTAACTTGTAAAAATTTCATTGCCTCCCTGGTTATATTTTGCATAGGCTAATGTTGAATTAACCTGTGCATAAAGTAGGTGAGTCATTCAAGCCAAAATGGGGCCACCGATGATGACTTGGAAGCCCAAAGAATATTGCAAGGCCTGGTCTGCATACTAGTTGTATTTTACTTAACATTTGTTTTTAATTTGTCGGTTTTCTGACTTAATCCAAGCACACAGTAAGAAAGATTCAAGCAGGATGAAACTGAATGGAAAATGAAATATCTTCTCACCCCAAATCCTCAGTTCCACACTCTTAACACTACCGCTGCCAACAATTTTTTATGTATCCTTCCAGAAAATGTTTCTCATAATGTTAAACGAAAAAGGCAGACAGAAACTTGTACGTAGGTGGTGGTTATGACTATGTAAAAAGTGGTTGTGAAGGAAAAAACACTGCAATGAAATATAGAAATATGCTAAAAGTTTTGTTATATGGGTGGTAACTTGCTTGTTTTCTTATCTTTTAGAAAACTTCATATAATGATTATATAAAATTAATACATATTTTGGGGATTAAAAGAGAAATATAATTGAGATTGAATTTCTCCCTTAGCTTTTGTGATGCTTTGAAAATAATTGCAGAAAAAGAGCTCTAAACCTGTTGTGAGCCTTGTTCAGCATGTTCATACCTTGAAATTAAATGAAATACTTCATGTGAAAACGTTTTACAAACTGTATTTAATGTTCCATATAAATGAGAAGAATAGTTTCTTTCTTGCCCGATGATACTCATTTTAATGATTAAATTTCTGTTTTGTGTATGTGTGTGTTAATCTTCACCCAAGGACATGTTTTCATTGATTTGAGAGAGAGGGGAAAGGGGGGAGAGACAGAGAAACATCAGTGTGAGAGAGAAACATGGATCTGTTGCCTCGCATACGTGCCTTGACCAGGGATCCAACCCAAAACCTGGGTATGTGCCCTGACCAGGGAATCGAACCCACAACCTTTTGGTGTATGGGACGGTGCTTCAACCAACTGAGCCACGTGGCCAGGGCTAAATTTCTATTTTTAAAATAATCATATAACCAAAGTCTTTTAGATATGTTAGATTGAACCATATGAAATTGCATGTTTATAGGTAAAAAATAATCAAATATTGCCAATTTTATATGGTTCAAACAAATAAAAAGATGCACATAAATGAAATATTCTGTTTGCTACTTTTCTTTATTGGCTTTTAAACACTTATAGTAGAAATAGTGCAATGTCATAAGAGTGCATTTACTTTTTTTTTTTATTACTAACAATACTTCCATTTCAGTCCCATAATGAAGACATAGAAAAAGATAAAACATCACCAAGCTGCATGGAGAGAGGTGTGGAACAAATAGCAGAGAGGTTCAGGACGGCCCATGAAGAGATCCGCAGGCTCACCGACGAGCTGCAAGGGAATGAGAAGGAACAGAGTAAACTGGGTAAGCTGTGCTTACTGAACATTTCTGGCCATGCTTCAGAGTAACGAACTCTGCTCGAGTGGAACATGGGTGCCTTGAGAACAGAATCTTTCCAGATAAACACATAAACATCTGGTCAACAGCCTCATTTTCTTCAATGTCCAGAAATTTTTATTAAAGTACAACATACCTACCACGAAGTGCACAACTCTTAAGTGTACACCACCCAAGAGATCCCCAGCACCCCAGAGGCCCATTTTGTTCCTTCGCCCTGTGTGTGCACCCTCTCTCCTCTCCAGGGTACCCGCTGTCTTGACTTGCAACACTATTTCTGAGTTTTGACTACAGGCACCACACATTCTCCGGTTGTGTCTAGTTCAATCTTATGTTTGTGAGATTCATTCATATTGTTACCTGTAGCAGCAATTCGTTCACTTTTGCTCTTTGTAGAATATTCTATTGAAAAACATACTGTAATTTATTTGACTGATCCTTTATACTGTTGGACATTTATGTTGTCTCCAGTTGTGGTCCATTCTGAATAGTGCTACTCTGGATATTCTTGTATTGTCGACACATTTCTAACTGTGATATACCTAAGAGGAGAATTATTGGATCAACAGGTTATAAGTATGTTCTGCTTTGGCAGATTACACCTACACTGTCTTCCAAATAGTTGTTTTAATTTGAGCTCTCCTCAGTTATATATCAGATTTTAGTTCCACATTTCATGTCAGTCCTTGGTATTGTCAGTCTTATTAACTACTTTTTCTGGTACGTGTATAGTGGTATTTAATTGTGGCTTTTATTTGCATTTCCCTGCTAATGAAGTTGAAAAATATGTTTGTTGATACTCATCTGGAGATACTATTTTGTGAAGTTCCTGCTCAAGTCTCATGCATATTTTTCTATTGGATTGTATGTTTATGTTTTATTAATTTATAGGAGCTCTTTATATGTTCTGGACATCAGCCTTTTGTTGGTTATAAATGTGACGTTGGGGTTTTTTTGCCATATAGAAATGCTAATATTTATCAAGTCAGGTTTAACAGTTATTTTTTATGGCTTCTGGGTTTTCCTATGTAAAGCCTTTTCTACATCACTATAACATTATTGAAAATGTTTGCCCTGGGTGGATTTTTTTTAGTGCTTTTATGGTTTTGTTGTTTCTATTTTAATCTTTGATTTATCTATAATTTGTCTTGGTATAAAGTTTAAAAATTTTTGTCTCCTTTCTATATTTATAATTTGAAATGATTAAAGAAATTAGACTGATTATTTTCAAATGCTATATATAGGTTACCTTAAGATCACATCTAAAGAATGTTATATATATAAAATAATAATGATTCTGCCAAATTGAGTGTGGGATTAAAAACAAAAAATATCGCCCAGCCGGGCGTGGCTCAGCGGTTGAGCATCGACCTAGGATCCAGGCGACTGGGGTTCGATTCCCAGTCGGGGCACGGCAGCCGATCAATGACTCTCATCATTGATGTTTCTATCTCCCTCTCTCCCCCTCCTTTCCTCCCTCTGAAGTCAGTAAAGATATGTTAAAAATATATATATACCAAGAGGCTTGAGATTTTGTTAAGAATGCATTTTAAACAGTGAATATCGTATTATTTTCCATACAAAAAACTATGAACCTACTTTTGCCCCACCCAGTATTTTGTTTTTGTTTTTTTCTTTTTTAGATTCTGCACTTGAGAAGGTTCAACTAGAAATTGAGGAACTGAAAGAAAACTTGACAAAGCTGAAAGAAAATGGTGAGTCATTTTAGCAGATATAATATTTAATAATACATTAAACAATAATATAACATTAATGTTTTAAAATAATATTATTTAATAATTATAATAATAATAGCATTACTACTGCTATTATTACTATTTCTATTACTGTTATTACTACTCGTTGCTTATAAGTAGCAGGCACTCTACCAGGCACTTTACAAGCATTATCTCTAATTGTCGCAACAGTTCCAAGTAGTGAGTATTAATATTCCAATTTCATAGATAAAGAAACTGAGTCATGGTGAGGTTAAGTGAATTAGCCAATAGCTACATTAAGTATTACAGCTGGTATTTGAACCCAGATATATCCTGATTCCAAAACCTGTGGCAAACACAAATAATACATGTTTTATTGGGACAACTGACATCAAGACACCTTCTAATGCATTTAACAGCACCTCACACATACTTGTTCACTGGGAACCAACAGACTTGACATCAGTGGTGAGTTAGTTAACCTGACCCTAGCTTGACTATGTAAAAATGCGACCAGTTATAAATAATATAATAAAATTTGAGTGTTGTAATGGTAGCAACTAGAAAAATAATTTAAAATATGTTTACTGGGCCCTGGCTAGTGTGGCTCAGTGGATAGAGCATTGGCCAGTGCACCAAAGGGTTGAGTGTTGGATTCCTGGTCACGGGCATTCCTGTACCTGGACTGCAGGTTCGCTCCTGGCCCGGAGCACTTGCAGGAGGCAACCAATCCATGTGTTCCTCTCACATTGATGTTTTTCTCCCCCCCTCCCTACCTCCCTCCCTCTCTCTTTAAAAATCAATGGAAAAATATCCTTGAGTGAGGATTAATAACAACAACAAAAAATTGCATAGGCCAAAGGTAGAACAAATCTTGTTTTTGCATGCTCTCTCTCTCTCTCTCTCTATATATATATATATATGAATTGTAAATATATATATTATATATATATATATATATATATATGGATTGTGAATCATTTTTTGTTTTTTGGTATGTTTTCAGCATTTTTCAAATTTAAAAAATTTACATACTAAGGAGGAAAAAAGTGTAGCAAGGGAGAAAAAATGAAGAAAGGAAAAATTAATACAAGTTAAGTACAAAACAGGCAATGAAGAAGGAAAACAAAGACTTTAAAGCAGCAAAATAAAAATAAGAGAAACAGAAGTGAAAAATGGCTGAAAAGAAACAACTACAAATTCAGGAAAGTTCCGGGCAGCAAGTTATTATTACTGAAACTTTGCTGAGTGCTAGAAAGAGTAAGTCTTAACGTGAGGTGCTAAGCTGAGAGTGGACTACCACTTTAATGGCACTGCTGCTACATGCAGAACAATGGCCTTGATGAATTAACTTGCTTTAACATGGAAAATCTGCCCATTCACTGTTCCTAGCTCGCTACTTCAGTCACCCACAGGGCACTTGCTGCTAATGAGTAGAAGAGAAGTATCTAGGAGTATGTGAGGTGTGTAAGAGAGACAGGACCACAAGGACTACAGGGAAGCCAGGAAGATCATTTTCTGTCATTTAACTTTTAGAAGGTAGGCTCGACTGTTTTAAAATTCCACATCCTAGAAAAACCTCTATTGCTGGAAACCCTACATTCAGAAGTCCAATTTATTAGTCTTGGTGTGAGAGATAAAAAAAAATTCTTTTCTGCTTCATTAGGTTGGTTGAATATTCTAGAGCTGGACGTTAGAATCTGTCTAGCAGCTCTCTTGTGCAGAGAATCACTTATGCAGAGACATGACAAGAAGGTCAGGAAGAAGCAACTATGAATGCAAAAAACAAAAAAAGTCAGGAAATAGCACTTCCTCAGTTTTTAGAGTTAATGCCCCCAAATTAAAACTATGCGCCAGTTGAGCGGAGTGCCCTCTTCTCTCTGTTTCAGATTCAGTTGACCTAAAGAAAGCAAAGGAACACAATCAGAGACTGAATGAGGAAATTCTGGCTTTAAGAACTCGGGTTCGATCACTTGACTCGGAAAAAAAAGTGCTTGGAGAAGTGGTAAGTTGTTTAATTTAGTTCTTAGAATTTATTTAAATGTGTATAGAATGACAATCAGCAGTAGAGCAACATAGATACACATCACCTATTGATCATTCTTGCGGACTGATACTGGTGGCTCTAGCTTCCCAGGAACAAGCCGTACTTTACTTTGTCTTGGATGCAGTCTACCAGTGTTTGTATTTTATACATCTTAACTACCTATGCTAAACAGTAATCTTATTGTCGTTGTGTCAATTTAGGATTTCTTCTTTTTAATAGGGATTTAGATAATAGTTTATACTTAACACGTTTACCAAATAGTATCTACTATACTGGATATGTTTGAGATTATTACTACTACACCCTTAGTTGTGTTACATTTTTGAACCATTTCACCTTAGCAGTTCATTGATTTTTAATATGTACTTGCAAGTTCTGGATATTTTACATATCCCTTCAATTTTAGCTTATATTCATTTCATAAGCATATCTCTAGTGTCTGGAGATCAGTGGCAATAATGGTTGTACAATAATGTGAATGTGCTTAATGCTACTAAACTGTGCACTTAAAAATGGTTAACACAGTACATCTTGTGGTATGTATATTTTATCGTAAATTAAACTGTAATCATAACAAAGAACGAATAAAGACTGTTCAAGTTGTCTTTGTAAATTTATATATCTAATACTGATGTATATTCATTTGTTTGATGTATATGTGTACATATATAGTGGGGGACAAACTTCAGGAAGGGCATATTGTAAACAGTGCTACTTCTGGAGAGGGGAAAGGGGTTATTGGGGTAAGGTTATGTGAAGGGAAATATTACTTTCTACTCTGTATACCTATGGGCTTGAATTTTTTACATGAAAAATGTATTCATGTGTTACTTGTATATTTTAAAAACAAAGCAACTCCCCCACCCTTCCAACTTTCATATTTAAGATACTTTTGTGTTTAAGGTTGAAAAGCTTAAAGGAGAGATTCGTGAATCTCAAGAGAATAAGCAACTTGGAAGCCACTCCCCTGGGACAACTGTGGGTGCCGAACAGAAAGTACAGGTATGTTAAAGCTCTCTTCTTTCTGATTTCTCATTTTTAAAGGAGTCACATTTTTACAGAGTACACCAGAGTAATTGGTGCTGATCATTTGCTGCTCTCCTTATTGCTTGTCTTTTTCTGTTGCTCAACCAGTTGGAGTTTAGGAAGTATGTGTTGCATTTTATAAGAAATTGCCAGACTGGTTTTCAAATTAGTTGTACTGTTTTACATTGCCACCAACAATGGTATGGAATTAGTTGCTCCTTAACTCCACCAAAATTGCTGTTGTCAGTCTGTTAAATTCTAGCAGATGTGTCGTGGTATCTCGTTCTTTTAGTTTGACTTTTGAGAGTGTCTAATGACAGTATGTTTCAGTGTGCCTATTTGGCCATTTGCGTACATTCATTTGTGAGGCATCTGTTCAAATGTTTTGCTCTTTTTTTTTTTAATTCTCACCTGAGGACATGTTTGGAGAGAGGAAGAGGGAGGGGGAGAGAGAGAGAGAAACATTGATTGGTTTCCTCCCGCGTGCTCCCCGACTGTATGCGCCCTGACCAGGAACTGAACCATCAACCTTCAGTGCACGGGACGATGCTCAGCCAGCTCAGCCACTCTGGCTGGGCTGTTTTGCTCATTTTTAATTGAGTTGTATGTATTCTTTATATTAAGTTATAGGAATTCTTTATATATTTTGGATACCAGTCCTTCATTAGATATATGTATTTCATATATTTAATATTTTCTCTTAGTCTATGACTTGTCTTTTCATTTTCTTAACAGTGTTTTATGAAGAGTAGTTGTTTTGAAAATTTGATGGAGACCGATTCATCGATGTTTTTTTAAAAATAATTTTATGATAGGACTCAAAAAGCCTATCTAAGAAATCTTTGTCTGCAGCAGGGCACAACGTATTTTTCCTGTCTTCTAAAGGTTTTATAGTTTTAGCTTCTGCATTTAGGTTTATGGTCCATCAAATCATAATTCTTATATATGGTTTGAGATAAGGGTTGAGTTTCATTTATTTCCAGATATATATCTGGTTATTCCAGAATCATTTATTGAAAAGACAGTTAGTTGTTAATTGAATTACTTGGCACTTTTATTAAAAATATATCATGCAAGTCTATTTCTGGAGTCTATTCTGTTCCATTTATCTATGTGTTTGTTCTTAGAATAATACTATGCTGTCGTTTTATTTTGTCTTGAAATCAGAAAGACAACATCTCCAACTTTGTTTTTCTTTTCCAAAGTTGTCTTGGCTATTCTAGGTCTTTTGCATTTCCATATACATTTTAGAATCAGCTTGTCAGCTTTGATAGAAATGCCTGCTAGAATTTTGATTGGGATTCCTACCAGCGTGTGTGAGAGTCCAGTTTCTCCACATCTTCACCAGCATTTGATATATCCTGTCTTTTTTATTATAGCCATTCTATTGGGTCTGAAGTACTATCTCAATGTAGTTTTGATTTGCGTTTCCTGAATGACATGGTATTGAGCATCTTTTTATGTGTTAATTGACCATGTATGTATCTTCTTTGGAAAATGTCTTTCAAATCATTTGCCAGTTTTTATTGCAGTTTGGTTTTTCTTTGTTGAGTTGCAAGAGCTCTTTATATATTCTGTTTATTACTCTCTGTTATAAACTATATTGTGGTCCCCCCCCCCAAATATGTTAAAGTCCTAACCCCCCAGTACCTGTGAATGTGACCTAATTTGAAAATAGGGTCTTTGCAAATGTTATCAAGTTAGGATGAGGCCATTACTTTATTTTCTGTTTCCTACAAAAAGGAAGTAATGAATGGAAACTAATATCTGAATACCTATAATGTTGTAGTGACTTTACTGCTGGGGGTTTGACATAACTCACTTAATGTTAACAGAAATTCTGGGAGGTAGGTATTGTTCACCCTGCTTTATAGATGAGAAAACCAAAATTGCAAATTCATAAAAGTGGAAGTCGAGATTTCAAATTTAAACTGACTACAAAACCCATGTTTTTTGCCACTTTGATTTTCAGGGATCCTTGCTGTTTTACAGATGCAAATCGCTAGGTCTTCTACCTCCATGAGAACCAGAGAAGCCTCCACTTCTGGGTACTCTGTAGACAGCTTCCTTCTAAGAGTTATTTTGAAAACAAATGGGAGGGGGAAGTCCTGTGACTTAAAAAGGACAAATAATTAAGAAAGCCACTCCCTTAAATCAAGCAGGCTCCTCAAGATATGACTGTGTTCCTTACCCATTTCTATATACAGACAGATTTAACATTAAATAGACCATCTCACTGCTGCTAGTATGCCTGTTCTCAGAGAAAATGTTTAAAATATAAGAAATGTTAGGTACCTGGCAGGAATAATAGCCACAATATTTTGGTCATATGCCACAATCTGTTCTAAGTGTTTTATAAACATGATCTCATGTAATCTCTGTAACAGTCCTCTCTAGGGTAAGTAGAGTATTCCTATTTCATATTTGAGGGAACTTGACCAAAATAAGAGTTGATCCAGGTTTGTCTGGCTCTAGAGCTCATTTACTACAACATACCAACTCAGAGGATTTATAGAGAGGATTTATATTGGGGATTTATTACTACCATGGGGGTTATGGCATACCCAGCACCGAGCACATAAACCATCTCTACCTGGAGGCGATGACCGACCGCGTAGCATTTTATTCTCTGCAGTGCCTGCATGCGCCATCGCATTTGACCGTGCCTGCAGAGGGAACAGCACAGTGCAGGCACATGGGGGGATGACACTTGTCATACTGTGCCTAGGAGGTACAGTTTGGTTCAGAGCATCGCACGATCCCTACCTTTCAGATAGTAGAACATTGACAGTGGAAAGTTCTGAACTGTTACACAGTTCTCCAGAGTCTTTGGGCGCCACCCCATGCCAATGAGGCTGATCTCTAGCAAGGCCATTAGTCTTCCTCTTTGTTTCCTGCTGGCTGACAGGCAAGGTAGGCTCCCTTTAGCTGCCCAGAGGTCTCTGTATCCCATCACTCATTTCTCACATTATTTGCTGTGCCTTTCTTGTGTTTTTCTGTTTTAAACTTGGTCGCTGGACTTATGAAGTATATAAATTGCCTAAATACCTAACTATATTTAGTATGCCATAATTTTGATAAATTTCAAATATATATTCTTTTGAAAAGTTCTTTTTTTAAAGTTATAGCATTAAAATACATGACATTCTTATACTGAGAAAACAAAGGAAATGGGAGTTTTCATTTTTGAGCTGAAATGTTTCTTGCACTTTGTACGGAGGCATCTCAGATGGTGTAAGGGTAAAACCACATTCTGCTGTTATTCTGATGGCTGTGATGTACATAGGACAAGCATTAGCTCCATCTTATTGTTGAGAAAACGGGCTTAGAGAAGAAAAATGTATCTTAGGAGGTATGGTACCATGAACTAGTTTTCCCAGCTTTCTGTCTCCCCTAGATGAGTTTATAATTGAATTAGGCATAAAATTATTATTATCAGAATTTATAGGAAACATTATTATATATAGGATTAATTATGTAAAAAAATCATTTTGCAGATATTGAAAATGAGTCAAGAAAAAGTTGAAATATTTGAAAGTAAGTTGTCAGAGAGAGAAAGGAGAAAGCATTTGACATCTGATCTTAATACCATACAGAAGGCTTTGGAAGTTGAAAGTGAGGTATTTTGTCATTTAGGATGTAATTTTCCTCTTTTTACATTTGTAATTTAGGTATTTCATGTTATCATTTATTTTAATTTTCAAATAAATTATAGCTATAGAATATTTATTTCTATTAGTAGTAATGAGGTGACTATTTCCTCATGCTGAGTTCTAGCACTAGCCAAGAACAGCCCTTTACAAAGCAGGTGTTTATTATGGTGGTCATAGTGTCCTTTTAACCACTTGTCCTGCCATCTTGGAAAGGTCTGTCAGGAGACATACCCAGCCTATCTTTGGAAGAGACCCGGAGGTGAGTTCATGGAAGTTTAGAGCATCAATTTAGAGGATGGTGACGAGTTTGCGGGGTAGGTGAAAGCCAATGCATTATCCCAAATCCCATCCTGCTGACCTATAGGAATTTTCCATGAAATGAGATATGAAATTGATACCATATGCCCTCTTCCTGTGGTTTTTGGTGGCCACTCCTTACCTTCTTTCCTTTTGCCCAATGCCTTCCTTGTCAGCATTTTCTCCCTCTCTGATCTCAAGGCTTTGGGAATATACCAAGTTGCTCCTCTCCTGAAGTAAACTTTATATCACCTATTCCCCTCATAGAGCACGATAGACTGACTCTCAGGCCCCAATCATCCACCAATCAAAATACTGTATATTCATATCATCAACGTAGAAGTTATTAAGAATCTACATCTAGCCCAGCCAGCATGGCTCAGCGGTTGAGCATGGACCTATGATCCAGAAGACAGAGGTTCAATTCCCAGTCATGGCACGTGCCCAGGTTGTGGGCTCGATCCCCAGCAGGGGGCGTGAAGGAGGCAGCCGATCAATGACTCTCATCATTGATGTTTCTATCTTTCTGTCCCCCCTCTCCCTTCCTCTCTCTGAAATCGATAAAGACATATTTAAAATAATAATTAAAAACAGAATATACATCTAACTAAAGTATTTTCTCTCATGGAAAAAAAAATCAGAAGATTAGAGGAAACCTTAGGTGACTAAGTCATTGAATATACATTATTAAGGAAGGTAGCATAATTTGTAGTTAAGAACACAGAGTTTGAATCTTAGCTTTACCACTTCCAGGCTATATGAATTTAGACAGGCCACTTAAGTTCTCTGAGCCTCAGTTTCCATAATCCTACCTCATAAGGTTGTCAGAATTTTGAGATAAAACACGTAGCACATTATTCTATAAAAGCAACTTTTAAAAAAGATACATTTAAAAGCAGCTACCATAACCCAGGAATTGCTGAAGAATTTACCTCTATATAAGCCTTGCTTAAAGTAGGAGTGACTCTCCAAACCCAGGCTTTCAGCCTGCGAATGATAGAAATTAAGAATGCTCAGTTTAATTAACTGATTTAAGTAACCTTTACTTTAACCAAGAAAGGAGCCTGCTGCTAGAGGATAGGTTGAAATAGTATTTAAACAAGAAATTTGTCAGGATCATTTCAAAGATTCCTTTTTAGATATATTAAACCTTTTATGGGGAAATTCTTATTTTATTCTACTAAATATCTTCATTTCTTCATCAGGATTTGCAAAAATCAAAATCAGAACTTACATACCTTTATAATGAAATTCAAAGCCTTCCAGGGGCAGAAGACCATTTTTTAATAGCATATAACCTGCTACAAAGAGAGAATTCTGAATTAGAAACAAAGGTGAGACCGAATTATTAAGTATTTAAATGTTCAGTGTGTGACATATCTTTTATGAGAATAAGATCAAAGGAAATTAATTTTCAGTACTAGATGGCTTGGAAATTGGAGTTTCTTTTATTATTATAAAATAAGTTACCATATAGTGTGGGCTGTAAATCAAGTTGAATTTTAGGATAAATATTCAGACTTCAGCCAATACTTTATTCTTAGGATCAATCAATCTTTTTTTTTTTTTTTTTTTTTTTAACATTGAATCAGCTTCCTAATGTCTTAATTTTTGGAGCATATACTATAGAATTATCATATGATCCAGCAATTCCACTTCTGGGTATACCCCCAAAAGAGTTAAAAGGAGGGTCTCAAAGGGATGTTTGTGCAGCTGTGCTCGTAGCAGCCTTAGTCACAGGATCTAAAAGGTGGAAGCAGCCCAGTGCGCACCAGGGGGTGAGTGGACCAGCAAATCGTGGTATATGCATGCAGTGAAATACTCAGCCTTAAAAAGCGGAAATTCTGCTGCATGCTATAACATGATGGGAAGCGAAATAGACCAATCACAGAAAGACAGATACTGTATGAGTCCCTGTACGTGAGGAACTTAGAGCAGCCGAAATCATCAAGACAGCACGCAGGGTGGTGGTTGCCCGGCTGGGGCGCAGGAAGAATGGGGAGTTCCCGTCTAATAGGCGTGGCGTTTGTTTCACAGGATAGAGTAAGAGCGACGGGGGGGTGATGGCTGCACAACAGTGTGAATACTGATGCCACTGAAAACCGTTAAGACGGTGAATTTTATGTTAGGTGTATTTTACCACAATAAAAAATGAGAAAAACATATAAACAAATAAAAGTTTGCTTAAATATCTTGGACTTTAAAACTTAGAACCAAAACAGCTTTCCCAGTTATATTGAAATTAGGCTCATACTTAGAATTAGGGGAATATTTCAATGTCCTGACCCCAGTTAGTTCCCCACGTGTGAAATGGCTGTCAGACCAGGGTCGGCGCAGCGCCGGCCGGAGAGGCTGCCTGTAGTGTCATTTCCAGGTTCCCACCTATTAGGTTATCACCAAGTCCCGGCTGAAATTTCTTTCCTCAGTCACTGTCTTGATCTTGGTTAAAATGGTAAGAAGGAGGGAAGGCTGGAACACAGCAGGTAAGATATATTGTGTTATATTTTAACACCATATGTAAAGTGAAGGGTTAAACCGAGGCCTAATTTACCCGATATGAAGTTGCTACCTGAAAGCAAGGAGCAAGTTGCCGAGGGATTGGGACCTGGATCAAATAGCATGTGACCTAGGAAGGGAAAAGCCCAGAACACAGGGTTTGTTGCCTGGGAGGGCAGATATGTAGGACGCGGCCTACATCGAAGCTTTGGAGGACGTTATAGTCTGTACCACACACTGAAGTTTCTCTTCAGAGAAGCAAAAAAGCCTAGGAGACCAAACAAAGGAATCTCTGAAAGTACCTTAAATTGATCTTTAGAATTCCATTCATTGTGTTCATAAACCCAAACACATCCTTATGCCTGTGGTAAAAATGGGTTAGATTATATAATAACTGCAAAGTATTAAATTGGAAGAACACTTCAACTAGGATGTCAATTTCTATTACTTAAGGCAATAACTGTTTAATCATTTAATGCAGTCAATATATTTTTTCACAGTTATACATAAGAATATGCAAAATAGAATATTTGTCTTTTTAATTAACTTCACAGGTCTCGAAGCTTGCAGAAGAATTTGAACAATTATATCATTTTACTGTAGGGGCAAATACTGAAGCTGCTAATTTTATTACTAGTGAAAATATCTGTAAAGATCTCATGTCTAAAGTACCTATTTCGGAAGTAGAGATTCAAAGCCCAAGGGAAGAAAGGAAGGAACTCTGGTAAATTGAGAAAATCCCATATCACATTAATTATTTGGGGGTATATTTTATTGGGCTTGATCATTATAATAATTTGGCATTCAATTTCAAGTGATGAGTGGAAAAATTAGTTATAAGCAAGCATTCCCCAAAGTTTATCTCCTGGTGCAATGTTACATTTTAAAACTTTTTCCTGCTTTTAAAAATAAATATATGCTTTTCACAGAAAATTTGCAAAGCATGAAAAATTATAAGGAGATTATAATAAACCATAATTCCCACCATGGAGAGATGTTAACATCCTAAATTTTCTTTCTTGTCTTTTTTTCTGTACACATAAATATATATGTGGGTTTTTTTTACATAATTAAGACTGTACTCTGCAGAGAGGTTTGTTTTTTGCTGTTTTATTTAACATTGTTTCTGATCATTGTTTTGAGAACCTTTTTCTTCCTCTCTTTTTTTTAATATCCTGGGCTTTTTGAAAATAAATCTTTATTGATTTCAGAGAGAGGAAGAGAGAGAGAGAGAGAAACATCAATGATGAGTTGTCACTGATCGGCTGCCTCCTGCCCACTCCCGACTGGGGGTCGAGCCCGCAACCCAGGCATGTGCCCTGACCAGGAATCGAACCGTGGTCTCCTGGATCCTAGGTCGATGCTCAACTGCTGAGCCGCGCCAGCCAGATTCTTTCTTCTTCTGTCTTGTCCTCTAACTCTTGTATCTACTTTTTCACCAAAAGTATCTTTCGCAGAAACTTTGAGGCTTGGGTAGATGCGCTACTCTGTTTTTGCACACAAACTAATAGATGCAATCAAACTTTGCCTGGGCAAAAGCCTAAAATTAGATCATTGAAAGGAAACAATATCTGCCAGTTTTTACTTATATACCATACTAGAGGGTACATCATCAATGAACTGGGAAAATACTGTGGAGGTGCAGCCAAATTTATATCTTAATGAATGTTCTAAAAGAGGAGATTGTTTTGCCAGTTTGGGGCCTCTGAATTTTATTGTCTCTTACAAACTGGTTTTTAAATTTAGAGTGAGCTCTGAATCCAAGATTCACAATCATGAAGCCTACCTAGTTGCAGAAGGGCGAAGACCATATTGGAGAGACGGTGAGGAATAGGTGTGATAGTGGTCACAAGAGCAAAGAGCCAAGGAGATAGGTCACAGCATTTAGGTTTGTTGTGGGGAGAAAAGAAAGTCTGGTTTTGACCCTTAGAATAGTGCACAGTAAAGCCTTGATATACGGACTAATTCAGGAAAGGGGGTGTCTGTGAAAGCCGAAAGTCCATTATATAATAAAGTAGGTTTTCCGAATGTGTATGTTAAAAAATTGACAAATTAATCAGTTTTCACTAATGTAGACATGTTTATGTAATTAAAAGTACACAGAAAAGTTTTCTATATGTATTACAGTAAATTTAAATTTATACTGAATAGGTCTAGTAAATGCGGGCATTCGTCAGTCACTGCGAGTAAACATGCACATGGCTGGGGTGTGGCTTAGTTCGTGTGGGAACATTGGACTACATGCATTAAAACTGCTGCAGAAAGCCACACCACGGTACAACAAACCAGTTACCTACTGAGATGTGGTGTGATCCTGTGCCAGTCATTTGCCACACATTGTTTACAGGCAGTGACTCTTGGATTTAAATATGTAGGCTATAGTTCTAGATATGTAGTACTTATTTATGTTGCTGAAATTACGTCAGTGTTTTTTCTGACATATGGCCTATTCACTAAAATTTGTTAAAAATAACAGTGAATTACTAACAAAAAATAACCTGTTTAATTTTAAGCAAATCTTAGTTAAAAGCCTTTTAAAATTAACGGGATGAAGGGACATCTGTAGTATTTTGAACAATAAAAAAATAAAATAAAAGTAAATAAAACAACAACAAAAATCAGGATGTTAATTTTCACATATGACAAATGGACCAGAAATTTTGTCCATTGGTCCATTAAATCAAGGTCCACAAAATCAAGGGTTTACTGTATGCACACACTTCATCCTTTACATTTGCCTAGCTTGTGTCTACTTACCTATCAGGCCTTACATTACTTACTATTATTTAATCTAATCAGTTGTTCACTTATCATTATTTCTCATTAAATTGTACACTCCTCAGGGCAGGGATTATGTCCTATTGTAGCCCTAGTGCCTGCCACAGTGCCTAGTGCTTACTGAGTGATTTTTTTTTTAATCTTTATGAGCTCTATCTGCCCAATGCCATATTAAAAATGCCATATCAAACTGGTTGTTTGAGTGTAGACACAAGTCTATGATGTGTCATCTGCTGCGAGTGAGTAAAAAAATAAGACTCATTTGTTTTTAAGGTTTAATTATGAGAATAAGATAGGCCCAACCGGCCTGGCTCAGTGGTTGAGTGTCGACCTAGGATCCGGGAGATCGCAGTTCGATTCCAAGTCAGGACACATGCCCGGGCTGTGGGTTCCATCCCAATCAGGGGCGTGCAGGAGGCAGCCGAGCAATGACTCATCATTGATGTTTCTCTCCCTCTCCCTTTCTCTCTCTGAAACCAATAAATATGTATTCAAAAAAAGAAAAAGATAACCAACCTGCTATAGAATCCAAGTGGAAAACCTTGCTTGTAGTACTTTCTTGACTGGTAGATTTTTTCCCCCCTCCATATTCTGCCAGTAGAATGAGCATTTTGATAGTCTTTTATTGTTCTATTTAACCAAGTTCTGAACTAGGAGAAAGTAAGCTGAAGGAAAGTCCAGCGGAGGCAGTAGAGGAGGGCACTTTTCCAAGAGAGAGGCAGAAAGAGGACTTGCAGCAGAACCAAGATATGAAAAGTGAAGAACAGCACTTTACCTTGAAGCTTGAGGAAGTTGTGAGGCTTAAAGAAGAGCTGAGCCGTATAAATCAGAGCCTCCTTCAGTCTCAGAGATATGGGGGTAATACCGAGGTAGGTGCAGTAAACTCATGCTCTGACCAGGGCCATTTCCTCTGATCAGCTGTGGATAAAAATATTTTTTTATATTATCATTAAATGTATATTTGTTAAACAATATCATAACCACAGCTTGAATGGTAATAAGATAGCAGCCAAAATCTGAACTAAGCCCATCAGTTGATGTACTTTGTTATAAAGGGTTCTTAGGTTCCATTGAGGCTCACCGGGGAAAAAATGCTGATTACTTGTCGCTGTCCACCCTAGCAGGTAGGATAGGGAATGACAGGATTTGTGCCACATTTTCTACTCTTGGTACTTAGCTCAGATGTACAAAATACTTTGTTTTGGAGAGAAAAGACCACAGATGCAGAACTGTTTTAAACATGGCTTTTGCTATTTACCAGAGATCTGCCTCCAGGAAAAATGAAAGGAGTGACCAGCAGTCACACTTCAGTTCTTATACCTCAATTTTACAGGTTAATTCTGTACAAATTAAGATTCCCCTACACATACCTTTCTGACAACTATTTTGAGATCCAGTAAACAAGATAGCTGTGGACCTCATGGAAAAGAAATAACATATTTGTATTTTGAACTTTACATTTCCCAAAGCACTGTAACACACACCATTTCATTTACTTCTTTAAGCAGGCCAGGATGAAAATACATTTTAGACAGATTTTTTTTCCTGCAGTGAGCTGAGCAGTGATGATTTCAGAGCCCCTTTCTGTGTAGAGGGTTCTTTGACCTACTGATGAGTATGGATTGTTCTTTTTAGTTCTTGGTGTTTGTGCAGTTTTGTGGTCTGCACCCTGTTGTCAGATTAGAGTGTCTAGTATCTAGCTGCTCTCTGTGTGTGTTGTGTCTCCTTCATTTCATAATGTGCAGATTTAAGCAACTGTAGGCTGACATCAGATACCACACTCTAAAGAATGCTTATGTGGGTAAATACATAGAAAAAGAACTGTGAGAGCCTCTCTAGTGTGTGAGCTCTTTCATTCATATGTATTTGTGGCTGCTGATGGCCTTTAGGGCTTAATTTCTGCTGTTTGACACTGTTCCAGGTGAGGTTGTGACAGCTGAATTCTAGATGTTACTTTCCCAATATTCTTGAAACAAGCTTGAACCACCATGAAATCTCAATTTTACACATTTAAAGCCCAGCTTCATGGGGTTTTAATAACATTATTGAGTATTTTTGAATGACATTATTGAGTATTTACTATGTTCTAAGCACTATACTGAATACCCAGTATGTATTAAGCAGCACAGTGAGGCAGGAATATTATTGTTTCTACTTTATAGATTAGGAAACTGAGGCTTTACAGAGGTTAAAATAATTTGACCAGAACTTGACCTTTAAAAGAATTTTTTTCAATTACAGTTTACATTCAGCGTTATTTTGTATTAGTTTCAGGTGTACAGCCTAGTGGTTACACAAAATAGGCTAAAAACGTGTTCGTTCCATTGGTATAAATTGCTCCTTCTTTTGCATGTCTCTGTTTTAGTATGTTAATTAGCTAAATAGGCTACTGATTATTAACTAATCGTTAAAATCTGCTGTGTGATAGTTACGTAAAAGGCGAGCGTGGTGATCAAGCTCTGCAGGCCTCAGGAAACTCTTGTTTCCAGGTGAAAGAAGGCAGTTAGGGTGAAGGAAGGTCAGCAGCCTCAGCAGTAATGGGGAGTGTGGCTGCGTGCTTATCCCATGCCAGCGTCATGCTCAGTCCTTGCAGGCGCTGGCTAACCCTTTATTCCATCCAGTAGTTGTCATTTTATCCCCATTTTAAGATGAGAAAAATGAAATGTTAGAAAGACTATGTAGTTTTCCAAAATCACCCAGTTAGTAAGTGGTAGATTCAGGATTCAAACCCAAATGTCTCTAATTCCAAAACTATGCTTCTTAGTAATTGCCTTGTAATTCCATTAAAGAATTTTCTCTAGGGATCTTAGACACTTGTAGCTCTAAGGCAAGCAAATTGGATTTAGATCGCCTTTCTGGGCGAACCCCGATAGGAGTTTAAGGGCTAACAGGCCTTGGGAAATTCTGTGTCGTAATTCTGTTGTAAGCAAGCTAGAAAGAGAGTAATGGCATGGGCTTTTCAAAAGCCACAGACAGAAGGCATGCCGGACTGGGGCCCTGGAAACCCCGAGTGTATCTTATCTGCTGAACTGGATAAGGTTGAATTCTTGTCTACCCGGCACACCTGTGTGTGCCCACCTACGATGAGAAAACCCTAACGACTTCTCCTTTGGTCACAGTCGTCTGACTCTACTGAAGGGGCCTAATTTTTACTCTAAAATTGTCCGTGCTTCTGTTCCCCTTCACTGATATGAAAAATAAGAAAGTTAATTGTCTATGCGTAACTGCCTTTGTTCACATCGTTTCTTTGATATTTTTACTCTAATGTAACGGGAGCTGTATGACCATGTGCCACCTGACATGTGAATAATCACGTTGTGACAATCGGTTCTGGCAGCCGGAGCCCATGTCTTAGCAGGAGCCTTTCTAACGGTCCACGTTTCTCTTTGCAAATGTTTGCCTTAGAGTCCATCATCTAGAGAAAAGCCGAAGCACCAGCAGCAAGAGGAAGTACAACAGCTTCGCCAGAACCTGCAGCGCCTGCAGGTTCTGTGCAGCTCGGCCGAGAAGGAGCTGCGGTACGAGCGGGCCAGGAGCTTGGACCTGAAGCAGCACAACGCCTTCCTTCAGGAAGAAAGCGTCGCGGTAACTCGGGGGCACGGCCCGGGCGGTCCGGGGCCCGGGGGCGGGGCGACATTTCTCACTCGCCTTTATAATTCCCCATATATAGTGTCCATAGGCGGGTGGACGAGGTGAGCTCTCTGGTTAACTTTAAAAAAAAGAAAGAAAGAAAAGCTTTGAGCCAGGAAGTTCTGTTTTCACATAAGGTAAAGTAAGCTTTGTCTCAGCAGCTTTGTCTGTGAGCCCTGCCTCGTATGTCCGTCCATTTGCCAGGTTCTGATATTCCTTAGGATGTCACCCATCCATGTGTTTATTCAGTAAATATTGATTAATCATCTACTTTAGGCACTTGGGTAGGCCTCGGATACTGAGGAGTAAAACGCGTGGTCCCTGATGGGAATTTAGAGTGAGGAGGAAGGAAGTAAACAACTGGACAAATACATGTTTAATTATAAATGGTGGTAAGTTCTATGAAGGAAATAAATGTGCTATAATAAGTAAAAAGTAAGTAAGGAGACCTCTTCAGATTAAATGATCATGAAGGTTTTCTGTTATAAGTGATGTTTAAGCTAAGACCTGAAGAAGAGACAGAAGCCAAACCATACCATAAGGAGGGAAAAGGGAAAGCATTCCTAGTGGAGGAAACAGTGGCGTCTGTTGTGTTGGAAACTCTAAATAAAACCAGCGCGGCCGGCCGGCACGGCTCAGTGGTTGAGCATCTACCTACGAACCAGGAGGTCACGGTTCCATTCCCGGTCAGGGCACATGCCCGGGTTGTGGGCTCGATCCCCAGTTGGGGGCGTGCAGGAGGCAGCTGATCAATGACTCTCACTGATGTTTCTATCTCTCTCTCCCTCTCCTTTCCTCTTTCTGAAATCAATAAAAATGATAGATAGATAGATAGATAGATAGATAGATAGATAGATAGATAGATAGATAGACAGATAGATGATAGATAACCAGTGTGACAGGAGATCAGTGGAAGCAGGGGGCATGACAAGATGATTTTAAAAAGGTCTGCAAGGGCTGGATCTTATAAGGCCAGGCAAGCTGCTGGGATTTGTTCCCGGAGTGATAGGAAGCCGCTGAAATATTTAAGGAAGGGAGTCAAGTAGTTCAATTTATGTTTTAAAAAGAACACTTTGGCTGCTGTGCAGAGAACAGATGAGAAGGGAGTAAAAATGGAAATGGCAGGGCCAGGGTCAAGGCTATTGCTGTGGCCAGGTCTAGAGAAGATGATCTAGACTAGGGTGGTGACATAAAAGGCACGAATGGATTGATGCAAGATCTGTTGTGGAGGCAGAGTGACAGCTTGCTCTGAATTGGCTCCTGATGGAAAAGGAAGCCTCACGGATAACCCTCAGGTTACTGGCCTGAATAGAAGGCTAGATGGTGGCATCATTTACTATAATCAGGAAGACTAAGAGAAAATTTTGGAGATATGGGCAGATAAAGGAGTTTCACTTCGGCAGTTACCTGGCATAAAGGTGGTTTAAATCATGAGAATGATCCAAGAGAGACGATGACCCACTGTCAAGGCCTAGTTAAATCCAATCACATTTAGAAGTTGGGTAGCATTAGAACAGTCTACAAAAGAGATCAAGAAGGAACAGAAGAGAGGGAAGTGAAAATCGGGGGAGTTTCGTATCACGGATTCCAAGAGAGGAGGAGAACTTTCTGAGAGGGAGGGAGTGAGTGCCACTAAGAGGTCAACTGTCCGTTGGATTCACTTTGGCAATAGTGCCCTTGGCAAAAGCAGCTTCATGGAGTAGTGGGAATGAAAGCCAGCTTGGAGTGATAGAAAAAGGGTAGAAAATATTTAGACCATGCATGCATTGAAACTCTCAGGAAAATCCCTTTGTCCAGCTGCCATCTGGAGAGATCGACCTTGGCAAACCTTACTAACACAGGGCCGCCCCAGAGAGATCAGCCACATGACTGGTGTTTGTCAGCTCTTGGGGGACTGCATTCCTTTGAAAGCTGCTCATTCTGGCTCACATTCACATTCATGCCATGCTTACTTCCATCACTGTTATTTATTCCCCACCTCTAGATCAAAACCGAACTCAAGCAGGCCCAGCAGAAGTTATTAGACCGCGCAAGGATATGCTCTTCACCCCCAGCCGAGTGGAAGCACTGTCAGCAGAAAATCAAGGAGCTGGAGCTGGAAGTACTTACACAGGCTCAGAGCATTAAATCACAGAACACCCTACAGGAAAAGCTGGCTCAGGAGAAATCCAAAGTTGCTGATGCAGAGGAAAAGGTAATTATCCTTACGCTTAATAAGTAACACACGCTGGATCCCACTACTGAAATCCCGTTTCCCTAAGGATTTTAAGATGCAGATATGGTGCAAACTTGATAAAATTCTAGGGCTTTTCTCTACTCTCTTGTGCTTTGCTGCCATCGGCTTCACCTGCTCCTACAATTCCAGTAAATCTTGTGTATTTTTTCAAACTGCATGAACTATATAAAGGTGTTTCATTAAAGCAATAACTTAAAGAACTGAGACCAAATGACTTTTGTTTTATACATTCAAATTTTAAAAGGCTTATTTGCCTCTCCTCTCATTTGGATTGGCATTTACATGATTTTTATTTTGTAATTTTAGAAGAATTTGTTGTGAGATGAGCCGTTTTGAAATGTTGCCCTTGCATTTTAGATGTCCTGACACTGGGTGGCAGTAGGATGAAACAGTTGCCCATTTGGATCTGTAGGTTTGTCTGAGTCAAATTTTATATTTAAAAAAGTCATTTTATCTAACTATATAAATATAAAACTAACATCAAGAAGTAGATGACAGCAATCTGAATTAAGCTCAAAAGTCTAATGTTGAGCTAAAGAAGTCAACACAAAAGAGTTCATGCTGTTTAATTTCATTTATATGAGGTTCAAGAACAGAGGAAACTAAACTGTGGTGATAGGATAATGGTTGTCTCTATAAGGGCTTTTAAACTGGGAGGGGACATGCGGGAGTCTTCTGTGGTGCTAGAAGTATTCTGTATCTTGGTCTGGGAGGTGGTTTTATAAGTAAAATTTTACTGAGAATGCTTAAGATATGTATACTTTACTGCATGTATGTTATTGTTCCATAAGAAAGTAATTGATAAAGATTGGTAAAATTTTAAAATTTAGACAGTACCAAATATAGGTGAGGGTTTTGTGCAGCAGGAAATCATACTGACTGCAGCTGGAAGAGTAAATCCAAGTAAACACTTTGGAAAGCAGTTTGGCATTGGTTTCTAGTTAAGTTAAAGATGTATATACTATACAACCCAGCACTTCTACTACTAGGCATAAATACTAGAGAAACTTTCATACTGCACATAAGTATCAGGAGGCAGAAATCCAGTCATTTCATGGTAACATTGTTTTAAAAAACAGAAAATTGGAAACAACCCAAGCACCCACTGATATGAGATCCAATGAATAAAGTGTATATTTACACAACAGCATGCAACAGTGGAAATGAATGAATTACAGGTACCTGCTGTAGAATGATTAACAAAAAATTGAAGATTCTTGTTTTCTCAGGTGGAGCAGGAAGGGGTGTAATTGATGAGGGTCTCAGAGTGGACTTCAAAAGTTTTGGAAATGTCCTCTTTCTTAAATTGGATGGTGGGTTCAAAAGTTTGGCATCTGTCCTTGACAGAGAAGCCAATGGATTGAGACCTTCTTTTGTGGAATTAGGACTGAGTATCTTTAAGTGAGCATTTTCCCTAAGCACAGAATCAAAAGGGGCAGCTCATAGGAACTAGACCTAGCCTCAGCCATTGCCCTGAGTCGTTCTGCATCTTTATCTCTCCTACAGTGTGTGTGTGGGTTTTGCAAGGTCCTAAGTGCCAAAGCTTAGGGCTGATGCAGAAAGACCTTCTCTTAGAAAAGGTCTGCCATCCACTGGCATCCACTGAATGTTTGTGGGGAGTACGGTGGCAAACCATTGTAAGGGATTCGTTGTTGGGTCAGAAATACAATGAATTTCTGGAGGTAGAACAGAAATTTCTGGAGGTAAAACAGCTATTCTGAAATCTAGTCATATAACAAACATTTATTGAACACTTACTAAGTACCAATCACAAATTTAGGTGACAGGAAGGCTTATAAAAAATAAGTAAAACAAGTTTAAAAGGATATTTATCTAGCAAAAACATTTTTAATGACACTTTTAATCTAACGTATAAATTCTAAAATAAAATTATGTATCTCTCTTTCACATTCATATATCTTATTTTTAGTGTTACCAGGGTATTAAAGAACCTGCACTGGTGCGAGGTGATATGCTAACTGGTACTTGGTTTGTAAGAGACTTTGACTTTATTTTGAGATATCATACATGAATGTAGCCACACTGTGGAGACACCGGACCCCCACACGCTGCTGTTCCAAGTGCAAATTGGTCTAACACCTATGGAGGCAGTTTGGTCTTACCTGTCAAAACAAACACATAATAATAACCTTTGCCCTGATAAATCCACACCTCATAAATTATTCTAGAGACACTATTTATAATAGCAAAAGATTGGAATTAACCTAAATGTTTATCAGTAGGAGGCTAGTTAAATGAGTTATGGTATATTCTACAGTGGAATAGGATGTGGCCATAAAAGAGAATACAATTGTATATGTACTTACAATATGGAAAAATCACTGAGTATATTTTTATTTTAAAAGCAAAGTACATAATTATAATATGCCATCATCTGTGTAAAAAGTATGTGTGATAGAACTATTAATAATATTTGTTTATATATTGACAAATAAACCTCTGGAAGGGTATACAAGGAACTAATAGCAGAGATCACCTGTTTGGTGGAGGAGAGCAGGTTAGGGCTGGGAAGGAGACTTTTCACCATATAGCTTTGTTTATACACAGCTTTGGGAATGTATTACATATTGTGAAAACTAAACAGTTTGTTTTCAAGTTAAAATAGACCTAACCATGCCCTTTACGTGGGTCAGATTTGTGCGACTGTGTTTGCCATCCATATCGTATTTCCCTCATTGGAAAACAGGCCACACTTTTCTTTCAAGTTTTGTTTGTCAACTTTTTTCATTCAAGATTTTGGATCTGCAGCAGAAATTAGAACACGCTCATAAAGTCTGTCTCACAGATGCTTGTATTTTGGGAAAGAAGCAACTAGAGGAAAGGATAAAAGAAGCCATAGAAAATGAAGCTAAAATAAAGCAACAGTATCAGGAAGAACAACAGAAGAGGTAAGAGGAGCAAAGATGCCAGCTTCTCATGCCTGACCCTGGTTGACTTTACCAGCAGTGGCTGTTTACCAGTGTGTTTCCTCTGGGCCCCGCTCAAGTAAACTCACACACTTCTGTTTCGCAGTTACCACACTGTATGATAATTTGCCTTTCACACTAGAATGTGGGATTCTTTTTTTTTTTAAGAATTTTATTGATTTTTAGAGGAAGAGAGAGAGAAACATTGATGTGTGAGAGCGAAACACCGATTAGCTGCTTCCTGCGCATCCCCCACTAGGGATCAAGCCCATAACCCGGGCTCATGCCCCAACCGAGAATCAAACCTGCAACCGTTTTTCAGTGTACAGGACGACGCCCAACCAACCAAGCCACATCAGCCAGGGCGAGTGTGGGATTCTTAAGGCAGGGGTTATTTCTTGTTCTGAGACACACTTGATGCACCAGTAAATTTTCTTGAATGACTGAATTGCCTAGAGAATAGGGCACTCTGGGATTTGCTTCTCTAACTCTAACATTATTGTCACAAGATGCAGACTAGAATGAAGTTGGCGTTTTGTATTTATCAGCGGATTTCCTTTGAAGAAGCTCCAAGTACTTTACGGGCATCTTAATCATCAACAAGCTGCTACCAGATAAGAGCTGTCATATTTTTCTCTAAAATTACTAGGATTGTTATTAGGATCTTACTTAAACTATCTTCTTGGATGCCCTAAACTCCAGTAACTGATGCTTCTTACTTCTTTGGCACTCAGAGTGACTGTCATATATTTTAAGAAAAATGTGGTTTTAGCCACTGAAAAGATATACAGACATCCACATATACTGTGAAGCTCAGAAAGTTGCTTTCAGCTCCAGTTAAAAGCTTTAGCACAGGGCTTGACACTCAGTAGGTACTCGGTAAATATTTAGTGAATGAGAGAATGTTTGAGAAAGTGAATGAACGTGCAAATGAATAGTGAATTCACTGAGTAAAGTGTAGTAGAAAAAGAATTGTCACACTATCCCTTGTAGTAGGATGGCAGGCTATCCCCCTGTTATAATACAACTAGACCCTGAGTAAACTACAATAAGTATACCTTTTAAAGCATTGCTCACAAAGCAAGGGAAACCCCAAAAGGCAAACCTGCAATGAGGTAAAATAAAAATGATGAATGACAAACAAACTCCTAAGTCAAGAGGCAAATAACAGTATCAACCCCGTGTTCCAGAGAAGAAGCCGAGGAAGTCTGCCACAAGGTAGGATAGCTGAACTACTTACAGACTCTAGTATTTAGCTGAGAATCCTGAAGGAGCTAAAGTATTTCCCAGTAGGCAGCCCCCAAATTATCTTTGGAGGAAAGCAACCTCAATTTAGATATTAAGGATTCCCATATATTAAGTTTAATCGAATATGTGCTGACAATAAAAAATCACCAACTAACACAAGGAAACTGGCTACCATGAATGAAAGTCAGCAGAAACAACGAACATGAGATTTATAACCTCCAAGAACTTCAGCAGTTGAGATTAAGAAGAGTGTATTGTAAGCCACCTGTGTGAAGTTTTAAAAGAACCAAAAGATGTAATCAAAGGATTGAACCAGAAAAAGGACTATTTAACTTTCCTGAAACTTAGTTTCTTATCTCTAAAGTGGGAATAGTAATACCAGTTATATACATTTTTTGTTAAGACTGGCTGAGAAGATACACATAGAAATAGTAAAGTAAGTATAGAAAAATGAAATATGTAGGAAAGTTATTTTCCACAAAAAGGGGACTATTAGGTAGACATTGTTTTGTAACCTGGATGAAAACAACCCCAATTTAGATATTTAGTTTGTAACCTACTTTTTTTTTACTTAAAATATTATGATCTGTTTACCTGTCATTAAATCTTCTAGAATATTATTATTTTAATAGAGCATACTTTATTTAATCAGTTCTTTATTGTTGGATATTTACTCCACCCCCCCCCCCCCCCCAGTTTCTTGCTATAGTAAACAATGACAATATATATATCCTTGTAGCCAAATTTTTGTGCATATCTTTTTATTTCCTTGAGATAAATTCTGGCTAGTAAAATTATAACTGTTCATTATGAATTTTCAGATATTAAAGAGCCATATAAAATAAAAAGCCTAAGTTCTTCCAAATTTTAGCCTTCAGCTACATATTTCTCAGATTTTTTTTCTATGCATACACATATATTTTTATTGTCCTTGTTAACAAAATTTGAATCATTTAAAATATATTGCTTTGGAATTTGCATTTACTGCCTAACAATACAACAAGGTCACCTTATTAGCCACTTAGTAGCTGCATAATCTTGGGTAAGTTTCTTATCCTCTCAGTGCCTATCCATACCTACCTCATAGGATCATTGTGTAGATTAAATGAGTTATAAGCAGTTGGCTTGTATCAGTGTCTGGCACATAGTAAGCGCTTGTATCAGTCAGGGTTCAGTCAGAGAAGTAGAAGTGTTAGTCCTGATGTTGGCCCTCGGTTCTTGACTTTGTGCAGGAAAGATTTCACAACACACGTCCAGATGATTTTGAGAGTATGTTTATTAAAACTGGGGACAGTGAAACAGAGGAAGGGAGTAAGATAGAAGAGGCAAGGTCATGGTAACAGGCGTGAGCCTAGGTGGAGCTGCCTTGGCCCTTTGGAAGGAAAGTCACGGACAGAAGTACCCAGCTACAAAAGCCCACATTCCAACTTCCCAAGAGTAAAGAACAAAATTCTTCAGTTCTGTCCTCCAAATCTTGTACAAATATATCTCTGTTGCCCACTCTAACCAGAAACATGCATGGACAGAATTCCTAGCCAAGTTGACACATTATGAAGACTCTACTAAAAAGGTGTTATTATTGTTGTTGTTATTGCAATATTTGATGTTATTGTTACTGTTGTCATCATTACCATCATCTTCAGTGACGTGAAAAATGTTCATTTTAGCTGGAACAAAATGTTTGGGGATAAGGGGAGTGGCAAGAAAATGAAGCTAGAAAGGTAAGCTAGGCCTGCTCATGATGAGCCTAACTGGCCACGTTGAGTTTGGACTGGACATGTTCATGGGAGATAATGGTCTGCAGTTTTCCTTTTTGTAATATGCTTATCTGGGTTTGGGATTAGTGTAATGCTATCAATTAGAATCAGTAAGAAAATATTCCCTCTTCAATTTTTCTGGAAAAGATTATAGATAATTGGTATCATTTCCTCCTTAAATGTTTGGTAGAATTCACCAGTGAAGATGTGGTAGGCTGTTAGAAGACATGAGCAGAGCAAGGACGATGGGCCAGGTACAGAATGTCACCAGGATGGAAAGCCCTGGATGCTAGCAAAGGACTATTGTAGGGTGGGACCTCACCCCCAGGGGGGCCTTTCCTCCCCTAGCATATCACTGGTGGTGTGGTGTGGACCCCCTGACCTTTCCTTCCTGGAGATAACATCTAGGCCTCGGTTGTAGTTCAGCTCTAGGCCGAGAAAAGCAACAAAACCAGCCACAGCTGCCTGGCCAGGCATGGCTTGGCGGTTGAGCATCGACCTACGATCCTAGGATCCAGGAGATCACTGTTTGATTCCCAGTCAGGGCACATGCCCGGGTTGTGGGCTCAATCCCCAGTCGGGGGCGTGCAGGAAGCAGCCAATCAATGAGGACTCTCTCATCATTGACGTTTCTCTCTCTCTCTCTCTCTCTCTCCCTCTCCCTTCCTCTGAAATCAATAAAGATATATTTTTTTAAAAAAGAAACCACAAAAATCAAAACAAAACAGCCATAGCTGAACTCAGGAGCAGCTGCATTGAATGATGGCTCCTGCCCAGGTGCCAGTCAATCAGTAGAGACCACAGACCACAACCCTGAAAGGACACACCTGGAAAACTGCTGAATATTTTAAGATCTTCCCCTGGGACCACCCCTAAAATCTCCCGTAAAACCCTTAGGGCAGAGGACCCAGTGCCTCTTCCCCCTGGGAGCAAACCCTCGACTTTCCCTGCCCCTTCCCCTCCCCCCCCATCCTCACCACCCCCAAGCCATTAGCATTAGCTTCCTTACTCACAAGCTCCAAGGGCCCCTCCATTGCCTCTATAACTTGTTTCCTAAACCCATTCTAGGAATTATTTTTCTACCTCTGTGATTAACGAAATAAATATTCTCTTATAGTTTAGGTCTTGGTTCTGAATTCTTTCCTAGCCAGATCCCAAGTGTCAAGCTTGCTGATCCCAAGTCCAATCTGACCCCGCTGGACTAACACCCAGTGCCGTTCCTGCCTCCTGCAACAAAACCATGTGGGCCCAGTGCTTTATTTTTTGGAAGATTATTAAATATTGCTTCAGTTTCTTCAATAGATATAGTCCTATTCAGATTATCTGTTTCTCCTTGTGTAAGTTTGAGTAGATTGTGTCTTTCAAGGTATCATTCCATTTCATCTAAGTTATTAAATTTGCGGGCATAGAGCTGTTCATAATATTCTCTTATTGTCTCTTACTGTCCAGAGGATCAGTAGTGGAGGGGAGCAGAGTTTGCCACCTCAAAATGTGCCTCTTTGGGATATTGATTATTTTATTTAGGCTGGTTAATTTTAAGAAACAGAAGACAAGGGAGGACATCTGAAAACCAGTAGAAATTACTCTTTGTGAAAGGACTTTTACATTTGTAAGGGTATTTCCCTCAGTACCTGGAAGAGGAGGCTGTCTCTAGAAATTGTTGTCAGTGGAGAAGATTTGGACTTAAATCTGCATAATAGTACTATGCTTGTTTACTGTGCTTTTCGTGGTAACTTCCCATAACTGACTCCCCATACCCACCATCTTTTTTGTCTTTAGCTGAAGATAAAGGTGAAGGCTTTTGTCATCTTGGCCAGTTATTCAGTGTTCCTGCATCTCTTCCATGTATACAGGAAGTATCTGTGTTTTTAAACTTTAATTTGTTTTCTCCTGCTAATATGTCTCATGTCAATTTAATTATTAGACCAGCCAGAAGAACCTAAAAGTGTTGGTGGAGAAATGGCACCAGATGTTAGACCAGTGGAGTCAGACCGGACCTTAGTTAAGCAACCTCAGTACTTGGTTTTGGCTAAGAAAGAATTCTGAGCCAAGACTGAAACTATAAGAGAAAGTTTATTAGAAAGTTACAGAGATAGAGGAAGTGAGCTGTAGAAGAAATGGGCTCAGGAAACAAGTTACAGAGGCTAAAGAAGGGCCCTTGGAGCTTAGGAGAGAGAAAGATAACACCTCTGGGGGGTTAAGGCGAGGGCAGGCCTCCAGGGAGGGAGAGCAGCGCTGAGTCCTGTCTTGACGGTATTTATATGGAGGTCTCAGGGGAGGATCCCAATATCATCAGCTTTCCAGGTGTGTCCTTTCAGGGTTGTGGTCTCTACGGATTGGTAGGAGCCAGGGGGTCATCAGTCAATGCAGCTGGTCCTCATGTCAACCATGGTGTCACTTGTGAGGTTTTGTTGTTTTTCTGGGCCTGGAGCTGAAACACAACTGAGGCCTAGATGTTATCCTTAGGGGTTAATGCTTAAGGGAGTGGTTGTGCAAGGGCCCGCCTGGGAGCTGCAGGAGGCCTCTTTTCCAACCCTTGTTCCTTCTCCAAGGGGGTCTACTGCATGACTATGGCCGTGCAGGGGAGGAGAGGTAAGGGAGTGTCCAGACCCCGTGACCAGCCATGTGAAAGGCCAAGGGATCTAAACCACATGACCATCAATATGCTAGGGGAGGAAAGGTCACCCTGGGGGCGAGGTCCTTGTTTTCTGAGTTTTACCTGTTGCTAGGCACCCGGGGCTTTCCATCCTGGTGACCTTCTGTACCTGGCCTGTCGTTTCCAGTCTGCTCAAGTCTGTCTAAGTGTTGAAGGCAGAGGAAGTTTTTCCTCCGTGACAGTAGTGATGATCACTTTTTCACTTCTGATATTAGTAATTTGTGTCTTCTGTTTCCTGGTTAGCCTGGTTAGAGGAATATCAATATTATTGTTCTTTTCAAAGAACCAGCTTTAGTTTTATGGTTTCTCTATTGTTTTCCTGTTTTCAATTTCATGGTTTTCTGCTCTAATTTTTATTGTTTCTTTTATTCTGCTTTATTTTAGGCTTATATTGGTCTCTTTCTCTAGTTCTTCTTTTATAATATTTGCATTTAATGCTATAAATTTCCCCTTAAGCACTGTTTTACTACAAATTTTATAAGTTATATTTTCATTTTCATGTAAAGTACATGTAGTTCAAAATATTTTTTAACTTCATGAAACTTCATTTTTGACAAATGCATTTTTTTAGAACTATGTTTGTTTAATCTGTAAGTATTTTGGGATTTTCCAGCTGTCTGTTATTGATTTATAATTTAATAGTATTATTTTAAACAGTCTATAACATCCTGTTACATAGATCTATCATTATTTATGTAAAATGTTTTTTAGACATTTTTGCTTTTATAAATATTACTACTGTTATCAAACAAACAGTTCGTCTGTCTGGTGCTAGCAGATCCAAACATTAAACACGGAGAATTGCAGTGGAGAACTATTGGCCATTTTATTATGAATGGTGCCACTCCAGAGAATGGGAAGCTAATGCTCAGAAGCCCAAACTCCCCGGTGGTATGTAGGTTACAGATTGCATAGGGCCAGATTACAAGGCACTGTGGGTAGGGGCTCGGTGTCGTGTTGGGAGTTGATCGGTCAGAGGTGAAGTAAGGGTAATAATTTTTTCTGGACCGAACTGGTTTCATTGATTGGTAGCCAGGAGGTCATTCCACCTTAGGGCTCAGGAGCTGAACATAACTTAGATCAAGATATTATCTTTAGCTTAACAGAAACTGATACCTCGTGACCCTCAGTGAAGGGCTGACCATTGTTTCTGGCTTCCTCAGGGGGTTAGTGACTAGTAAGGGAAAGGGCTAAGGCTTACAGGGCAGGCTGTGAAGAAACTGAATAGAAATTATACATTCAATCAGGACCCTCGGCTTCACTATAAAGAATATCCTCTACATAAGACTTTGCAACTGCAATGAAATATGTGTTATACTAAGGGACGTTGAGAATGCTGTGATAGTTCGTAGCCAGAACATCTCATCTGGCCTAGAGAGCCCAAGAAAGCCTTCCTCAGAGAGCGCTGTTTAGGCTGCAAGTGAAGCAGCTGCTATGGGAGAGCTAAGTGGAGAACATGAGGCGCAGGAAGGCCTGGAAGAGGGAGACAAGGGCAAGGCTGGAGTTGCAGAGGGGAACACGGTGGCAGATGACTTGTTTCAGGACGTGAGAAAAACTCATTCTGCCTGCAACAAAATGTTTTTGGATACAGGGAGTGGCAAGAAAATGAGGCTAGAAAGGTAAGCTAAAATAAGGCTAGCTAATATTTAAGAGTTTGAACTTTGTCTTAAAAGTAATTGGGAACAACTGAGGATTTTAAGCAGAGGGAGTAATGTGATTAGACTGTGATTTAGAAAGAGCACTCTGCTTGCTGTGTGTAGGATGGATTGAAAGAGAGTCTGGGCTATTAGGGAGACAGGGAGTCCTGTCAACCTACTGAATTCTTGATTTTATTCACTGACAGAACTGGTTTGTATCTTTCATTGTTCAAGCTCTACATATAATATAAAATCAATTTCTAGCATACTCATGAGTTGCCTTTTAAATTTTGACTTCCTACTTTTCAACCCCAGTTTCTAACTCCTAAATTTTACTGCAGATCACTTAAGGTATTTAGTTCTGGCAGATTAAAACTTCCCTTTCAGCTCCAAGTCTTGTCTCTTAGTCTGGTCCCTTGATCAGAAATTCAGAACGGAACCAAAAAAGAAATAGACAGTAATAGCAAGGAACTGCTCGAGTATATAATGAATTAGATGAAATAGGGGATGTCTTGGTGCAGGGGGGCTGTGAATGGTAGAAGGTAAACTACACCAGTCCTTGGAAAGCCTGCACTTACCTCCAGAAACATGAGAACTAGAGGCTGAGAGATCTGAGCCCTGTGTCTCAAATATAAATCTTTCCCAACTATCTGAAAAATCTTTCCCAGATTTCTGAAAAAACTAAGCTTAGAGAAAGCAAACTTATTTGTTCAGTGTCAGTATTTAGTGGCCTAGAATGCGGATGAGCATTTTCCCCCGGGGCTATTTTACTATTATCATAATCATCTTCATCTACATAAATCTCCTAATTACGAAGAACCTTGTCCAAACTCCTCAGAAGCTCTTTCTACAAACTGGGTTCTGACAAGACTCCCTCGGAAGGAATTATGTATGTATTGGAATAGCGTGAACATCCTCATGTTAAAAAAAAAATTCACCTGAGTAAGTTGCAGGACCTACTGGGCTTTCTTCAGCACTTCGTGAGTTGGGCGGCATCCCATCCCGCAAAGAGAAAGCAGCCCCAGGGAGCTGTACCAAATGCAAGGCTTTTATAGGCAGAAGGGGTTTGTGGGGAAAGGAAGTTTCTAGCGAAGAGTGGAGTGTTTCAAGCAGGGAGTCTGTCAAGCAGGTTACCTCTCTAGTGCTCACCAGGTAGTTCCTGGTTGACTAGTTAAAGGGAGAGGCTGAAACTACACTTAAGTCTTGATTTGCTGACGTGACGCTTAGCACAGGTGACTCCATTTTGGACCTGGTATTTCTTTTTTAACACTCATCAAACAGGCTCATTCATGATTCAGCTATAGCAGTGTTAACATGTCTGTTAGTATCAATGGTGTTTGTAACTAACAACCCCATATTGAACCAAGAAAATCAAGGGACTCAACTTGTAAAGCAGTGAGGAAGAGTAGGAGGGATACTAGATTCAGGATCAGATCCCTATCTCCATCTGTTCTAGCTGTGTGACCTCGAACAAGT
Organism: Miniopterus natalensis; assembly: GCF_054644295.1. Taxonomy (NCBI): domain Eukaryota; kingdom Metazoa; phylum Chordata; class Mammalia; order Chiroptera; family Miniopteridae; genus Miniopterus; species Miniopterus natalensis. The sequence goes on from NC_142089.1 coordinate 24,764,555, forward strand.
TAAGTAAAAGTCTCTGCCACAGCTTCCCCTGTGAAATAAGAAAAGTTATTTCTTCTTGCCCTGGCTGGTGTGGCTCAGTTGGTTGAGCGTCGCCCATGCACCGTGAGGTCCCCGGTTCAGTCCCCAGTCCGGTCACATGCCTGGGTTTCGGGCTCAATCCCCAGTAGGGGGCACGTGGGAGGCAGCCTATTGATGTCTCTCTCCCCCTTTCTCCCTAAAATCAATTTAAAAACATATTAAAAAAATAAGAGACTGAAATTTAAAAGAAAATTATTTCTTCTTCATAGGGTTGTTCTGAGGCCAGAGAGAGAGAGAGAGAGAAGAAAAGTTTCTGTCACAGAGCAGGTTCCCTATGTTGGTCCCTTTATCTTATGGACCCATAACCCACCTCACTGAACCCAAAAAACTTCCCTGTGATGATATAACAATTTTATCTCACAATTGCAATTCACAGTGTGATTTAATGTACATTAATTGCCCTCAGGAAGCTCCTAGATCAGAATCTAAATGAGCTCCAACAGAAAGTGAAAATCTTACAGGATAAAGAGAATTTACTGGAAATGACCAGTTCTCAGCAACAACACAGAATTCAGCAACAAGAGGCCCAACTTAAACAGCTGGAAGATGAAAAAAGAAAATCTGATGAGGTAAGAAAGTAAATAGACATGCTTCTCAGTTTTCCAGTTCCCATAGAGCAGAGATTTCCAACTGGTGTGCTGCGGCAGGCACACTGGTATGCTACAAGGATTTTAAAACATTGTGATAGCTCACTGTTTAGTCAGGGCCACTGACTTCTTTTCTGTTAGATCTTCAAATAAAAAATTGGCAACTGCCAACACAATAGCCATCCAGTGTAGTGTAAAGGAATTAAAATTACACCTATTTTTTTGTCAGATTGTTATAGGCAGCGGGAACGGCACCAGGTGTCTGAATAGGAATCAGACCGGACCTGGGTTCAGCAACCTTGGTACTTGAGTTCTGGCTAAGAAAGAATTCAGAGCCAAGACTCCAACTCACTGGAGAAGGTTTATTGGGAAAGCAAAGGGAAAGTACACTTGAAGAAAAATTTCAAGCAGCTGGCTCAAACAGCATCCCTGGGGAGTGGGCTAGGGCTCCTTTTAACCCCTCGGAGGGGAGTTAACTGCTTTCTTCTTTAAACTGACCTATCAGAGCCTGTCTTCTGTCCTTGTATGGCTATTAGATGGGGCTTTCCTCCAGCCCCCTTGTTCTCCTGGGGGGGGGGTCTACCACATGACTAACCACGTTCCAGGGGAGAAAGGATCAGGAGAATGTGACCTGCAGGACCAGAGGCATTCCAGGGTGGGGACAGGGTCTTAGGGACCAGGTCCTGAATAACAACACTTATCTCCAATGCCTGCCATTCTAGGGTGGAGAGAGGGCTTAGGGGTGAAGTCCTGAATGTTTCCAGTATCTGCTTTACCATTTCCTTTTTATTGCTAGGTCCCCCCTGGTGACCTTCTGCACCTGGCCCATCATCCTTGCTCTGCTCATGTCTATCTAACTGCCTATTACAAATACATTCTTACATATAGTCCTCAGATTTCTGCCAATTTAAGTTGGCAAAATCTTTTCATCTTTTCAGTATGGTAGTCCTCCCAGGCCAGTCCCTGTTCTCAACCCCTATTCCCCAGGATGTGCTCGGATCTGACTGTAGTTATAGGATTGAAGGCAATGGGAAGTACTAGTGTAGAGGTGGGACTTGAGAACAGTAGGAATCCTCGAGGATAACTGCCTCATGGGAACTCAATACAGAGCCCAATGCAAGAGTGGTTAATCTCTTGAGAGCACAGAAAGGACCGTTTTTGCAGATAAGAGAGGCTCAGTAGAATTTGTAAGTCCAGGATGCACAGGCTTTGGAATCCTGCCAGATGTACTCATTCCTAATTCTCAGATTCCTATGCAAACAAAGCATTTTTCACATAAGAGACCTGGTAAGGCTATGAAGTCAGCTTGTGCTGTAATTCTGCAGCCTACTTGATGAAATTTGGGATTTGGTTTTTGGATACATTGAGCTGCTGCCTACAAGAGAGAAGAGGTTCTTTCAGAGCGCTCGTGGAAACTGAGTCCCTGACTGTGCCTTGTTCCAATAATTAAATCCCCAAATTGGACATTATCTCCTTGAAAGCGCGCTGACATGGTCAGATGTCGCTAGCCCACCCAAACTCCTTGTACTTCTCGATTCTGCTATAACATTTTTTTGTACCAGCTGTGTGGTCTTTCAAAGTATTTCATGACAGGCAACTGTAAGTTATAATTTAATCAACCCCTGTGTCATGGATATCTAGTACTGGTGACAAAATCATACTGCCTTTAAGTCTAACCTGGTCAGATAACCAGTCTTTGAGGATCTGTTCACTGGAGCCATTTCTAGAACCAGATACTTTATTAGTCAGGGTTAGGTCAGGAAAACAGCTTTCACTTTCTGTACTTTGAACTGGAAGACTTTTTATATAGGTAATTAGGTTCTTGCAAACTATTGGAAAGGCTGGTGGAGCAAAAGTCAAGGAGAAGAGCTGGCAGCTTTCAGGAAATCTAGAGAAGCAGGAACCATAGGAAGTTACTGTGGTGTCAGAGACTGGACCACTGTAAGCTTTCGCAGCAGAAAGGCTTTGTCAATTTATATTCCATCAACATCATACCTTTTATTCAGCACAGAATGTTCTCATTTAAACAAAAAATGTTTTTCAGTATCTCAAGAGCAACCAAGAATTGTCAGAGAAGGTGTCTGGGTTGCAGCAGGAGAAGGAAGCTCTACATAAAGAATATGGGAAATTTTTGAAGCAGCTTGATGTCCATGTGAGGTAAACCAAGTTCTCTTTGGAAGGGAAATTCTTGCTTCTCCCCAGTTACACCCTTCTCACTTGCCTTCAGGCTCCCCCCGCCCCCCACTTTCCTCAGCCTGGACCACCTAGCCCATTTCAACTCTTCATTTCAACTCTTCATTTCTACTCATACTCAGACTAGCAGTCACCTTCTCGAAGAAGCCTCTCTTGCCCCCAGCAGCCTGGGCTGGGAGACGCGTTCATTGTTTGTGCCCCTTTGCACGTGCCTCTCGGTACTTATTTAAGAACTTGCCATGTTGTTTTGAAATAGTGTGATTTACTGCCCGTCTTCCTCGCTGTACTATAGGCTTTTCAGGGGCATCCGTCGCAGCCGCAGTCACCTTCTTATCCACGGTCCCTGGCACATATGGAAGGTGTGCAGTGAACATTTGTTCCTGCTCTTTGCTCCATTTCCTGAGCGTCATTCCATCCGATTCCTCTGCTCTCCTCCTTTCTGGAATGTAGCCCAGTAGTTCAGAGTGTGGCCCCTGGCGCCACACTAGAAACTGGCAGTGTGACCCCGAGTGAGTTTTGTAACCTCTCGGTGTCTGAGGTTCCTCATCTTTAAAATGGACAAAATAGCAGTACTTATGAAGTTGTTGTGAGGATTAAATTAATAAATATATGTAAAGTGCTTACTCAGAACAGTGTCTAGTGCACAGATATTGTTATATTAATTCACGTTTCATTTTTCCTCCATGACCCACCTCTCTGCTCCCAGCTCTGTCTTCTTATTTTATTCCTTTATAGATCGAAGTTTCTTATTCTTTTATGTTCTTACCTACTGTGTTGGTGATGTTAATGATACAGTAATGACAAAACCACTGTTTACTGCTGTCTAGCAGAGAGTATTTTTCAGTCATTAGTATTCATTATATTGCTTTGATCATCTCATCACTGAGAAATGTAGAAATCATGGTCAAGGGAGTATGTGTGGTTCAGTTCATGCTGCTTGCAAACCTTAGATGAGAACTCAGTCCTCTGAAAGCCTGTGCGGTGCTCTTTCTACATAAGAGAGAGATGAGAGAGTGAAGTGCTAGATCTAGAGGATATAAAATGCCACAGCGTGCCTGGCTGGCGTGGCTCAGCGGTTGAGCATCGACCTACGATCCAGGAAATAGAAATTCAATTCCCGGTCAAGGCACACGCCTAGTTGAGGGGCTCGATCCCCAGTGGGGGTATACAGGAGGCAGCCCATCAATGACTCTCTCATCATTGGTGTTTCTGTCTCTCCCTCTCTCTCCCTCTCCCTTTTTCTCTCTGAAATCCATAAAGGCATATTGAAAGAAAAAAAAAAGTAAAAGATCTTGATAATTTTTAAAAATTTAAAAAAATAAAATGCCACAATGCTTGCCAAATGAATTGATACTGAATCTAATATATATTTATATATGTAAAATACTATATAATATATTAGGTCAATATCAGTCTCCTCTCTCAGGTCAAGAACCATAGATGTGCACTAAACACCTCACAACCAGGGATCCCAAAATGGAATCTCAGGTGAGATTTTAAAAAATATTCTGCTGGTCATGTAAGCATATCTCTGCTATGTAATCAGCCTCAAGAGCAGAGCCTTCCTGGGGTCTCACTGAGACTAGGTGCAAATCATCAATCTCATTGTTATCAATAGACAGTGCTGACAAGCTGGTGCAAACTGCCATGAAACTCCTTGGACCTGTGGTTACAAAGCAACACACTTGTAATCAGTATTTTCATTTCTTCACCAGTGGTCAGTGCCAAGCAAGAACTTTAGCAAAACAGCTCAGGGCATTTCTAGGCCTGCTGGAGTCAACCCTCACAACACAGCAACACAGTCCTAATTTAGTTAAAAATTACTCACTGGTCTATGATTGAAATTTTTATTCCAAATGAAAATAACATTTTGGTATGTATATTTTTTCATTTTAAAAATTATTTTTATAAATTCCCAGGAGTGGAATTACTGGTCAAAAAGCTGGTACTTGGGATCTTAAAATGTATTGACAAACATTCAGAAAGACCCTACCAAAATTTTCTGCCATCATTATATAAGAGGAGTAATTTCACCACACCCTCATTAGCACTGGGTACTGCTATTGATGAAATTTTCCCAATATCCTTTGCTTTAATTGAGGTATAGCTTATAATAAATGCACAGATTTTAAATGTACAGTTTAATGAGTTTTGACAAATGTATACATTGACATAACCACTACTTCAGTCAAGATACAGAACATTTCCATCACCCCTTAAAGTTCCCTCCTACTCTTTTACAGTCGATCTGTATGTATCTCCTGCTCCCTCCATCTCCTCCCAGACATTCACTCTTCTGATTTCTGCTGCTCCTGAAACTTCATCTAAGAGGAATCAATCTTTTGTGCCTGAACTTCTTTTGCTTTACATATGCTATGATCTTTAATGCTCACATAGCCATAAATTACTTGTAATTTTATTTTGAATTTCTTTGTTGGGCAGTGAGGCTGTTTTCCCATGTTATTTTTCTGTAGCCTTTAAGACAATGGATCCTAACCCTAGCTGCATATGCCTGGTCCCCAGCATAGATTAATGAAATCATAATCTTCAGATAAGGCTTGGAGATCAACATTCTGCTGAAAGTTTCCCCGTGTGATTCTGATGTACATTCAGGGTTGAAAAGTACAGCTTTAGGAATGAAAATGGAAGGAACTGTCAGAACTCTAGGTTCATTTCTGTTTTCATTCCCCTGATCCCAGCGCTGACCTTTACAGACAATGCTCATTTTTTCCATGTTTTTCAACTACTCTTTCAGAGGAACAAATTCCTTGCCTCTTTGAGGTAAAAATAATAGAAAGACCATCTGGTTTTACTTAAACATAAGCAAAAAGCTGTCCCTAAATTTCAGAACGTCAGTATTGAGCTGCCTCGTAGTGCTAGTAGTTAACAAAGCCACATGTTCTACAGGCAAGTTGGCCAACAGAACTTCCGGGCAAACCAATAGGTGTGCCAAACATCGAGCCAGCAACAGCAAGGGAAGGCTCTAAGCCCTCAATTGTACTGCACCAACATGCTCTCCAAACCATGCATAACACTACAGGAAGAAACCTGAACATCAAGCATTAGGAACTAGTCAGGTCAAGTATAAAACAGTCATAGAACATATTACAACTGTAAAAGAGGGTGGCTATGAAGACTACATAATAGCATGAGAAAATGATTTTCATTGACATAATCAATGAAAAGAGCATAAGGTAAAAATTTTAATGTAGACAGTGTTTAAACAAAAGATGCTTATAAAAAGACTGAAAGGAAATATAACAATATTTTAGTACTGATTACATTGGAGGTTGGAATTTTCCCCCAAATTTTATATAATTTAGCATGTATCAAAAGCTCCTTTTTAAGGCTGAATAATATTCCATTGTATGTATACACCACATCTTATCTATTCATCAGTTGATGGAAATATGGGTTGTTTCCACGTTTTTGTCTCTTGTGAATAGTGCTACTGTGAACATTCATATACAAGTTTGTATGTGGACATATGTTTTCATTTCTCTTGGAATTTCTCTAGGAGTGGAATAGCTGGGTCATGTGGCTCTATGTTTAACCATTTGAGAAACTGCCATGCTTTTCCCAAAGAGGCTGTACCATTGGACATTCCTACTAGCAGTGTATGGGAGTTCTAATTTCTCCACATCCTTGTCAGCACTTTATCTTTCCTTTTTATTTTAGCCATCGTAGTGGTTGTGAAGTTATATCTCATTGTAATTGTCATTTGCATTTCCTTAACAGCTAATAATGTTGAACATCTTTTCATGTGCTTATTGGTGGTAAGTAAGATTTATGTCAGAATCAGGCTAAGAGCCTTGAGCAGAGAGCTATATAGAACTAGCATTTAGAAGTCCAGATTCAAGGCAAGGACTGAGTAGACCCAGTTATCTAGAAAATAGACAAGATTGAAGTAGGTTATATTACTATACAAGGGTATAGCTAAGAACTAAAAAATTTAAAATTAATGACTGAATCAGCGGAGCAGGGATCAGAAGTCAAGGAGTTTCCAAAATTAAACTTGTAAGCATAGCTTACATCCATCAGCTCAAGACCAAAATAAGCCAGAGACTTGAGTCCATAGTGATGACTAAAAGCTGATATTCTTTAGGAAGTTATCCTTGGTCCATTCCCTCACTTGGGGCAAGAAGTGCTACAGATGTGAGGCAGGACAAGCATCCCTATCTAGTGCGAGACCCTGAGAACGCAAGAAGAGGAAACCCAAGACAGGTGCATACTGAGGAGGCAAAATAAATTTTCACTGTGTTCAAGTGTACTTGTATTTAAATTTATTTTTATAGAAACTATAATAAAAAATATTATCATCACAAAACAAAGCTTCACAGAGTCAAGAGTCGTTTTGTTCATGAAATAGAGCTCCGAGATGAGAGGATTAATCTACTTGAAAATGAAATTGGAATACTGCGGCAAAAATTAGAAAAGGTGAGGAAACAAGGTGAAGAGTTCACCCATGATGTGGCTGTCAGTCATTTAGAGAAAGCCCACTCATTTTAAAAATTTATTTGTGGCCTCTTCATAGCTCATGTTTTCACGCCTTTTTCTTTGCACCCTCTTTCAATGTGTGTAACTGTTCAAGCCCTACCAAAAGGGATTTAAGACTCGTGATGCTAAACCAAACTGGACACTGAAAATAGTCTGCTCTGCCGGCTTATAATTGTGTCTTGCCTTCAAGTGGAAATATACTTTCTTTAACATCTTTCAGCAAAGAATTCCGAAACTCCTTCAGTAACTCGTTCCTCCTTTCTCTAAGCCCTCATTTGCCTCAAACTTCTGCCAGTTTTAAATGGCAGTGAAAACAGCTCATCCCTACTCCTTTATCAATCCTTACCTAGTGCCTTCAAGCTTATTTCTAAGTATCCATGGTTTCCTTATGTTTGCCTTATTGCCACTGTGACTTGCTGGTGTGTACGTAGGGAGGAAATGGGACAGGTGGGTGGAATCCAAGGCACAATGGTCTTGAGGTCATTAAATTACATAAATTCAAAGTGGAGAGCAATGGACTCTGCCTGTTTTCCCTTCATTTTCCTCATCCGTGAAATGGGGGAAACAAATCCTTACCCCACCAGGATTAAAATATGAAATGCATAAAGTGGTACCTGGCACATTTAAATTTTGTAGCCTTTGTTTTGGTATAAAATCTCTTAGAAGCATGTTATTCAGTCAATGCACAGTTCCCAAGAGAAATTGTTACTAGGATTGGAAATAGTCTAGAGAAGACCCACAGTGGTACAAACCTGGTGGTCCAGATTTTACTTATTTTAGGGCCCATGGACCAGAGCCCTGAGCATAAAAAAGCTGGGCTCACTTTCTATGTACCAAGTCTCCAGAAAATAACGCCACTGTTTTTTTTGGCTTCATTCTTCAGCCTTCTCTGTATACAGTGAGCCAGTTGAGTCCTCTGACTCTTGTGACCATCTGAACCAGATTTCCCCAAATATTTTATCCTATTATTGGAGCAAGTGTCCTGATTTTTTGGTCCAAAGAAATATGGTATTTCCAAAGGACAGGGTGTCAGTAGCCTGCCCCATTCGATTTCCTTACTAATCCAGTTATAACTGCAGAGAGTATTACTTGTGGGATGGCTCCTTCTACTCTCAATCCTAACCATAAATGTATTTAAATAATATCAGGGGAGACTATTGTTGGACATTGAAAGGTCCTGGATGAAAGACTTTAAAATCTAGAATGGTTTGTTTCAGAACATAATGTAATCTCCTTCCTTATAACTCTTTGATGAACAGTCTTTTCTTTCTTTTTTTGAGGTATAATTAACATATAACATTATGTTAGTTTCAGGTGTACAACATAAGGATTCAATATTTGTGTGTATTACAAAATGGTCCCCACAGTAAGTCTAGTTAACATCTATCACCATACATCATTATAAATTTTTCTTGTGATAAGAACTTTTTAAAATTAGCAGCTTTTTTTCTTTTTTTAATATAGCTTTATTGATTTCAGAGAGAGGAAAGGAGAGAGAGAGAGATAGAAACACCAATGATGAGGGAGTCATTGATCGAGCCCGCAACCCAGGCATGTGCCCTGACCGGGAATCGAACCCCGATCGCCTGGATCCTAAGTCAACGCTCAACTGCTGAGCCACGCCCGCCTGGGCGATTAGCAGCTTTCAAATATAAAATATAATATTATTAACTATTTCAGCACACCATACATTACATCCCTATGACTTATTTACTTTATAACTGGAACTTCGCCCCTTTTGACTCCCTTCGCCCATTGTGCCCATCCCTCACCCCTTGTCTCTGGCAACCACCAATTTGTTCTCTGAATCTGTGAGTCTGTTTGGCTTTGTTTTTTAATTTAAGATTCCACATATATGACAGGACAGTCTTTTCTGAATGCTCTATATTAGTATATCATTTAAAAGAAAGAAAGAAAATCGCCCCTCTTAACCCTGTGATCACCCCTCGGCCAGAGGTCCTCCTCCTGCCCCACTCCCTCCCACATCGGCGGGTGAGGGACACGCGTGGAAGGTGAACGCGCTCGCCTGCTACTATTGGCAGGTCCCTGGTGAAGTGAGAAGGGACTTCTACACTTTTGAGCTTTAAACTCCTCACCAACAGTGATATTTACTAATATCTACTGACTCACTATAAGAATGTTAGTGGTTTCCCCCCCAAATGTACCTCTCTATCATGTTAGCCATAACCTCACTAGCTATTACTTTCAGGGGAAATCGCTGGTAGAAAATGAAGCGTGGTGGCCAGCTGGAAATCATTTCAGCATCGTCACTGCAGGAATCCTATCAGGGCCTGGCTGACAAGCTTGACTTGCCGAGCCAACTGAGGTCCTGACACTGGCTGCCAAGTCAGGCAGCTGAATCCCCATCTTCCGCTCTTTGCCTTAAAAAGACTACAGCTACAAAGCATATGGAAATGTGTTACATGGACATTTTTTTTTCAATCTGGAGCTTCAGAGAAGTCAGTTGTATTTGTCTGTGATTTGACATTAATAGTGTTAGAATATAGATGAGATCATTGGGACCTTATTAGAAGTTGAGTGCTTAGATATTTTTAAATGTTAACCCCAAAGAATGAGCAAATACCCAAACAAAATACATGACATAAGTACCCAAAATACATGGAAGAACTCTCTAGCTGACAGTGTCAGCAAGCAGATGAAAACAGCCTAGACAACAGGAGGGGAAAAGTAGACAAGGGAAGTTTGCTGTCGGAGTTATAAACAGGCTGATGTTCTTGAATTTGTCATTTCTCCTGCTGAGGTAATCAGGGAACTTTTGCTTTTATCCCTAGGAGAAGGCATTCCAGGACCAGATCACCGCCCAAAATGATAACCTGCTCCTAGAAAATAGAAAGCTTCTGGAGCAGCTTGTGGAGCAAGAAAAATTGATCCATGACAACAAATGCACAATATCTTCTGTCCAGCACAGGTAGGTGTGGTCCTGCCAGAGTTGCCACTGACTCCAGGTGAGATGTTTTTCCCTCAACACGGAGATGGTTCTAGAGAACTGTCCTTCCAGCTTGCGGCCTATCTCATAATTGTTGCTCTGCCATCTGCTGCTTTCAGCAGTTCATATAAGTGGCAGAAGTTGTGAAAGTAAAGAGAAAAATATCACGGAGAAGGCGGGCCGGCCAGTCAGGTAGGCTCTTTCATGGTGGCTTTGCCTCCTTGAGGACCCAGCTGTGCTCATTCTGGCCTATCATTTTGTGTGTGTTGACACTCATTTTATCATTCGATACCTATGGAATCAAGGTAGACCAAGAGAGAATCAAGCTCATACTAGTAACTTAAATTCACGAGACCCACAGGATATCAATGTATTTGTAAGAAGAATATTCCCAGCAGATAAGAATTCACGTATCAGCCAGCCCAAGCATTCTCTCCTCTATAGAAAACTAATTACAATCAAAAGTTTTCTCAGAGCACAGAATTAGAGCAAAGAGAGTGGGTTGATTTTAACAGACGATATCACCGATAATACCAGTAATTAACACATTTTTTGAGCACTTACTATATGCTAGGCACTGTTCTAAGCTGTCTCTAAATACATTTATTTTAATCTTCACACCAATCCCAGGAGGGAGACACTATTATTGCATTATTTGATGGGTGAGAAGCTGAGGTCCAGATTGGTTGGGGAACTCACCCAGCCTAGTCGGTGGCAGGGCAGCATGTGAACCTCAGCAGCCTGATCCCAGACCCCATGGCACTGCAGCTGAGGAGAGACCTGCCAAGCAGACTAGAACTTTCCCTTCTGCTGATTTGGGTACATGCTCCTCCAGGCAGGCCTGGAGAATCTCTGATTATCTTTGAGTATCTGTGCCTCCCCTTTTATATTAAGTTCTATATAATTTATTGCCCTTCTCAAACTATGTCATTGCTTCTGACAATCTGAACACAATTGACTCATTAATAATGTTCCTGTCTTGCCCTCCTGAAGAAACACTCTGGTCACCTGGATTTCACTTATGTTTTCCTTAGAGTGAGTTTCTTCTACAGGATGTTTCCTCATTTTTGCAGATGAGGAAACTGAGGCTCAGATTTAGTAATTTGCCAAGGTCACATGGCTAGGAGGTGGCAGAACTCAAACACAAACCTCCAATCAAAACTATTGTAGTGTCATGTGTCCCATATAAACCGCAGCCCTGGAGAGTGGGGCTAGGTAGTGGTTAGGAGCTCAGGCTTTAGAAATCTGAAAGTTCTGAGTTGGAATCCCAGCTCTACAACTTTCTGGTTTTTTCTTACACAAGTTACTATCCCCTCTCTCAGCTTCAGTTTCCTCACCTGTAGAATAGGCTTCATAACAATATCTATTTTATGGGGTTGTTGTGAGGATTAAATGAGCTAAGATATGAGAAGTTTGAAGTGCTTTCTGTGTGGCTAGATTACAGCACCTAAGCACATGGTAAGTACTCAGTAAACGGCTGCTGCTGCTGCTACTAATGTATTGGATGACTGTACGAGATCAAACCAGATGCAGGCTGTGTAGCTACTGTGTTTGAAGGGATGCAGAGTCTCTTTTTTCAGTTATACTCCTAAATGGGATCATATCTTTCCTGAAGTGGCTCAAGGGCTAGAACTATCTATGCCTTTCATCCTCTTGCACACAGTATGTCTCTGCTCTCAGTAGGTATTAAATGGCTGTGTACAGGCCAGAAGCTTATTAGTTTTCACTTGGTCTGCCAAAGTTGGTTCTAAAATCTGGACAGTGGTCTAAGACCCAGAGCTAGTGGGAACTGCGACATAGTTTTAAGTCTTTATTAATTATATAGAAATTTTTAGTTATGCCTCCGATTTATCCCATTCTTATAGAGTACTTTTCCTGGATAGAGAAAATAAGCAGTTACAGGAAAACAGTCTCCAGCTCACAGAGCAAGTTGGCCTCTTAGAGCGCATTATAAGAAGCATCCAGATTTGCAGAGGAGAGGTAAGATATGTGCTTCCTGGTAGGTGTTTAATATGAAGTTTAGGTGGTTAAGTTTGCTCTGTTCTCTCTTCTCTCTCGTCACCTTCTTCATATAGCTGTGGATGTGGCAAAGAGGCTCATTGGCTGCACACCAAGGCAGCAGACCCTGAGTCTACTCTTGGCCACCTTTGCTCTTCACTAAGTCAGCTTTTATTAAACATTCTCCTTCTGTGTGGTCCCAAAGCAATTTGTGTATGCCTCATAACTTCTTCCTTAACACATTATATTGTCATTGCCCTTTTACTTCTCTATCTCATCAACTCAGCAGTGAGATCCTGGATTAAGGATTGTGTCTCATATGTCACTGTACCTATGTGCAGGTGCTCGGTAAATATTTGAGAATGAGTGAATGTTGTTTTCTTTTAATCCTCACTGAGGATATTCTTTCCATTGCTTTTCTGAAGGGAGAGAGACAGAGAGAAACATTGATGAGAGAGACACACATTGATTGGTTGCCTTGTGCATGCACCCAACAGGGGCTGGGAGTCAAGCCTGCAACTGAGGTACATGCCTTTGGCTGGAATTGAACCCGGGACCCTTTAGTTTGTGGGCCGATGCTCTAACCACTGAGTCAAACTGGCGAGGGTAAGAGAGAATGAAAGAAAGAATGAATGAATGTTAAATGTTTTCACATGTATGCCTCATTCTCAGCATTCCTCTTTACCATGTATTATTCCAGCCCAGTCTAAGAGATGAGCAGATCTGAGGTTCAGAGAGGTAAAGTGAAGCTAGTCTGGTCTGGCAAGAAGTCAAGCCTAAGGAGAACATCTGAGTCAGAAAAAAGCAATTATGTTACAAAATCCAAGCAGACAAGTAGTATAGGTTCAGACAAGGTCCAGTGTCTGATTGGTGAGCGAGTCAGCAAGAGGAAATTCAGTGAGATGAGTTGCATTTTAAATCCAGGATAGAGGCTGCTTGCTTTCTTCCCTGGTTTGTATTACAGGCTATATGTTTCTTACCAGGATACTTACTTTTTTTTTTTTTTCTAGTCATGAAAACTTTGAGATCTACTCTTTTAACAACTTTTAAATATACAAATAGACAGTATTGTTAACTACAGTCATCATGTTGTACATTATATCCCCAGAATTTATTTATCTTATAACTGGAAGTATGTACCTTTTGACCACCTTCACCTAATTCCCCCACCCCTTATCTCTAGCAACCATAGATCTCTTATATCTATGAGTTTGGTTTCAATTCCACATATAAGTGAGATCATATGGTATTTGTCTTTCTCTGTCTGTCTTATTCCGCTTAGCGTAATGTCCTTAAGGTCTATCCATGTTGTCACAGTAGAAGGATTTCCTTCTTTTTTTCTGTCTTACTATTCCATATTGTGTGTGTTTCTGTGTATGTTCAACAATTTCTTTATCCATTCATCCATAATGGATGCTTGGGTTGCTCCCATGTCTTGGCTGTTGTAAATAATGCTGCAGTGAACATGGGGTGCAGATATGTCTTCAGGATAGTGATTTTGTTTCCTTTGGATAAATACCCAGAAGTGGAATTGCTGGATCATATAGTTCTATTTTTAATTTCTTGAGGAACATCCATACTGTTTTCCATTGTAACTGCAGCAATTTATATTCCTACCAACAGTGCACAAGGGTTGCCTTTACTCCACATCTTCATCAGCATTTATTACCTCGTGTCTTTTTTATGATAATCCTTCTAACAGGTGTGAGATGAAGGGATTACATTTTTAACTAAAAAAACATATATATATATGGCATAGTTCTAGGATCATAGTGCCAATGGTTTATCATTAAAGTTTTTTAAATAATGCTTTCTTTCCTTTTAGGAAACAATACTTGGTGGCATCTCTGAATATGAAATATTGAATAAAATCTTGCCCCTACCAGACTCCAGGTTAGTAAAGTCAAGACAATCATCCGTATGACTGAGAATCATGGCTGCCTAACCAGTCATGAGTTGCTGGCTTGAAAAAGCATAGCATTTAGGGGTAATTTTCTCTATATATAGTATTTACACCTTCCAGTTCCTTCTCCCCTCACCACTGCTTCACCCCCACACCTGACAGAATCCCGACCTACAGTAGAAGATAATCCATAAACATAAATTTAAGGTAACTTTATTTGGCTGTCTTTGTGTTTGACAGTTGTCAAAACTGAAATCCTATTGAAGCCTTATCTCTGTAACCCCAAAATGCTGCCAAGAGACCCCATCCACTTGAAGTCCTCACACGTGGCCTTTCTTAGTGTTTCCGGAACAAGTTTGGTAGAGTCATTTGGATGTCTTTAAGAGCCTAAAGAACATAAGTCAGAAGAAGCAGTGGCAAACCCCAAGTCCCTCGGGTCTCTTTCCTGTTCACAGAATTCTGAAGCTGGATACATGTATAAAATGTGGCTTCTCTGAAAAAGACACATCACATCTAAGAACGAGTCCAAAAGTCAGAACTATAAAATCACTGGTGTCTAAAACTAGACTCATCAAAGCTTCTAACTTAAAGCTTGGGCATGAAGGTGAAACATAACATGGAGACGTTATGATAGATCACATGCTGGACATCAACCAGGAGTCTTCAAAATTGTATTCATTAAACCAGTTCTAAAAATGGGTTTTTCAGGTTTGTTTGATATCCTCAAATGCCTTGTGTTGATCAATATATAGAGTGACAGGCTGGGTGGTTTAATTAGGTTTTTGTTCAGCAGAACACATACATGGCTAATTCAGTATTCTTTTCTATTTTCATATTTTTTTAAAAGTAAAAACAAAGTAATCACATTAAAGCAAGTATTTTTAAAAAGAAGAAAAAAACCCTTTATAATCCCACATTTTTAACACTATTATTTTCATTTTGGAGTTACTACCTTCTGGTTCTTATTCAAATTCATATATTTTAAATGGTTATTATATTGCATTTTCATAGTCTGGTTTTTAATTTTATATACCATAAAACATTCTCCCATATTTAAACGCTTCATAATTATTCTTTTAATAGACATGCGATATTCTATCATGTTGATGTTCTATAAATTTTCTTATTTAACATCCAAGTTGTTTCTACTTTTTCGCTATTTAAAGATTATGCTGCAGTGAAAGTCTTTGTAAAGTTAGCTCTTTTCTTAAGTTAAAACAGAAAACAAATTCACAAGATTGCCATAACAGGGTCAAAGGATATAAATGTTATATAGTTTTGGTACTTGTCTCATTGCTTTAAAATTAGGTTGTGTCAATATACTGTTTCTACAGTAAACCTCTTTAAGCCTCAATTTTTTTAAATATGTTTTTATTTATTTTAGAGAGAGAGGAAGGGAGAGGGACAGAGAGAGAGAAACATCAATGAGAGACAATTGGCTCCCTCCTGCATGCCCCCCCACGGGGGATCGAGCCTGCAACCTGGGCATGTGCCCTGCCCGGGGAACTGAACTGGGGACCTCTTGGTTCTTAGGTCGACACACAACCACTGAGCTGGGCCAGCTGGGTGAGCCTCAATTTCTTGATGCATAAAATGGAACAATAGTAGTTCCTATCCCATAGGGTTGTAAGAACTAAATGAAATGAAGTATTTTGCACTGAATAACTGCTTAATAAATGCTAAAGATCTTCATTAATTTTCACTTGCAGTTTGAGTATACTAGTTTTTCTATAGTCTCATCAACATTGGATATTATCAATTAAAAAATTTATTGTAAAATAGTTGGTATAAAACTATACTGAAGGGTGACTTCTGCCACTCCCTCTTTCCTTCCTCCCCTTCCCCCCCCCTTCCTTCATCTTCCTTTGGAGGTAGAGACCAAGGGGAGAGGGGGAAAAACAAAAGAGATCCCACAAGTTGAGACACACTGAATTTTTATGTGCAACCCCTGCCTCCTCAGACCACCAATGAAAAAATATGATCAAAGGATACAGGAAATAATAGCTATGATACTGAATGCGTGCTGACTCCAAACCTTGCCCACACTCACTTTCTTTCATTCAATTCACTGAATCCCTGCTATGTGCTATTTGATCGTAGTCACTGTAGCCACACCTGTGAAGACAGACAAAGAGAGTCTCTGCTTTCATAGTTAATATACTATTCGGTTGGAAGGTATATGTTTGTGTGGCAGGTGGAGAGACTGACCATATAACTTTGGATGGCATGTGGCATGAAGAAAATCACTGATGTATCTGAATGGTACCAAACCCTGTATATACTGTTTTCCTAGACATACATACCTATGATAAGTAATTGATAAGTAAGGCACAGTAAGAGATTAACAGTAATAATAAAATAGGACAATTATAACAATATACTGTAAAAGTTATGTGAATTTGGTCTCAAAATATTATCTTGTACAGTACTTACCCTTCTTATGAATGATGCGAGATGACGCAGTGCCTACGTGAAGAGATGAAGTAGGGTCAACTACACAGGTGTTGTGATATAGCTTGAACACAAGCACTGTAATACCCTGACAGTTGATCTAATAACCAAGACACCTACTAAGTGACTACTGAGCAGGTGGGTAGCATACACGTAAATATGATGAACAACGGGATGAGTCACATCCGAGCATGCAATTTAAAACTTATGAATTGCTTATTTCTGGAATTTTTCATTTACTATTTTTAATTTAGTATAAATTAATATTCATGCTGTACATGCTACCTGCCCATTAGTCACTTAATAGGCATCTTGGTTATCGATCAACTGTCAGACTGAGGTTGACAGGATAACTGAAAGGAGGAAGGTAAAAACTCAGATAAGCGGGGAAACTACTATATCCACCCATGACCTTGAGGAACAAAAAGGCTGGAGTATAGTAACTGAGGGCAAGTACTAACTACAAGATGAGGCCAAGTAGGTGGCAGCCAGATAATGTAATGTCGGCCTTTGTATGTAAGGAATTGGATTTTATTCTAAATACAGGAAACCAGGAGTGATTTACAAGCAGGCTTATTATTTTTAAAAAAATATGTCTTTATTGATTTCAGAGAGAGAGGAAGGGAAAGAGATAGAAACATCAATGATAAGAGAGTCATTGATCAGCTGCAGCCGCAACCCCATGTGCCCTGACCCGAATCCAACGGGATCTCCTGAATCCTAGGGCCATGCTCAGCCGCTGAGCCACGTCCGGCCAGGCAAGCAGACTTATTTTTAAAACTAGCTACTCTGCTAGGAATGAATTGGAAGTGACAAAAATGGGAGCTTGTGGCAAAACTGGGACAAAAATTCTAGTTCACTGACTTCAAGGCAGGGCTGCGCGTGTGCGGAGCACACCTTGGCCGCCGGCCGCCCCGCGCCGGGGACGAAGAGTCGCGGCCCCCGGGCGCACAGGGCAGTGGGCGGGCACGACGGGCGCGAGCGACGGCTCCTCTCAGCAGCAAGGGCTGAGGGGGCGCTGGCGACCGCCTCCTCCACACTCCCCAACGGGAGCGAGGACAATCTGTACTCGGTGTGGCCCTGGGACAGCGATGCCTGTTGACTTTGGGCAAAACGCGGCCCAGGCGTTCCTCCCGTTCCCTACCTCCTCCACCCGCACCCGCTTCCCCCCTCGCCCCGCCCCGTTCTACACCCCGGCCTCCCGGAGAGTCAAGCGAACCAAGAGCTAGCGGACGTCTCACGGTGAGAACCGAGCGAACCCCGGGCCTCCGCAGCACCCCCCAGTTCCCGCGCGGGAACCGACGAGTCCTCCGCGCTGAGGGCGGGGCGGGGCGGGGCGGGGCGGGGCGGGGCGGGGCGGGGGCCCAGGGGGCGGGGCCCAGTCTGTCCGCTCTTCCCGCGCTTGCGCGGGAGCACAAACGCGCGGAGCTGGGATTAGGTTCACCGGAAGCCCGTGCTCCGACTTCTGCTTCCGGGTCGGAGCCATGGCGGTGGCAAATTCAAGCCCCGTCAACCCCGTGGTGTTCTTTGATGTCAGCATTGGCGGCCAGGTGAGGTCCAGGAGGCCACCCAGCACTTCGCGGAAAGGAAACTGCACCGGGCCAGGCAGGCAGAACTCACCTGCTCAGGGACAGCGGGGTCGGGAAGCCAGAAAGTGAATTTGGACCAGAACCTACCGAACTGCGGGGCGTGGTGACGAGGGTAGGATGAGTCTTGACTCTCCTAGCGCTCATCCTAGCGCCCCGCGCGTGGAAGGTCTGAGCGGGACGAAAGGGTAGGCTAAGGAGGCGGAGGTGGGAGAGATCGAGTGCATGGGGGAGGGAGGGGTCAGCCCCTCTCGGTCCCTGCTCCGCGAGGCCTACAAGGCCATGGACTGGGCCTTCTGACTGGCTTTCGCCGGTTGCAGGAAGTTGGCCGAATGAAGATCGAGCTCTTTGCAGACGTTGTGCCTAAGACTGCTGAGAACTTTAGGTAAGGATATGCCCCAGCTCTGCCGGATAAACCGAACCAGCATTCATCCTACGGAATCGTCAGCCTGCCTCTCTCCGTCCGCTCACTGCCCTTGAGATCTGAGTCCTCAGGGTGGCGCTCTGCCTGAACAGCCCTCGCTTGAACTGTCCCATTTCAATTTATGTTGTTAATCTACATGCCTGGGGGTCTGGACGTCTGGCTGGCCGGTTGGTGGGCTTGCTGGGGACAGTGTCTGTGCTCTCCCCTCCAGAGGTTAGGGACACTCACAGCTGTGATGTCATGGTGAATGAGTCCTCTTTTCCCTTTCAGGCAGTTCTGCACCGGAGAATTCAGGTCAGTTTCAGACGTGGTTGACTTATCTGCTTACTCCTAAGGGGTGTCTTTGGGCTGCAGTGTGGGTATGGGGGAACAACATAGGCCTCGAATGACTGCTGGTAACAGTAATAGGAAGTAGTACCCCAAGGGTCTTGTCTTCAGTTCATTTGCTTTATCTCTCTTGTCCTGACATCTCTAGGAGAGTCCCTTTGGCTCGAATGTGTGGTAAACTGGAAAGGCCTATGGTTACCTGTCATCATTCCAAATCTCTTTCTTTTCGGTTATAGAAAAGATGGGGTTCCTATAGGATACAAAGGAAGCACTTTCCACAGGTAAGTGCCATGGCACACCGTCCTGGGGGCTTTTAGAATTACTTCTTTGGGGGATTAGTCTCTTTAGACAAAAATAAAGCCGCAGGTTAATTCTTAGCTCTTTTTTTTTTTTTTTACTTTAAACAAATTTTTATTACATAAAGGTCATGTAATTGGTTATTTCTCTACTTTGTACACAGTTACTCTTACTCCACCAAAAGGCTACTTCTTTTTTCTTTTAAATATGTCTTTATTGATTTTAGAGAGAGAGAGATAGAAACATCAGTGATGAGAGAGAGTCATTAATGGGCTGGGCTGCCTCCTGCACAGGGCCCACTGGAGGCTGAGCCCACTACCTGGGCATGTGCCCTGATCAGGAATCAAACTGAAATCGAACTGCTATCTCCTGGATTATAGGTTGATGCTCAGCCATTGAGCCACCAGGATGGAGCCAAAAGGCTACTTCTTAACTTCTCATCTAATTCTTAGATCTTCAGAAGGAATTTTTTTATGAACTTAAGGATGGATTAATTTAAACTACAATGACTAAATCAATGTTTTTCTAAACCAGAGCCTTATCTCAGAATCCTTTGTTCTCTGTTTCAGGGTCATAAAGGATTTCATGATTCAGGGTGGAGATTTTGTTAACGTAAGTACTGTTCTTTCTCATCAAAGACTTACAAGCTTATTTTTTTGGTTATTTCTGTGGCTACTATTTTTACTGCAGGAACCCAGGCTTAAGGCTTGAGAACAATAGCCAGGCTTGATGTGGGGAGGGGATGGGGATGGGAATGCCCTTGAATGTTACTGTACTGTTCCCTACTTTGCCTGGGTCTTAACCTGTCTTTCTAGAGACCCAGTCGTGACCTCTTTTACCCAGTCTGTGAGAAGACCTGGCCAGTATGTGGGCTGCAGGTGCCTTGCATGGGACTTGCTTTGATTGCATGATAGGGTCAAAGAGGTGTGGTTCCCAAAGTGACCAACAAGAGTGGACTGGAGGGAAGCTAGGCTCTAGGGGCAGCAGCTGTCTTTTTCCAGCCTCTGGGGGGCCCAACACTTGCAAGTTGCTAACACTGCCCTTCTCTATACTCAGGGAGATGGTACTGGAGTTGCCAGTATATACCGGGGGCCATTTGCAGATGAAAATTTTAAACTTAGACACTCAGCTCCAGGCCTGCTGTCTATGGTAAGTGAGGTCCAATCAAGGTTTTGAGTTAGATGTATAGCCAGCTGGTTTGTGGGCCCCTCTTGAGGCTCAATGCTGTCTCTTTGGATAAAAGCAAATGCTTTTCTTCTCTTGCTCAGCCCGGGACTCACCTCTGTCACACCCACCTTTTTGCTCAGTCTGGTTTGATTTTGTTAGGCTAGAGAACTAAAACTGAACTCTGCTATGTGTTTTCTTCCTTTTGTTTGAGCCAAGACATGTGGCTGGGCATTTAACCTTGCTCCTCAGAATGCATCCAGTTGTGCTGTCAAGATCCAGTGTTCACTTGCTCATTGCTTGGCTCTTCAGGACTTTCTCAGCACCCATTCATTCACACTGCTGGTCACCCCCTTTTGTTCACTTACCACTTCTTGCTCACCACTCCTACTCCCTTATCCTCGCATGCCCTCCCCACTTACATCACCCTCTCACACTTCACTCCTCTTTCACAGTCCCCCTGCCCACCTCACTTAAAACCCCTCATCTATCCTTCGGCTGCTCACTTGCCTTCCTGCTCATTCTCCATCACTTCCCCTTATTCACTCCTCACTCCTCCTTTTCTCTTTCCCCTCCCACCGTGCTTCTTTCTCACTCTCCCACCTTCTCCCTCCCTCCTGCTCATCTCCCATTTCCCTCTATCAGTGCCCCAACTCTCACTCCCACTCCCCCAGACCTAATATTTACATTCACATTCTCTGTCCTGCTTGCCCACTCTACCCCTCATCTTCTCAGGCATTTATCAAGTAAAGATTTGTCGATATTCACTCTGTTTCGGGCTTCATGGTAAGGCATAAGACCTGATCCCTGCGTCACTTAACATCTAATGGGGAATTCATGCACATGCAAAATAGTAAGTCTAGTCTAGTGTAATCAATGCCGTCAATATGTTAAGGTAAGGGCACCTATTACATGTAAAAATCCTGTGAGGGCTCCGAGGAATGAGAATAATTGCTCCTGGGGTTGGGCAAGGATGCTTCACAAAGGAGAGGACATTTGAGTTCTTGGAAGAGTTCTGTACCAGATGGTGCGAGACATAGTCAAGGGACGGGACGTGAGGAAGGCGCTGAGAACATAGGATGCAATTGGCAGACGGAGTGGCCAGTAAAGACCACTGCAGAGGCAGGTTGCCTGGCTTCTGTCAGGCTTTAAATGGCAGAATAAGGATGAGGTGTGTGGACTTTCTTTCATAGGTTATGGAAAGCCATACACTTTTTTGAGGAGAGTTGATCAAGTTTGTGTATTAGAACAAAAACACTAGATGCAGTGTGAGTGGCAGGTGGGAATGGATAGGCTGGGGAAGAGAAGCCAGTTAGGAGGCTGCCATAATAATTGAGTGAGACTAGTCCAGCAAACAGTGTATAAGCCCCCTTTTAGGAAAGCCAGACTGGGCAAGTGCAGGTAAAGGATGGAGACGTGACTTAGATTGGCTTGGATCTTCACCAGGATTAGAACCCCTCAAAGTTCATGCCGCTATGTTAGCATCTGTGGAGGAGTCGGGAAAATGGAAGGAAGCCTTGGTCTCTGCGCCGTTCAGGCTTATACCGCATATCTTGTAGCATAATTGTTTTTACCTCTAGTCTCCACTAAATCATGAGTTCCTCAAGGGCAGGGACTGGGTCTCATTGATCTCTAAACCTTATACCTGATATAGAAAGGTGTTGAGCAGATACTGATGAATGAGTGGAAGATAATCAGAATAATGGCTAACGTTTATTGAGCACTCATTCAACAAGCATCTTATTTGCATTAATTTATTTTAATCTTCTCAACGTCTTTTAAGATAGCTTCAAATAAGGAAACTTTCACAGAAAGGTTATGTGACTAAACTAAGGTCACACAGTCAGTGGTATAGCTGGGATTCAAGCTAGGTCATCTGGCTCCAGAGCTCCAGAGTTGATTCTCTAAACCAGTAAGTTATACTGCCTTGAAGAATGAATAAAAAAGTGGCTAAGGGCAGAGAGTGTAACCCTGAGCTATAAAAACATGTATGACTGTTTTCCTGCCTGCTTGCTAATAAATGTTTTGATATAGAGCAGCAAAATAGATAGGTAGATGATAGAATGAATGAATTGGGACCCCTTGGGATGCCTATCCTTGTCCCAGACAGTGCCTCACTTTTAGGTATGAGATGTTCCTGAATACATGTACAAAAAAACAAAAATAGCCTCACCTTACAGGGGAATTTCTGAAGTATAATTGAAATCCCTTACCCTTAGACAGTGTCTTTAATATATTTTTAGTATTTCATAAACATTTTGATTCCTTCACAGTTGAACACAGAATCAACCAATTTAAATCTAATATCTGATTAAGGCTAGTTATCAATCTAATAATATCCAGTTTTGCGCAGTAATAGTTTTATGAGACCTGTGCTTTTAATAGTACTAGTACTTTCAGTTTTCCATTTTCTATTCATTTTATCCCAAATAAGGGAAGTATGCCATAATCATAGTTACACAGACATTGTTGTAAGACAGTGCTGCTGAAATTTCACTTGGGTTTGCTGATATACAAAAGTCTGAATTGAGCACATTAAAGGCAGTTTAGGGGGATCAATGTATAATAGACAAAAGTACACTTCATATGAAAGTCAGATGTCTCTTTGCAAAGTATCACTCTGCATTGTAATTATAGCCTGTCCTTTTATAATGTGTTATTAAATATAATGATGTAAAAACAATTTTAAGGGAGGAAAATGGAAGGCATATGGCTAGAGAGTTTCAGATTATCAATTTTTAAAAATACTTTTTTTGCAAAATTCAATAATAAAGGATTTGAGGTGTACTGGTAAAAAGCAAGCATCTTTGATTAAATACAGCCTTTTTTTCTAGCATAGCACTAGCAACTTACTGCACCTTCTTAAATTTTTTAATTACCATTGTTATAGTACAAAACCATTCACACAAAACAGCTTATGGCATACGCAACAGACCTGTCCTCACCTGGTAGCTAATTTGTAACTGTAATTCAGTTATAACTAGTATTGGACTACATACAGCAAATCTGGTCCCATAAACAATTGTTCCCATTATAAAAATTCACACTGTAGGAGAAATGTACATTTATTCACAGATCCTTGAGGGCAGAGATTATGTGTCCTGTTCATCTCTGTATCCTAGCTCAGGCCCTGGCTCATAAATGCTCAGTCAGTTTTGCTAAAAGAAAGCATGGAGGAATCAGGGCCACAGGCTCTTTGGGAAATCTTGCCCTTCAGCTAGCATGACCAGGAAAACTCACTGCAAGTTTATTTTTTTTTCCATCAGGCAAACAGTGGTCCCAGTACAAACGGCTGCCAGTTCTTCATCACCTGCTCTAAGTGTGACTGGCTGGATGGGAAGCACGTAGTGTTTGGTGAGTCCTACTCCTGTCCTATGGTCCTGGGCCCATTCACCCAAAGTGGGACTTCCGGAAGAGCCAGTCCTGGCACTCATACCAAGAGGGCTCCACTAGTTTAACTGCTCTGTGGGGTAGTACGGAAGGAGGAGGAAGTGGTGGGAGGTGAGGAGGGTGTGTGGAAGGACAAAGAGGCCATCTGATAAAGTGTATAACCACTTCAGTGATACGTATGTCTAGGGGGTGGAAACCAGGATGGTAGCCTTTAAGAAATACCACACAGGCAGCGGGGTGCAGTGGGGCTTTGCAGTCACTCAGATCTAGGTTTGAGCCCTAATTCTGCTACTTACTATTTGTGACCTTCACCTCCATTGAATCTCAATTTCCTGAAATTGGCATGAGGATCAAATGAGATAAGGTATGAAGATGGGCATTGGGAGCTGGAAAATGCTATGCAAATGAGAATAGTAAAGTCTAGTTCATATTCTTCCTACAGGAAAAATTATTGATGGACTTCTAGTGATGAGAAAGATTGAGGTGAGTCCAGTTTTGATCTCCTCTTTCGCAGCCATTCTGGGCTGGTACTACTGACTAGTGTTGAGAGCTAGAGAATCTTGGGTGGGCTTCAGTTTGTTAGGCCCAGTCTTCAAGCATTGCCTCTACTACATGGACTTCCTCAAGGGAGAGGAGGAGAGACCACATGCCTCCCAAGTGGTTTTGTCCTATAATTAGCCTCTGTAGTGCACACTGAGCTTTGGCCTGTGATGGCCACTTCACCTACTTGATAAAATCCTACTCAGCACTACATTCAAAATCCTTCCTGATCTGGTCCCTGCCTACCTCTCCACTGCCCCTTCTGCCACCGCCGCCTCCATGTTTCAGTCACATCAGGCTACTAGCTTTTCTCTCAGTGTGCCATACACATCCCTGCCTCTTGTTCCTTCTTGCCCCTGAGCCTTTGCTCATGCCGCTTCCTCGACCTGGAATGCTCTTCTCCTTTCTTTTCCTCCTTCCCATTCAGCCTTCTTGGTCCAGCTCAAATAATCCCGTTTTGTGAATCCTTCCCTAACCTCTTTAAGCAACGTGTAGTTGTTTCCTCTGCCCTGTGTACACTTTCTTATAACTTATTACATTGTTATATATCATAGATGTGATATATTTTAAATGTACATTTTATTTTTTATCTGTATTATATGCTTTACCTATCTGCTAGGGCATGGACTGTTGTTATATCAGTCTCTGAGCCCTCAGTCCTTAGCACGGGCTGGCAGACATCAGTAAATGTTTGGTGAGTGTCTGAACCTTCACTGTGCTTTCTGTCTTAGAATGTTCCCACAGGCCCCAACAATAAGCCCAAGCTTCCTGTGGTGATCTCACAGTGTGGGGAGATGTAGTCCAGAGCAAGTTGGAATCAGGTAAGTGTGTCTTTCTCTTCCTGGTTAGGAGTCACCCCAGAAAAGGCAGCATGGTCTAGCAGAAAGAACCTTAGACTTGAAGACATGGGAGTGAGCCCATTTCCTCTCTTGGTGACCTAGCAGAAGTCACTTCCTTTTTCTGAGCCTGTTTCCTCATCTGTCAAATGGAGATAATACTTCTCTCCTAGGGTCATTGTAAGGAACAAAGGAGAAGGGGTTATTTGGGCACTTTACTTTTCTACCACTTTGTAGTTTACAAAGTATTAACCTGAAATCCATCAGGCATTTTCTGACAACATTCTCAGACTGTACTCCCATTCAGTAGTCCTTCTAAAAAGACCTGGCACCAGCTCTGGGTGACTCCCTGCTGGGTCAGTCTGAGCAGCCAGGAGGTAGACCTGTCATGTTTCTCATCAGAACTGATTGGGCAGTTCCAAGTCCTGACTTTGTATTTTCCAGCGCATTGGTGAACGTGACACATTTCTCAACCCCATTCTTTCCACTGCCTCCTCCGTGCTGGGCATCATGCTAGGCATGCAGAGCAGGACAAAGAATTGAAAGATGCCTCTACCTTTGAGGAGCTTGTAGGGAATAAGACACATTTGGAGAGAGCGATCACTAATAATATGCATGACATTGCTAAGTGTCATAAGAATTCAAGGGAGAAATTGATTCCTTCCAGCTAGAATGGTGGTGACTCTCTCTCTCTCCCTCCCTCTCTTTCTCTCTCTCATTTTCAGACCTGCAGCAAAGTTGGAAGAATAGTACATTCAACACCCATATACCTTTCACTTAGATTCACCAATGGTTAACATACTAATATTATCATTTTGCTTTGACATTTGTTCTTTTCTTTCCCTCTTCCCTCCCCTCACATTCCCATTTCCTCTCTTCCTCTCTCCTGCTTTTCTTCCTGTCTTTCTTCTTTCCTTCCTTTCTTTCCTTCCCATTTGAAAGTTGAAGATTCCTTGACACTTTACCCATAAATGCTTCAGCAAGCTGAAAACAAGAACATCCCACATAACCACAATAATATAACATCTAATATACATGTTCAAACTTCCCCAGTTATTTACAAAGTAACTTTTATAGTTCCAGGAAAAGTCATTCAATCAAGGTCCACATATCTCATTTGGTCGATTATTAAGTAACATTATATAATCGTGTAAAATTTTTCACACAACACAGTTAAAGTGCCCCCCCCCCTTGGCACCATACCAGCCCCAGTCTCACTCCTCTCTCCAGAGGTAACTTCTTTATCAGTTTGCTATGTATCCATCGGGAACTTCTCTTTGCCTACCTAATTTTGGGAGGTTTTGTTTTTCCTAAATGGTACCCTACCATATTGCTCATCATTGTTCTCCATTTGGCATTATGTCTTTTTTTTTTTTTTTTTTTTTAAATATATCTTTATTGATTTCAGAGAGAGGAAGGGAGAGGGAGAGAGAGAGACAGAAACATCAGTGATGAGAGAGTCATTGATCGGCTGCAGCCAGCAACCCGGGCATGTGCCCTGACCGGGAATCGAACCCTGATCGCCTGGATCCTAGGTCGACGCTTTAACCACTGAGCCACGCCCAGCCGGGCTGGCATTATGTCTTGAAGACTTCCTCCTCATTTAAGTAAAACTACCTCATTAAAAAGAAACAAAACAAAAAAACAGACAATATTCTGTAAGATGTTTGTAGCATACAGTTTATTTTTCCTTTTTCTTAATGACTTGAATAGTTATACATTCTGAGTCTTAGTTCTTTATATGTTGTGACTATTTTCTCCAGAATATATTTAAGAAAAAATTGGCAGTGTGTTGCTTATTTTAACTTTGGTTATATTCTTTCTTAAACAGAAGTTCTAAATTTTGATGAGGTCAAAATTTCAGTCTTTCACTTATGGCATTTGTGTTTTATGTTGTTTAAGAAGTTCCTTACGACCTCAGATCCTAATGTCTTCTGTATTTTTTCTAATATTCCTTTAGTTTTATTTGTATACTTGCAGAATTATCTAGAATTTATTTTTCTGAATTCTGCCTTTTTCCCCAAGTAGAGATCTAGTCAAATTCCAGACCACTTTAATGACTGTTTATATCTCTATCTGTGACTGACTTTGTGTTCACAGCATCTGGCACTTATAGGCATTCAGTAAAATTTGGTTACATGAGTTAAGAGAGAGAGAGAATGTCAGGCATTTTAGGCAGGGAACTGGTGTGAGCAAATGCTGAGGCAAGAATGCACAAGTGTGTGCTGGAAGCTGCACAAGGACCTCTCACTCTTCCAGCCAGATGGTCCCCTCTCACACCCAGTTGACACCTGAGCTTTCCTTTCTGCCAGGACTGGGGGCCCCTAGGGCTCAACCTGTATTCCCTCTTAAGTAGCTGCTGGCCGTTCCCTCCATTTCCCCTCCTTTCCCTGCTGTAACTGAAGTTGAACTCAGATCCTTTTCCTTCTAAAGATTGACCCGCTGAGCCCTACCAGAGAGCAGAAGATAAAAAGAATAAAGTTTAGAAATTATGTTTGGGACCTCTTTTCTCTATTTTTCTGAGTCTCTTACAGAAAGTTACTAGAAATCCTTGAGGGTTTGATTGCTGAGGGTGGCGATCATCAACCCTTCCTTCCTCACGCACTGTTAGCAAAGATCATGTAAACTTTTGCTCCTGTGAGAGCCCCTCTTCCTATCCCGCAACCCAAGCAGAAGAGATTCCATGGGGGCCATTCGCCGTTCCAGAGCCCTCTAGACTGGAATTGTCCAGTGGGCATTCCTTTCTGCGATGGGGGAATGTTTTATATCTGTGCTGTTATGGAAGCTTCCGGCTGCATGTGACAATTGAGCACTTGAAATGTGGCTGATGTGACTGAGGGACCGACTTTAATTTTATTTATTTTTTTTTAAAGATTTTTTTAAATTGATTTTTAGAGGGAGGGAGAGAGAGAAAAACATGATTTGTTGTTCCACTTGTCCATTTATTGGTTGATTCTTGTATGTGCCCTGACCAGGGATCAAAGCCCCAACCTTGGCGTATTGGGACAACACTAACCAACTGAGCTGAAGCACTTTCTTTTAGAACTCTTTTGTGTTTTGCCTTAGATCCTGACTTTGGTTTTAGCCAAAATGAAGCTTTCTGTACAGCTCTGGATGTAGAAACCTTGGTTTTTATCTTGGGGTCCTATGAAAACTTTTTATGATAAATTTGGTCATGGATACATGGATGAATCTTGGCCCTCAGGATTCTCCTGCCATAGTCTGAACTGTGTTCTTTGCTACTTGTAATCACATGTGGGTTGGTGGAACCTCTGTTTTGAAAGCCTAACAGTCTCTTGGAAAAGGGAGTGGTTGGTGGCTCTGGCAGCCCTGCTAGTCTGAATTGCTGCTCACCTACCTGTCATCCCCAAACCTGGTATTTGTGGCAAGCAGTAGAGAACTTTCTTTAGTTCATTTCACAAATTTCCCTAAAGAGAAGAATCACTTGGGGGCATTTGAGAAACCTAATTCCCAGATCCCTCCCCTGGAGAGTTTAATTGAGCTAAAGGTGGGACCCAGGATTCTGTGTTTGTAACAAGCATCCCTGGTGTACATCTGAGGAATGTGGGTGATGCTGCTTTTAGTGGTACTGGAATGAATCTTTTTTTTAATTTTAATTTTTTAAGTGAAAGCAAAAGTTTATTGAAAGAGTGACAGAAGCTCCTACCACAGTGAGAGGGGTTCTGAACAGGTAGCCCTGGAATGAATATCTTTTATTTTAACATTTGCATCTGAGGAAAAAATATATAATTAGCACAACACATAATTTTACAATTATTACAGCTTATAATGAGGCATTATTGAAGTTCAAATAGTGATTAGGTTAAAATTAATTGTGCCTGTGGATGGTAGATATGCTGATAGTTGTGCAGGAGCCATTTGGAATGACTGAGATTCAGGAAGCACTATCCTCCATTCTGTGACTACCTGTAGATATGATACATGCCTGCAGAGAAAGGTTATGAAAGACATGTTGGTGGCACATGGGCTGGTCCTTCAGAACTCAGCACTAATTAATTAAAATACGTCCCATGCTGGGTGATCACTTCCTAAAGTATATAAATGTCTAACCACTATGCTGTACACTGGAAACTAATATAATATTGTTTGTCAACTATAATTGAAAAATAAATTTCAAAACTAGGTCCCATACTGCATATGAGGCTACAAATTTGAAAAGCCTAGTTCCTGCCTTCAAGGAACTCACAGTGTCTTGGGAAACTGACAGTTACAGTACAATAAAGCACTGGACTGGAGGGTTTAGGAAAGTAAGGAAAGTGTAAATACCTGTGTCTGCCTGGAATGGTTTGGAAAACTGCAGAAGAGATGATGCTTCAGCTGAGTACATGAAAGAATAAGAACTTGTCAGGTGGCTGAAATTGAGGAGGGCAATCCAGGCAGAGGGAACAGCATAAACAAAGCACAGAAGTGGGAAACAGCAGGAAGTGTATGGGAGACTTCAAATAATTCAGTACAGCCAAAGCAGGAAGGTAGGAAAAGCAAACTGTAAGAGGTGAGGCTGGTGGAGGCCAGGGCCAGTTGTGAGAACCAGTGTAGGCTGAAGAGTTCCTGTGTTATCCTGAGAGTGAGGGCTGGCTTCAGGCAGTACATACATTTTTCTCCTCCCTGGGGTGCTCCTGAAATTCTCAAAAGGGGGCCTGACCCTTCACAAAGAATCAAGCCACTGGGAGCACTGAAGGATTTTGAGCAAGAGAACACTGATTGAATTTTCTTAGAAGTTGATTGGCAGCAATGTGGAGGATGGGGTGGAGGCCAGTGAGGTATCCACTGCAGTAGCCCAAGCAAGAGAAGGGAGTCTCCCCATGAAAATATGGGTCTTGGGAGCAGTAGAGATTTGGCAGCAAATATTTACATTCCTGTTGGGTGTGTGACACTGTTTGTTCCCTGCCCTGAAAGTCAGAAGCCCTGCCAGCTAAAAAGGGAAGGAGGAGGAGAATGTCAGGCACCATTCCAGTGCAATTCAGTACAGTCACATGCCACTTAACAACAAGGATACATTCTAAGAAATGTGTCATTAGGCAGTTTTGTTGTGCGAACATCACAGTGTGCTTACACAAACCTAGATGGTCTAGCCTACTACACACCTCGGCTGTATAGTATAGCCTATTGTACAAACCTGTACAGCATGTTACTGTACTGAGTACTGTAGGCAATTGTCACACAGCGATAAGTAGTTGTACACCAAACATATCTAAGCATAGAAAAGGTACAGTAAAAATATGGTATAAAAGATTAAAAATGGCACACCTGGCCCAGCCGGGCATGGCTCAGCGGTTGAGCATCGACCTAGGATCCAGGAGATCGGGGTTCGATTCCTGGTTGGAACACATGCCTGGGTTGCAGGCTAGGCAGTCGATCAATGATTCATCATTGATGTTTCTTTCTCTCTCTCTCTCCCTTCCTTTCCTCTCTCTGAAATCAATAAAGATATGTTTTAAAATAAATTAATTAATTAAATAAATAAAAATGGCACACCTGTATGGGGCACTTACCACTTGCACTGGAAGTGAGTGATGAGGCATGTGAAGGCCTAGGACATTACTGTGCACTGCTGTAGACTTTATAAACGTTGAACACTTAGGCTACACTAAATCTCTAAAACAGCACGAGACTAAATCAAGCACAAGAGAAAATGATGCAATCAGGAGATGTTGTGAGCATGAGATGCTGCTGGTGAACCACAGCACACTTTTACAGCAAACTTTCCTAAGTAGAAAGAGTACGCTCTAACGGTTAAAAGTATAGTAAATACATAAACCAGTCATGGATTGTCATTTTTATTGTATATCATTTTATGTGCTGTACTTTGTTATGATGGGTAGTGCAGTAGGTTTGTTTACACCAGCATCACCATAATTATGTGAGTAATGCTTTGCACTAGACATTACAGTGCCTACAACATCACTAGGTGATAAGAGTTTTTCAGCTCTGTTATAATCTTGGGGAACCACCATTGTACATGTGGTCCATTGTTGGCTGAAATGTTACGTGGTGCATGACTGCACAAAGGCAAAGCTCCCTATGTCGGAACCAGGTCTTGCACGCATTGAGGTACATCTGTCAATAGAATACTATATAGCCTTAAAAAGAAAGAGGTAAATCTGAATGTGTTGGCAAGATTTCTAAGGTAAATTATGTGACAACATCAAGGTATAGTACATTATATAAGCCACAATACTATTTATTTTGAATAACTATTTCAGAAATTTCTGTAGTGATATATAGCCAACTATTAATAATGGTTACCTCTGTAGAGATAGCAAAGAGACTTTCTTTTCAGTTTATATTGTCCTGTATATGCATAAATTTCCTCTATTAATCATGTATCTTATAACAAACACATACTGTATATATGTAGTTTTAACTAATCCTAGTTCCTCCCAGCCCCTCCCAGGAGCATGTGTCCAACATCAGTTTGAATCAGTCCCTGGTCCCTCCATCTCCTCCTCCCTGGCCTAGTACTTGGTTCATCTCTCTATTACAACATTTAGCACAAATGTGTTTTGTCTGGTTTTCTCTAAACTGAGAAGTCCTTGAAGCAGGGACCATGCTGACTAACACAGTGCCTGGTCTATGGTGGAGCTTAGGTCCTGGAGCACCATGCAACTTATAAGTGCATTTATACATTTTTGTACTTCTGTGTTAGGGCCCAGAGTTAAACTCCTCTTTGAGCCTTCAGTATGACACCAGGAGTCTCTGTCCTGGTGGGGGGTGGGGGGGAGTTACCACGTTTGGGGGGAGGGGAACAGTAGTGTCTGAGTGTACTCACCCTGTTCTTTCAGTACAGCTAACTCCGCAGTCATAAACAGAGGGTGTGGAGTTTCCTTTCTGTATAACCCTGGGACCAAAACCTGCAAGTGAGAAGGATCGCTCTTTGTTCTACAGCTCCACAGAGGGCCAGATTCTGGTGGAAGACACATGCTTTGGAGCCAGCACATCAGGGAGCCCCATCACAGTCAAGCCATTGAACCCCTTGGGACCCAGTTTTCTCCTTTGCTTAATTGTACAATGTATACTGCACAGAGTTGTGAAGGGTAAATAATGAGATAATATGCTTGACGGTATGTGTTAGTTTCTTTTCTTCTTGGTTCTTGTGTGATATACTATTCAGCTTTGCTTTGGAGAACCAAAAGTCTGGCCTGTGGCAAGAATCAGACCTGTTTTGCTCTTTTGGGAAGAGGAGCATAAAGGATAGGTGGGAATGTTGTCTTGCGGAAAGTCCCCTTCCAGTCCTCTGAGTGGCTTATCTCCTCCATCCCTTACAGACCTCCACATCTCTGTCGTCGTAAGCCTGCCCTTGCTCTGGGGGATGCTCTTGAATAGGATAATCTGGATTGGCCCATGTTTGCTTCCTGGCCTGCTGTCACCCTATTTGATCAAGAGACCTTGGAAGTATCACAATTCAGAACTCAGGATTTTTTGTGCTTTTCAACTGTAAATAAAGTTTTTTGGGGTTTTTTGGTTTTTTGTTTTAGTATGTGTTGTAATGATAGCCCCATCTCCTCACACCTTAGCTTCAGCTAGGAGGACTGGCTCTGCTAGCTGCAAGGCCAGTGTGGACCAGAGCCAAAACCTTGCTATGTATAGTTGATGCCTCAAATTTATTAGCAGTTGTGGCAGCCCCCTCTTTGGTTCAAGATGAATGATCAAAGAAGACAAAGCCCCAGGGCTATGTATTCCAAGGATGTTCCCAGTAGTAGGTTCATTTTGGTTCTGAAGTCTGTGGGAAGAGGGTCACTAACTTGGGATATTTTTAGATGGAATACCTTTGGGTAAAATGTATCTTGATCATGATCAAGTGGGAATAATTTAGTCAAAAACCTTGGTTTGAACCTTGGGTCATTTTTTAAAAACAGTTGAGGTCTTGAGAAGTTCACTGCCCCTTTCAGTCTCCTCATCTGTAAAATGGGGATAATAATACCTGTCTACTTCGTAGCACCATTGAAAGGGTCAAATAGAATGGATATGAAGGTAACTTGTAAATAGTACCGTGCTTTTCAAATGTTAGTTTTGAAAGGAAACAACCCAATAGGAAAAGTTTCCACTCAGTGTAATGTTCAAGAGGTAAGGAGTTCCCTGGTGTTCCTTTCATGAGGCCATGCCTATGTTCTCCCATTTCTACTTTCTCCTGGCTCATGGATAGGATGACTCAGAACCGCTGGCAGCAGACAATTGCAGTAGCAGAGACAGCAGAGAGCTGAACTCTGTGACAGTAGAACCTGGTTAAAAGTGCCATTTCAATGTATTGGCTGGACAAGGGAGATGGTGAAATATACAAGGGACCTAGAGTATAGGTATTTGCAACTCTATAGCCAAGTAAACAGGGTTCAGGGGACATTGTGAAGAAAGAACTGTGATCAAGTGACTATGCAGGATGGATACTAAAGATAGGAAGGAGGACACCGGCTGGGATCCTGAGCTGAGATTCTTGTAATGGTCCATTCAGTTGAATTCAGTTATACTTGGCACCTATATTTTATG
Organism: Miniopterus natalensis; assembly: GCF_054644295.1. NCBI lineage: Eukaryota > Metazoa > Chordata > Mammalia > Chiroptera > Miniopteridae > Miniopterus > Miniopterus natalensis. Next base: position 24,798,275 of record NC_142089.1, read on the forward strand.
CCAGTCTCTGTCCCAGGCACTGGAGCTGCAAAAATGAGTAAGATGTGGCCCATGCTTGTGACAGGAGATAGGCACAGTTTCGGTACAGCGTGGTGAGTATTAGAATGTGAGCCCTTTTTAGGGCAGGAAATTTGGTCAGTTGTTTTGTTTTGTTTTACTGCTGTGTCCCCAGCACCTAGAAGAGATAAACATCGAATACCTAGTTAGTGTTCAATAAACGTTGATTGTGTGAATGATAATGGTATGTAGAAGATGCTACAGGAGTGGAGTGGAAAGACGGGTGAGAGGAGGAAGTAACATCTGAGGTAAGTATTGACAGATTGGAATTAACCAGGAGCTAAGGGTGGGGAAGGCTTTCCAGGAAGAGGGAACTGGGTTCTTGGGCCAAAGTCTGTTAGAGATGGGGGACAAGGTGAAAGTTATTTTGCAAAGGAGATTCTTGGAATGAACCCCCTTTATTGCCTTTCACATCACTTAAAGGTAGGCACTGGAGTTGTTTGAACTGTGGTCACCATGCTGGGCGGTGTGAGCTCTCAGGGTGGCAGGGGGACTAACAGAACTGTAGATGGAGAGCTCCCACCTTGAAATAGGAGGTGCATTTTGGCATGAATGGTTTACCCTCCAGTGCTTCAGAACCACCTCTGCAGTGGTAGAGAGGTGGCTACAAGAAAACTAATAGAAAATAGCTCATCTTTATGTCCACTCAGCATGAGAGAGCTTAGTGAAGTGATTGGATGTGTAAGTAATGATACTTTTAAGTAACATTTTAAAGGCAAATGTTACAGAATTTGTATTTCTGCTTGAGGAGCCATCTCTTCAAAGCAGTTACATAGGGAAGGTTGGTCACTTATTCTCAGAGGTGCTGCTGCCATTGTTCTGTCTTTGTAACTCCACTTTGGGAAAAGCTCTCAAGCCTATAGGGCATACCTTTGAATGCCCTCAGTGTTGGCAGAACTGCCTTGTGAGGAAACTTTTAGCAGTCAAAAGTCATCTAGAGCTGGAACAGGAATAGCAGCTCTAGAATCCACCTACTCCATATACATCGCTGCTGCAAGCCTTTTTCATCGGGAATAGCCCCCGTGGCTGCCCAGATGACCTCTCTGCTGTAATACCTCCTCCTCCAATCCATTTTCTACACCATCTCGTTCATTTAACAAATTAAGACATTGTGTCTCAGGTACTATGCCAGATGCTGAAGGAATTCATATTCTGGCTGGGAAGATTTAATTAATACAATATAGTGTTAGGATAGGAGGGTCTCTTAACCTAGTAACATCTAAGACAAGTCCTAAAGTATGAAGAGTTAAGCAGGCAAAGGAGAAGGGAGGAAGGCAGAGTGTTACAAGTGGAGGGAACAGTAAATGATAGCCCAAAGGAAGCAATGGCTAGCCATCACCTGGAAGATTGGACCAGGAAAGGGAAAGAGAAGTGGGAGATAAGTTTAGAGAAGTAGGCAGTCCTGTAAGTCACATTAAGGAATTTGGACAATCACTGAAAGATTTTAAATAAGGTAGTGTCATAATCACATAGATGTTTTCTAAAGAACACTCTTGATGTTGTGGAAAATATTAAACTAAGAAAGGTAGAAAGACAGGCCAGGAGGCCACAGCAGTGCTCTAAGCCATCCATCAGCAAACTACAGTTGGCAGGCCATCATCTCACTCCATATTTTTCAATGGCTTGTGAGATAAGAGTGGTTTTTAAATGGTTGAAAAAAATCTAAATATTTTATGACATAAAAATTATATGAAATTCAAATTTTAGTGTCCATAAATAAAGTTTTTTGGAACACAGGTTTACTTGTTTACTGATTATCTATGGCTATTTTCAGGCCCTAAAGTTGAGTAGCTGAGAGAGGATCGTCTGGCTTGCAAAGCTTAAAATATTTATTATCCAGCCTTTACTGAAAAAGTTTGCCTAGTTCTGCTCTAAACAATAGATGATGATGGCCTACACTAGAATAGTGGCAGTAGAAATGAAGAGATAAGAGATTTTTAGGACTAATTCAGGGAGGCCTTTACAAAGTGGAATTGACAGCTCTGGATGATACTTATGGGGCAAGGACTACTGCACCAGCCTCCTGTTTTGCCTACTTCCATTTCTGCCCGTCTACAACCCATTCTCCACTCAGCAGCCATAAAAGAGCAAACAAAAAAAAAACACTCCCTACCTACAACTCTAAATTACCTTGATCACTATTGCCCTTAGGATAAATGTCCAATAAAATATCCCTAATTTGACCCTACCTACCTCTATAACCCAATGCCTGCCATTCTAGTTTAATTGGACTTGACTTGCCTTTTCCCCAGATCCCATATCTTCTTGCCTGTAGGCCTTGCATAAACCTCCATGTGCCTGGAGTCAGCACTCCACCTCCACTTCGACTCCCAAAATGCTCTGTGCTTTTGCAACCCTGGAGTGTTGGGTGTTTAAATTTCTACCTTCATCCCTAGACTGAATTTCAGAAGGCAGAAACTGGCGAACTAGTCCATCCCCAGATCTTAGACGCTTAATAAGGAGTGAAAGTGGAGGATTTCAGCCACAGCATGTGGCAGCCTCAATTATAAATCGTTTGTGAAACGCGGATAGTAATCCCTATTTCACGTGGCTGTTGTAAGAATAAGATGCAAGGAAAATTACTAGTTTGCTCAATAAACGTGATTTGAAATTAAGTCTGATTTGTGGACAATACAAAAAACCGTGAACACTTAAGCCGCTCCATACGAGCCTAGTAAGATGGATGGGAGAGCAGGTCCTCGTGGAACACGCCCGCCCTCCGCCCTAAATATGCTGAGCAGGGGCAGCCTCAGAGCCCGCCTGGTCCCTCCAAGGTGACTGCTCCGCCGAAAGCGGACGCTCTTTGCGTCTGTTTACGTCTGTTTCGGAAACCCTCGGCTGTGCAGGGGGTACAGGGCCATTGTAGAAAAGACGGCTCTCATTCGCAGTAATGGTCTGAGGTCACAAGGACCGTCTTCGGAGCAGGGAGGGCAGGCGGCCTTCTCTCTACATGGGGCTAAGGTGTCGAGGGGCTTGGAAAGCCCTTCGGTGACCGGGTCATACCGGCTCAGGCATTTGGCCGTGCCTTTCCTATGACCAAGACACGACCCTGGACGTGTAGCTACACGTCCAAGCTGCAGCCTCGTGAAAGTCATGTTCTCTCTGCTCGTCCTCTCGGGTACTCTATGGTTCTCGTGGTGGCTATTTCTAGTTCCGGTCTCTATGGCGGCGGCGGAGGCAGGAACGGTTGTAGGTCGGCCGAATTAGCCGCCTAAGAGCCAATGAAAATGGAGGAGTGATAAAGTCTTAGCCAATACAAGTCCGGAACTGGGTCAGGTGGCCAGATTGACAGCACTCCTAACCAGTGAACGATGCTTAGGGCGGGTCGATCGCAGGGCTTATCCCGCCCGTCCCGCCATTCTCGCTAGTTCGATCGGTAGCGGGAGCGGAGAGCGGACCCCAGAGAGCCCTGAGCAGCCCCACCGCCGCCGCCGGCCTAGTTACCATCACACCCCGGGAGGAGCCGCAGCTGCCGCAGCCGGCCCCAGTCACCATCACCGCAACCATGAGCAGCGAGGCCGAGACCCAGCAGCCGCCTGCCGCCCCCCCCGCCGCCCCCACCCTCAGCGCTGCCGACACCAAGCCCGGCACCACGGGCAGCGGCGCAGGGAGCGGCGGCCCGGGCGGCCTCACATCGGCGGCGCCTGCCGGCGGGGACAAGAAGGTCATCGGTGAGAGCCGGACGGGAGCAGGGGTGGGGCCGTAGAAGAATCTAGCGGCGGAACCGTTACCCGAAGCTGGGCGAGCCGGCGGGCGCGCGGCCGGCGGGGACCCACTCGGCAGCGCGCGGCTGCCCCTCCCCCAGGCCTGCGCCCTCGCGGACGCCGGCCCGCCCGGTCCGCGTGCCCCGCAGGCGCACGCGCGCAGCCTCCCGCGCCCCTGGACCCCGCGTGGCCGCGCGCCCCTCCCCCCGGGCGGCCGCGCGCCACCGACCGCGTGTGCGGCGGGGTCCCTCCCTCCCCGCGGGCCGCGTGCGCTGGGGCCCGCTCGCCGTTCCGTCCCCCATCCGTTCCCTTCCGCGTGTACCCGGAGGGCGCGGCGCGCCGCCTACGCAGGCCGGAGTGGGCCGGGCAGCTTCCCCTTTCCTCACGTGCTCTGCGCCCCGCAGCCCCCGCCCGCTGTCTCCGTGCGGATTCAGCTGAGCCCCGCGCAGCGGCGGCCTCGAGCTCTCACCCACGTGGACCGCGGAGACGCCGTGGGGCCCGGAGCAGGCTCCAAAGAGAAAGGCTGTCAGGTGGCCGCGGGCCACCACCGGGAAGCGCACGAGGGACCGGATGCTGAAGCGTGGCGGTTTAAAAAAAAAAAAAAAAGCGTGCCTGGTAATCGTGGGTTTATTTTTTTCTCCTCCAGCAACGAAGGTTTTGGGAACAGTAAAATGGTTCAATGTAAGAAACGGATATGGTTTCATCAACAGGTGAGCTGACCATCCTACCTTGCACGCTCTGCTCCAAGCTGCTGGCTTTGCGGACTTGGGATTGCTTAAGCATGCCTAGATTACTGCCTCTGGTGTGTTACTAGGGAGAATTTTGTTTCCCTTGATGACTGAAAGGATTAGTGGATCTAGAGATTGTCTTTGTTTTGCAACTAAATATTAATCTAAAGCTAACTTAAAAGGCTTGTTATGGTACAACGCAATTTAAAAGGCAAGCAGAATGAGTGAGCCATCTGATAGGGCAAACCGATGAAACTAAGATCTAGTATAATTCTGTTAGACTGGCCCACTGCGTTTCTATGCTTGTCATCATTTTATACGTTATTGAAATTGGTATTTGAAAGCGTGACCCATTGATTAGTTTATAGGTTATTACAACTTGTTAACCTTCGGGGGGTAACCTGATTTAACAATGCAAGTGTATGAGGTCTGGTCATCTTGACTAAGGTTATAGTGCCTTTGTCTAACATGTCAACATACACTGTTTGAAAGCCTTAGGTGAATTTCGTTTTAGGACTGCTTTGACAACAAGAGTTGTTTTCATTTGCTCATAGAGTAAGTAACATCTGGAATAAAATGGCCTTGCCTTCCTCGATAATTATTTCTTGTACTCTTGTCCCAAAATAATACCTGTTAGATCAGTTTTATTAAAGCTTATCGGAGTGGCCTTAGTCCATAACAACAGTTTTCTTCTTATTTGAAGGCAAAGGTACAAACTACATCTTTTGGAATAGTGCTTAGAATTGTTTGTAGCGACAGTGATAGTAAGGTGCAGTTTACTCACAGTACTCCGTGGTCTCCCTTGTGAGCCGGGCATCATTTCCAAGATGGCTGCCAAGGCTGGAAGTGCAGTTACATGGGTGTAGTGCACCCTGTATGCTAATAGTATTGGCATGATACAGTCGTCTGAGCGTTTTCTTACATCCTTGCTTTAGAAGACATTAAACAACTAGAGGTTTAAAAGAACGCAAGAAGTAATACCGAATGTTTATGAAATGGACAACACTGCAGGAAACCAAATGGGCAAGATCAAGTTTAAAGACAGACATAATTGGCTGCTGAAAGACCATTCATTACTCAACCATAAAGTATTGGGGGGGGGGGGCGCAAAAGAAATTGTAAGCACTGATGGTCTGTTTTCCACGTTTGCAGTTGTGGGGAAACATTTTGTTCCAAAACCTTTAGGAATTTTCCATCTATTCTTACACTGCCTGCCTTCCTGACAGGCGAAGGCAACATTTTTCATCAGTTTTTTGATAATGGGTTACTAGTGAGGAAGGCAGGCTTTGGTGCTCATAGTTGATCACTTTTTAGTTAACTGATCTCTGAATTTGTTAAAAGCATTTGTTAGTATTTCCAGCGTAAGAGCCTAACCCTTAACAATGGTTTTTGAATTTGTGTGCTTGCTTTGGAAGGGTACAGATTTCTGAGGTCTTCCTTCCCAGCTTGGGTTCATTGGGTCGGGGGTACATTTTTAACAGGAATTCCAGGTGATTATGGCTTGTGGGTCATACCTTGAAAAACATTGCTTTTAACCTTGACCCAGTGTAATAATAGGATATCACTTGCTTGCACAGTAGAAGGGACTGTAATTTGCAGCCTTTTCAGTGGTTAGATTGTAGTTTGTGCTTTAAAAAATGTAGCATGTGCCTTCTGTTGTATTTTGTTAAATGGACATAGGTTATGATATTTTTTTCAGTAAACAATATCCAAGATGAAAGAGTAGTTCTTTTACATTTATAAATTTTTATTTTATGATATGCCATTGCTTGAATATTTCTGTTCTGACTTGTAATCAACTCAATTGGTCATCCTCCAGGGCAAAAATCAAAATTGGTTTTTGATGATCTTTTGTTTGGACCATCCAAACCTCAACTATTTGGTCAAATTAACTAGTTAAATGTGCTTTATATTTCTAAATTGGTCCTTTCAATGATTCTGAGACTCCTGAATAAAACTCTCTAAAATCTGGCTGCAATTAAGTCCAGGAGAGGTTTCCTTGATTAAGGGAAAATGCGTGTCTTAAAGTTACTGAGGCCAACGGTTAGTTCAGTATGTAGACCCGCCTAGAGACACCTGGGGTGGGGGTGGGGGGTGAGAGACACACAAGTAAGTGCTTTTTCTGAGAAATTCATTTTGTTCTTTGTGTACTGAGTCTGCAAAAGATAATTGGATAATGTGGTGGGGGGGATCGTCCCCTTTGTTTTTTATTTTATTATGAAAAACTTGACTCAGAACTGTTGAAGGTGCCATTAGAAGGATGGTGCAGGGTCAGTGGTTTCAGGATTTGTGTTCTGCTGTTTTAAACTAGAAACATGGTTTTGTCCTCTGCTGCCAGCTGTTGAAGATTGACCCATGCTCACCAAACTTGTAAAAGGTTGGCCATGAATCGGTGACAATTTATTTTCAGTGGGACATGTATCTCTTATCATGACCAGAATAGGAATACTTTTCTCCAGAGTACTTAAAATGCTAAATTAATGTTTCTAAGGTTTATGGGTGGGGAAGGAATTTGGAGCAGAGACTCAAATAAAGCAGAGGTCACAAACTGGTGACCTAGTAGCTAAATCTTCCCCCCCAGTGTTTTGTTTGGACAATACTTAAAAAGAAATGTAATTACTGACATTTTAAATTCAGGAGATAGCACCAAAAATATACAGAATTTTAGCTTTAGGGCCTTATAATTCCATGTAAATAAAAAATTCTGCTGGCTATGAATATTATTACCACCTTTAAATGAGGCATACATTCTCTTTACCACAAGTGTGTCAGGCTTTGTTCTCTGTTGATTTCCCTTCCTGCCTGGCCTTGTATATGCATTTGAATTTATTACTCATGAACTAAGAAATTGTATAATAAACCTAGCCTGGGAACAGCTTAGCTATCCCTCTTTACAAAAATACTTAGTCTTGGCTGTCAGGTGTGCTCTCCCTTGGCGGGGGTGGGGGGAGTGTGGGTGTCCCTTTCTTGGGAGTCCATGTGTGTATGATAAGTAAAAGTAATGTTTATCAGATACTTCCCACTATAAATGCTTTAAAGGAACCGATCCATGTAATCCTCAGACCTTTGAGATACAAGTGCCATTCTGAGGCACAGAGAGATTGAGTAAACTTGCCCTACCTAGGAAGAGACTAGCTAGTAATTGGCAGAGCTGGGATTTGAACTGGATTTTCTGACTCTGGAGTTTGTGTTCACTTGACTGCTGTTATACTGTCTCTGAAAATAGACCCTAGTCATCCTCAATTTGGTTGTTGTCCACATAGTTACAGATAATTTCTTAGGGTGGCTATTCTTAGCTATTAAAGGCTGAAATGATCTCTAGTGTGTCACTGGAGCTCCTGTGTGCTACTAGTCCTCAGATTTGAAAGCTTTCTACTTTTCACTGCCTGTTTTTGTGTAATTAGGAATTGCTATACTAGTACCAGTTTAGGGTACAGATTGGCTTTACAAATTAAAGGACTTGTTTAATAGCTAATATTGGGAGGCAGTTAAGGAATTAAAGGAGAGAACATCATATCTTAATTTCACTTCTGAATCCTGTTTTACTGATTTTTATATGGCCTACAAGCTAAGAATGAGTTTTACCTTTTTAAAGGGTTGTTTAAAAAACATTAAATAGCACCTGTGACCCCACAAAACCTTAAGTACTGTATGGTTCTTAAAAGGAATGGATTTGGGGAAAAGAGGCATAAAGAGATATTTAAGTAGTTTCCAAGTCATGTCTATATATTGGTTTCTTCAGAACTGGGCTCTTATGACAATGACTTGTATACAGAGCACTTTAGGATTGATTTAGATGCTGGTTTATGTTAGCAACTGATCTGAATGAAGTTGGCCAGAAGTTATCCAGTGTTCACTGATAACTAAAAGTCACTGATATGTAAAATATTTTCATCTTAAACTGTAGAATAGAAAACTAATGTATTCACCTTCTGCTTTCCTAGTACTGGGTCAGTAACTGCTGGGTTTCCTACCCTCCAAATCTTAGCCCTTGGAAGCATCTACAGTCTAGCTCACCTAAGGCAAGCAGAATGGTAAAAGATACTGTGGGGAATTAGGAGTGTGTTGTGTCTCTGCTAGGTGTGTGGAGTGCTTTAACAGAACTCATAGAACAGTAAGTGGGATTTGTGATCTTATGGTCACCTGCAGGGCTTGGAAATTGGTATTTGGATACTTTTGGTTTACAGTGTGCCCCCCTCCCCCAAAATGTATATACGCTTTAAAACAGCTGATAGCTCAATTGATGTTTTCTTCTTCTCAGATTTAACCCATTGGAATTAATAATAATATTCAAAGTGTGTATACATTTTGTGGGGACACCCTGTAGATGACAAATCCTAGAGTTTGTTTTTGTAGCCGAAGGGTTATTGATTAATTTACACAGTTAGGCAAATTAAGCTGTTAAAAATGGCTTGGTATGGTAATCTGCAATAAGATAATAGCATTAGAACATTTAGTTACAGCTTAGATAAGCTTCTGGGGTACGTCTCATTTAAACCAATGCTGGGAATTGGCAAAAAAAGAAATGTTTCCTAAAGTTTTTCGGATATCTTAAAACCCTTTTAAATCTGTATTGATTTCATAGTATAGCAGTTTAGTGCTGGCTACGTTTTTTTTCCCTTCATTGTGCTACGTCAGGAACTATTAAAAAGACTTCTGTTTTCTTTAAATCCCAGCAGGATTTCTTCCTTTTTCTTTAGCATGCTCCTAATTTACAACAGTCTCTCTCTTTTTTTTTTTTTCCTTTCTTGCCTTTTTTCTTCAGCCTCTTGCTATCTGTGTGATTCCTTTTTTTCCTTGAAGTCAGTACTGTGTTCTCATTTACTGAATGACAATACTATTTCTAGATAGGTTCAAAAAAAACACACCACCTGCCAACTGGGTTTTTCACTAAAAATTTTCAGTAGTAAATAATGCCCTTACTAACAAAAGGTGGAGTAGAGAGATCTTGCAGAGTACACATGCTGCAGGAGGAGGTGACTGGCGTGTGATACACAGAATGACACTGTTGGAATAGTAAGATCTGTATGTCCAGTACAGTAGCCATAAGTGTAAAATACGCATCGGCTTATAAAGACTTAGTATGACGAGAGAAGTGTAACATAACTTCCATTTTTTTATGTTGACTATTTGTGTTGAAATGATAAAATTAATTTTGCCGGGTTTTTGGTTTGTTTTGTTTTTTGTTGTAGCTACTAGAAAACAAACTTAGATACAGTATTTGGTTTGTATTTTGTTTCTATTGGACAGCAGTTCTAGGAACCAGACTGCACGTAAAATTATTTCAAGTGGCAGCAGTATGAAGGAGCTTAGGTTTGATCATAGTGTGGCTTTCGCTAGGTTTTTAAAAAATGACAGTTATCAAACATTAAATAGGTGTAAAGTCCCACTTTACAAATAAGACGACTTGCTCAGGATCGTGTAGTTAGGAATGGAATAGCCATCATTCCAACCTTGGTTTCCAGTGGTTCTAGTAAGGAGCTCTCAACAACTGCTTTATGTAGCACCTCCCCCCGCTCTCGCGCCTCATTTGATTAGTATGGCATAACATAGTATAATATGTAGAAAGCCATATGTGGTAATTCAACTGCTGTATTGGATTGAATGGTTTCCAATGTTACTGTAGATCAGGGATCAAAAAACTACCACTCAGCTATTTTTGTGTGGCTTGTGAGCCAAGAATGGTTTTTACCTTTTTTGGGGGGGGGGGGGGGGTAGCAAAACCTTGGTCTAATTACGGAGAATAATTTTGTATACTGCAGATGAGGAAGTATCAGGGATGCTTGTGAAACCATACGCAGTAACCTACCTCTAAAGCTGTAAAGTCTAAAGATTTCCCAACTGGTCCTTCTGGAGTTCTCAACGTGGTAAAGACCAGGGCTTGTGGATTCAAATTCTACTGTGAGTAGATGACCACATGCTTCATTTTCCTCATTGTAGAAGGGGGGGGGGGGTATTAATAATAGCATCTATCTCAGGATTGTGAGGATTGAATGATAACAGATAGTTAAAGCATTTGGCACTGTATCTGGAACTTAAACCCTTAGTAATATAAGCTGTTATGTATCTGGTATAGTTTTCCCGTTTTGCAAGTGAAGAAAAAGATCAGTGAGGAGGAGACAGCTTTCCCAGGTCACACAGCTGTTCATAGTAGAGGGAGGATGAAAAGCCAGCTTTGCTGTTGGTGCCGGGAATTTCTGGGCAGTCATTTAACAAGTTGCAGCTTAGACTGATTTAATGCATCTAAACCATAGTATTCTGTCTTGACTAAAAACTGAATTTGTTGCTATCAGATTTCTTTCTAAGATCCAGATACATTTTAATCATGGTGCATGCAGTAGCTCCCTCTCCCTACCCCACCCTTATCTATGGGGAATACATTCCAAGTTCCTCAAGATAAGATTTGATCACACTACTCAGAACACCTCGGTAATTTCAAACTTACAGGTGGTTTATTTCTGGAATTTTTCGTTCAATATTTTCAGACCACGGAAAGGGAAACTGGATGGAGGGGTGCTCTCCTGTATTTCCTAGTAGGCTAGTTTTGGGTCAACAGAATAAATAAGTACTGTGTTGTCTGACATGACATCAAACAAGCTTGTTTAAAAGTTTGAAAACGTGGATTATGAAAGTCTAAGTAGTGGGCAGTAATGTCCTCGCTCTTTACATTCATTCACCACTTAATTCACCCAGAGCAATTTCCATTCCTGCAAGCTCCATTCATGGTCGGTGTATCATTTTTTTATCTTTTATACTGTATTTTTACAGTATCTTTTGTGTTTAAATACACAAATACTTACATTGGGTTTATAGTTGCCTACAGTAACATCTTGTACAGATTTGTAGCCTAGGTTTGTGTAAATGTACTCTGCATGACAAAAATCACCTAATGACATATTTCTCAGAATGTATCCTTATTAAGCAACACATGACTATATAAAGTAAATGCTATACAAATAGTTATTATACTGTATTTAGGTAATGATGACAAGAAACATGTCTGTATATGTTCATTCAGTATAGATGGCAACCACTGTAGACCTACCTACATAGTATACATCAGCAACAATGTAACACTTCTCCCCTCAAAACCCCCCCCCTTCCATGGGCGCCGTGGTTGGTTGAATCCAGGAGTGTGGAAGCTGCAGGTGCAGAGGTCCAATTGAGCTGTTGCCCAGGAGATGACATTAATCTTGTGTGTATTGCTTGCACTTTTGGGGCATGGGGTACAGAGAACTTTATTGATAGTGCATGACAAAGTACGGCTCCCTAAGCTCCTTCCCTTCTTCAGGAGGTCTGGCATGGAAACTGGAGGTCAGGAGATTCTCGGTGTATTGGATCGATTTGGAGCGAGGACTCCCCAATAGCCGAGGGCCTCTTTTGCTGGGCCTGGTGGTGCAGGGGGCTCTTACTCCTTGAAGGCCATGTGGACCATAAGGTTCACCACCCTGTTGCTGTAGCCTAGTTCATTGTCATACCAGGAAATGAGCTTGACAAAGTGGTCATGGAGAGCAATGCCAGCCCCAGCATCAAAGGTGGAAGAAAAGTTAGTGTTGCTATTAAAAGTTGCAGAAGGAAGCCTGGTCCTCAGGATAGCCTAGGGTGCTCTTGAAGGGGCCCTTGGACACCACCACCTTTTTAATGTCATTGTATTTGGCAGCTTTCTTCAGGTGAGGGGTCAGATCCACAACCAACACATAGGGGATAGGGGGACAGAAGGCCATGCCAATGAGCTTTACATTCAGTTTAGGGATGACCTGGGTGGCTGTGAAGGCATGGGCTGTGGTCATAAGTCCCTCCATGATACCAAAGTAGTCATGGATGAACTTGACCAGGGGGCCAAGCAGTTGGTAGTGCAGGAGGCATTGCTGACGTGACAACCTTGAGGGAGTTGTCACACTTCTATGGTTCAGACCCATCCCAAACATGGGAGCAGCAATGATGACCTAGTGGGCTCCACGACATATTCACCACCAGCATCACCCCATTTGATATTGGCAGGATCTCATTCTTGGGAGGTGGAGATGGACTTTCCATTGATGACAAGTTTCCTGTTCTCAGCCTTGACTGTGTCTTTGAAGTTGCCCTTGGTAAAATCATACTGGAACATGTAGGCCATGTAGTTGAGATCAATGAAGGCTTCATTGATGGCAACAGGATCCACGTCGCCAGAGTTAAAAGCAGCCCTGGTGACCATGCGCCCAGTACAGCCAAATCTGTTCACTCTGACCTTCACCATCATGTCTCAGGGTTGTGGCTGTCTGTCAAGCAGGAGGAGCAGAGAGCCGCCTTGTACTATTTTTAAGAAGATTGTCCTGACTAGATAAGTAGTTTTGGTAAATTTTCTAATATAAACCTGAAATGAAATTTATGAACGACTTTTATTTTTATGGCAGTGTATGTTTTGATACGTAAATACCTATTTGCAGCTTCTTTAGAAAGGGTGAATGCTGCCACAAATACGGATTGATAAAAAGGGCACTGTATTGGCTGCCCAGATACACTCGTAGCATTATTTATCATCAGTAATTTTTTTAAAAATCCCTCTCCATGGAAGGTGCTTATTTAGTAAATTTAATGCATATTGAAAGAGTGGGAAAAAAAAATGCTAGGTTCAGAAATCAAATAATACATTTGCTTACATGAAAGTCAAGTAGGGTACCACATAATTCTTTACCTAGTCATCCAGTAAGCGTGATATCCTTCACCCATAATGCAAATAGTGCCCCATCTTTGGAACAACTTTAAATGCCTTGTGGTGGCCAGTACTGCCCCTGTTGGGAATCACTCTTCTAGAATTTGTCCACCTTTCCTATTTTCTCTACTAATTTTCTAAGTTTCTACCAATTTTTTGTTTGTCCCCTTAGAGCTTGAAAATTCATCATGCCGGACATGAAAACTAATTAGTAATTGCTATGGAACTGTTTGTAGATGGACATTATAACGAGCCATTAGTTCCCTAGGTGTTCCTAATATTCAACTAGCTTGTAAGTCAGCTTTCAATTACATGCTTTGAATAGCTTTTGCAGTTTGTGTGTGGGTTTTTGTTTGTTTTAAAGATTTAAAATTGTCCTGTTCCCATAAATTAAATATCCTCATGTTAATGATATTCCAAGTTATATGGATTCTTAGGTGGATGCTTTGCTCCATAGATCAGCAAGGAGTCCAACAGTAAGAATAAGAATCTAGCTTTTTTTTTTCTTTTCACTTTTTCAGTCTAAATTTGTGTCTTTTGTTTCTTTTGTCATTAAACAATAGAACTGTTGAGCCCCCTCTCACTCTGGTTTACTAACAGAATGAAGAGGGTGGGCAAACCCCACCAGTCTGGAAATCTGTTTCTCCTCCAGTGGTTCTTGCTCCGTGGTATCACCACCTTAGCCCCAACCCCAGACCAAAATCACAAATAATTCCCCACCTTTCCCTCACTTTAAAATGTTAAAATCCATTTATCCACAAAGTTTTTCCCATTTTACCTCAAGACATATCAAATATACTTAGTCACACATAGCCCCTAGTCTAGAATTCTGGAGTAGCTTTTGTAATTAACTTCTTGGCTTCAAACTTTCTGTAATAGCAGCCACTCGATTTTAATATCCAGTAATTGTATCGTGTCGCATTCCTCTGCCTAGAAGCCTGTACTAGCTTTTGTATCTACATGATTTTCAGCTCCTGTTCTTATCCTCACGCAGCCGTATTACTTATGCTCCAGTCAGTCTGAGCTCAGCTTGCTTAAAGTCCTAAAGCACGTAATAGTGGAAGCTCCATTCATCAGTAGTTTGACTGGACTAATGATTGATGTGAAATGGTGCCTAACATGAGGTGAAAGGGGGGCTGTGTGTGCTAGTGACGTGCTTAATTCACCTTCAGATTCATGACAATATTGAGCGGGAAACAGTTTCCCATATCCCCCATGTTTACACATGCACAAGATTCTTAACCATCCTGCACCCATGCTCTAGAGGTGGGAATGGTGGGGTGTGCTGGAACATTGGTAATGGTTAGTGGGATAAGGAGTGGCAATCTATGTTGCTAGTCACTTTGATCCTCTTAATGGCTTAGTGCGTCACACTTTGGTTTCTTAGACTTTGTTTTATCCTACAGGTGATGTTAACAACTATTGGCAACTGCTTAGTCTTTAAAGCAGAAATCATAGTGGCTTACTAGTTTTGTTTTCATTGTTTTGTCTCATTTTTTAATTTCCTAATGGCTGGTTGGCAGCCCGGAAGTCTCTAATAGTAGGAAAAATAGGTGTGGGGGGAGATGCATAAAAGGATTCGATGTATTCTTAATCTGGCAACATGAAGTGTATTCCACTTCTAACTTGTTCAACTTGGTTCTGTCTTGCAGGAATGACACCAAGGAAGATGTATTTGTACACCAGGTGGGTCCTTGTACGGATATTTATGCTCTGGCTTAAGGCTTTTGAGAAGAAAAGGGGGAGGGGTCTCAACTATTGATTCTTGCAAAAATAATGTTAAATTCAACCACCAAGCAATGTATTTAATTCCCATAGGAAGAGTGGTAGCATACTTAAGTGTATACATTGAAACATTGGCAATTCACTTTTAATTAAGATAGATGTTTCATATTGGTGGTATTCTGTTAATAGTTACAGCTTTTTAAAATGTTGAATTGCTTAGGTCATTACACTAAATTTTTAAACATAATTTCAGGTGAGCAGAAAAACCTCCCCTAATCTAAACTTGAACTTGAAGGTGTTTCCAAATGCTATTAGGTTTAACTCTATGGTGAGGACAGGTCGCAGTAATCATGGGGGGAGTAAGACAAAGCTGCAAGACATTAATTTGAAGTGAATGCTGGAAAACTAGCAGAGTAACATGGCCCTTCTATTTATTCTAAGGCACTTGAATGGGTAAGAGATGTTTTTACCTTTGGAGAAATTTGACTGGCTTGGAATTCTTAGAAATCCTTGCTAGTTTAAGGCTAAATGAATAGGCAGTATGGCAAAGTTGGTTATTACTCAAATAATTTTCAGATTGACTTTAGTGTTTTGAGACGGAAAAAACTAACAGGGTAGGTTCTACATGCTCAATTCTCTCAAGTGCCATTTAATGAAAATATTTTTGGAAAATGCTTGAGCATTAAGGACTTTATTACCATAAGCCACTACCAAGTGAACACTTAATATCTCAGTGACCCATACATTAAAGACTCCAGTGGATTTGAACGTCTTCACAGGTATGCGGTGGGTAGGGTATATGTGTACTATGTGCTTTGTGGTTCTTTTTTTTCCCTTACTAGGAATGTTGAAATAACTGAAAATCACTCTTAAGAACTTTTTTAACTACTTTTTTCCTACCATAATATGGACACCAAAAAACTAAAGTTAATTTCCACACAAGTCTTTTTCAAGCCACAGTGAGCTTGGGAAGGGCTGTCTTAAGCTGGTGCTTTGTAGCTCTCTTGGAGTGTCCTAGACAGCATTCACTGGCAATCAAGGGGAAGCCAGATCAATTTCTAGTATATCCAAAGCCCTGTCAGACAATCACAGGGTCAATATGAGTATGGAAACATTTCAATTCTAAATATAAACAGGACTGCCCAGACAAAATGTTTTAAAACAAGTGTGTGTTTTATAAAATTGAATGCCAACTCCCACCTGTTCCTTACTGGCCTTCCACATGTTCAAAGGAATATGCGGACTCGGGAGCAAGAGACAGCGAGGCTCATCAGGCTCGCCTGTCAGCAACTAAAGGCATTGGGAGATCGGGGAGGGCATTGGTGATGCTGACTGAAATAAGAGTTTAGGCGTTTTAATTATCCATACTTCTGCTATCCCCTATGACTGCAGGTAATTTAGAGTTGGCTATATATGAAAGGTACGAAAACTTTGTGACAGTTTAGATGACAGATGAGATCAATTATTTGGCTGAACGTGTGTCACCCATTTGTACTGATGCACAAGGTGTCACCAAATATTCTCTCCTTATTTTGGAAGTGGTTTCAACATTTACTTGTTTCTTGGGACTTTGGCTGCTCAGGTCTTAGTGATGTATCAAGAAGACTGCAGTTCTGAGCAACTTAGCTTATTAATTAGCTTCAGATTGTTGGTTGTCCTGCCTCCTTTGGAATGGAAACGCGTGAGTGATCCTGTATTGGATACCGCTGTGATGTAGTGGAATGAATATGGAATTTGGGGTCCCAAGAGCTGGATTTAGAAAACCCTACATTCTGCCACTTATTATCTGTGTGACCTTGGACAAGTCACCTAACTTTTTAAATCCTTTTTTTATCTGTTAAAACAAAAGGAGTGATAATACCTCACATCATCTGTCATAATGAGAGCGAATAGGTGATGTGTGAAAGAACTTTGTAGAAGTACTACTCACAATGTGAGGTATTATTCTTTCCCTTTTACTTTGTCCTAGCAGTCTGGAGAACAAATAAATGTGAGATTTATTGTATTGTGGGGAGGTAATAACCAACTGTCCCATGCAGTTAGATAATGTAGTTAACATGTGAATTACATGCCATTGAAGTATTACCACAGACAGGTTGGAAGGGATTTTGGTTGATATTTGTAATTGAGTGTGACATGGTAACACAGGGACAAAGTTGGTTTGGTCAACTTTGAAGCATGCAAAACTAAACTCGCCTGTCATCTAAACTGGCCCTGTGTGGGCTAGCTTCTACTATTAAGTGCAGTCTTTGGGGGATAGATTGGTATCCTCATTTTGTTCAAAGCAACATACAATGCTTTTGCTAAAAGCATTTAAATATGTATATATTGTGTCTTGAGTGTTAAATTACTTGTTTTAGTTTGGAAAATAGTGGTAAAATGCTGGGGCCTTGTAAGACTAGAGTATTTTGGTTGAGGTTGGGGGTAGTATTGGTCCCTGTTTTTGTAAATTTATTGATGGTTTGGTCTTATTTAAAGCTAATTTTAAGTGTATATCCAAGCTGAAATGTTGACTCTGGTACATTTTAAATGAAAAAGCACATTGTTCTCCCTGTTAATCTATTTTTGGAATGTGATGTTACTAGACTGCCATAAAGAAGAATAACCCCAGGAAGTACCTTCGCAGTGTAGGAGATGGAGAGACTGTGGAGTTTGATGTTGTTGAAGGAGAAAAGGTGAGGATGCTTTTTGTGTAAAGGTTTGACTTCAGTGTGGAAATATTTTGGAGATCTCATCCACTAGGATGGTGGCTTTAATGTGGATGGATGGGTCAGGTGAACACATGAACACAGGCGCATCAAGCCTAATGTGCTGGCTGCAGTTAGAGGGCAATCTCATCAGAACAGTGAGGAACTAATATTCAATCACTTCCATGCACCCCTGGCCACAGACTCTTTTTTATTTGCTTTGTGTAAATTGTGTTCAGTGTACTTAATTCTGTTGTCACTGTCAATATATGATGGCTTTTTGTAGGGTGCGGAGGCAGCAAATGTTACAGGCCCTGGTGGAGTTCCAGTACAAGGCAGTAAATACGCAGCAGACCGTAACCATTATAGGCGCTATCCACGTCGCAGGGGTCCTCCACGCAATTACCAGCAGAATTACCAGAATAGTGAGAGTGGGGAAAAGAATGAGGGATCGGAGAGTGCTCCCGAAGGCCAGGCCCAACAGCGCCGGCCCTATCGCAGGCGACGGTTCCCACCTTACTACATGCGGAGACCCTACGGGCGTCGACCACAGTATTCCAACCCTCCCGTGCAGGGAGAAGTGATGGAGGTAAGTTACGCCAAAACGGAAAAGAATCAGCAGCAGTATGTGGTAACTTTTGAGAGGATTGCATTGTAGGCATTTTCTTGGTGTCTTGCCTATGTTGGACCTATAGTAGTTGTAATGGGAAGCATTTTTTTAAGTCCTAATAAGAACCAAAAGGACTAATAATAAGTTGCTAGCATGGTCACAGTTACTAAATGGTTTTATTTATTTTTAACTCCTGTATTTGGACTTTGGATTTGTCTTGTTGGGTTTTTACTCCATTACTGATCCAGTTGGCTTGATTTCCATTGTCTTTTCAGGGTGCTGACAACCAGGGTGCAGGAGAACAAGGCAGACCAGTGAGACAGAATATGTATCGGGGCTACAGACCACGATTTCGCAGGTATGGTTTGTATTTTTAAAATTTCTCCAGCATATTTTAGGGCTCAGCAACAACATGCTTCTCCTGCAGCCTTTTTAAAGTCATTTTTCTGTTAACATGTCACATTTTTTTCATCAGATGCCTAAGAAATAAACCTGAAGTCGGTTATCTTTTTTTTTTTTCTTTTTTTTTTTTTTTTTTAATATATCTTTATTGATTTCAGAGAGAGGAAAGGAGAGGGAGAGAGATAGAAACATCAGTGATGAGAGAGTCATTGATTGGCTGCAGCCCGCAACCCGGGCATGCGCCCTGACCAGGAATCGAACCCCGATCTCCTGGATCCTAGGTCGATGCTCATCCGCTGAGCCACGCCCGGCCGGGCTGAAGTCTGTTATCTTTGAGAAAATGTGTTCCTTGCATCATTTTTGCTGGCTCTGGTTAAAAACAGCTTGCATAGATGGGGTCTGCTTTATACGTGTTTTTGTGTATGTGCTTCGTTTTCTCATGAAGGTATGGAATTTCAAATTTTCTGTTCTTGAACAGGCAAGAGAATAGTTTAAACTGCGTAATATTATATCTTTAAGACCTTCTTTGAGTGGGTCTCTTTGAATGGTAAAGATGAACATTACCTTTGAAGCACAAGGACTATCTGAACTGTACTACATCATAATTAAAGAGTTGGGAGTTTTACCTCTGGAGGTGGCACAGTTTCCCATTAATCACTTCTCAGTTTAGGTATATACTTCCTGTTAGTCACCTCAAGGTTGCAAATATAATCAGTTTGTGGTTTCTAAAACTAACAGGCAAGAATCAAACCAGTGCATTAGTAATTATCCACCTGATGATCACTTACATACCAGCCTTAACTGTAGATGCCCAAATAAGTTTTAAGAAACAAGTTTTTTACTATGAAAGTACCCAAAATACATTATAGAAGTCTTCACAATACATTGTGACTCTACAGGAGGGGAGGGAGGTGTCTTTGAGTTTTGTATTTTTTACCCAGGATGGATCATTCAGTGAACCTTTAAGAACTAGGAAATCCCGTTTTGATTATACCACTTCTAAGTATATGTATAATGAGAGTTTTGCAATGGCGCAGTGTCTGTAATGTATTTTTCCTTGTTTTTATTGATCTGTGTCCTGTCTTGAGTTTTTCACTAACAAAAATGGGCTGGAGTTTTAAAGTTTGTCTAAAAGAGGCTCTCATGGCAGTCTCTCCATTACATCCATGGATACCAACAACAGAATCCTCTCCACCCACACCCCTCCCAGAATTTTTGTTACATTATAGAGCTGCTTAAATTTTCTGCTTAGTTTCATTGGTGTCCTTAAAAATAAAACATGATTTTTTTTTTGTTTAGTGCTTCAGTTGTTCTTGTTTTTTGTTTGGGGGAGGTTTTTTGCAAGAGAGAGAAACATCATTCGGCAGCCTCTCACACTCGAGCCAACCCGGGATGGAACCCGTCACCTTTTGGTGTATGGGGTGGTGCTCCAACCAACTGAGCCACACTGGCCAGGGCAAGTGCTTCAGTTTTACTGTTTGCCTTTTGGTTTAGTTGACCTAATGGTCTTGTTTGAATGGATCGATTAGGTGACAGTGCCAGATAGTTGCTATGTTGACACAAATTGCCATAAAGTTTACAGTGAATCCATTGATGAACACAGGGCTTTCCAAACTGTTTACCCAGGATTTTATCCCCCCAAAATGGTTAGTAAATGACATGTACATGGGGCAGAATCCTGATTGGTGTATGTCCAAGAGCATATTGAAGTCTGAGATGAGTATAGGAGGAGTTTTGCTGAAAGGAAGACAAATGAGGTAGCAGTCAGGAAAATCCACATTTATAGACTGAAGAATGCAGCAGGACAGTTGGCAGGAAAGTAATTGCTGAAATTATTGTGTTAGGATAGGATTTTTTCCACAAGTAGGAGGTTGGTCTTATGCTAGGAACCATGGGTGTTTCACGTGTAAGAAGCCCAGAGTAGTACACAAGCACCACTGTGTTAGTGGAGTCAAAAGGAGAGGTAAGAGAGGAGGTTTGAAAATACTTGTAATAAAGATATAAAATTATCTCTAGAAGAAACAGAGGGAATCAAATAATAGAGTAGTGATCACAAATTTAAAGTGAGCGCACTTTTTGAACCATTTTGAGGAACAGGCTCTGATGGGGCGGAGAGTTGGATTTGTCTGGCGTTTGTTTATCCAAATGATACTAGGGTTGGGGTTGGTGGACTTTGTATTGGGTGAAGAAAAGAGGAGGATTTGGCGAGAGTTATGGACATAGGTGACAGGTTCACTGGATTATAGATCCTAGTGGAAAGGAGGTATGGGGGGACAAGAAGGGATAAACTTAGAAAATGGGAAGGGGTGATTGGAGAGTGGACCGCTTGAACTTGAGAAGACCCAGGTAGGAAACCACAGGAGATTTTTACTCTAACAGGAAAAGGATAGTAAATGGAATGTTAGCCTGACGTGAAATTTGAGGACTTGGGGTTTTAGAAAGAAATGGGGAGAATAGACTGAGAAGTCACAGTGGTGGGGTGGGACAGCCACCACTTACAGGCTGCAGGGGAAAGCCACAGCAATTTTGCCAAAGACCATAAGTTCAAAAAATACATTATATATATGGAAAGGTTTTCAGGAGAATGGGGTAGTGGTTGGGGGAAGTAGGTGGGAGGTTGGATTTACAGGTGAAACGGAGGGTAGAGCTCTAAATGGAAATTTTATAATCACCAGCAAAAAAAAGTCACAGTGTCTTTTCTTGGTTGATTAAAACTCCTGATACTGTTTATGGTTCTGATAATCTACTTTTAGACCATGGAAGATAATTGCTAGAATGTAACAATTGAACTCTTTTTCTTCTAAGTGTGCACAGGCTCTGGTGTGGTTTTTGGTGGGTTTTGGTTTGTGGTTTGTTTGTTTTTTTAATCACCAAGTTATGCAACCATTACCAGTATCCTAATTCCAGGCATTTTTCATCACCTTCCAATAAAGCCCTCTCCATTCCCCTCTACCCCAGCCCCTGGCTACCACTGATCCACTTTCTGTCTCTGCATTTGCCTAATTTGGACGTATCATACAAGTAGAATCACATAATGTGTCTTTCTTTTACCTGGCTTCTTTCACTTTGCCTATTTTTAAAGTTCATCCATGTTGTAGCATGGAGCATTCCTTTTTTTGGCCAAATCACATTCTATTCTAGGGACATCACATTTGTTTCTTCGTTGATCACTTGTTAGACACTTGGGTTGTTTGCCTCCTTTTTTAAAAAAAAAAAGAAAAAATTTTTTTCACATCTTCACCATCTCTGGTTATTTCTCGACCTTTTGATTATGGCCATCCTGGTGGGTATGAGGTGGTGTCTCGTGCATTTCCCCAGGGACTTATACTTTCATTTATATGAAGAGGGCATCTTTTCTTTGGTTTGGTTTCTTTTCTTTTCTTTGGTTTCTTTGGTTTGGTTTCCTGCCTTTTAAAAGTCATTTCATGGTTAATTTTGTAATAGATTATGCTACTGGAAGAACCAGATATGGTGTTAAACTAGTGGGTAGGTTAAAGAAAGGTTTTATCATTGAGAGCTTGCACAATGTTCATTCCAGGGGCCCTCCTCGCCAAAGACAGCCCAGAGAGGACGGCAATGAAGAAGATAAGGAAAATCAAGGAGATGAGACCCAAGGTCAGCAGCCACCTCAACGTCGGTACCGCCGCAACTTCAATTACCGACGCAGACGCCCGGAAAACCCTAAACCACAAGATGGCAAAGAGACAAAAGCAGCCGATCCACCAGCTGAGAATTCGTCCGCTCCCGAGGCTGAGCAGGGCGGGGCTGAGTAAATGCCGGCTTACCATCTCTACCATCATCCGGGTAATTTAGCCTAAATGGCCTCTGGCCTCTGAGCAGTCATGAGTAGTGTTCATTAATGCAGGAGAAAAACCCCATTTCACATTGTATGTTGAATATTTGGGGGCTTTTCAAACTTTTCTGAATGTATTGCGTGATTTCACCATTTGAGAAAAGTTTGGCCAACCTTGCCCTAAGAAGTATGTTAATTATATTGTGTTATTCTGCATTTTCAAAAAGAAATGGGATAGCTACTAGAATTAATAACCTAGGTGATGACCACCAGTATAGTCTCTTTGGAGAAAGTGATGACTTTGACATATTATCAATTTCAAAAGTAAGGTATTCCTTATTACTTGATACTGAGAGGCTTGTAATTGTCTGGCTCTGGAATTAGCATTTTTAGCCAGTGATGCCTTTCGGTTTTGTTCCCTCTGTACTATTTTTTGGGTGGCAACGGTCATCCAGAAACCTATAAGTAACCATGTTGTCACAGCAGTGTCCACCCCTGTTGTAAATCACTGTCTTAGGATAAACCAGTTTGAGGTTTGTGAATGCCTTTACTGCTTAGCTTGATGTGACCTGGCACAGTTTGGTATACTGAAAGAGCATTACAGTGAATTGTACAAGATAATCTTTTTTTTTCTTTTACAGTTTAGTCATCCAATAAGAAGAAATGAATATGAAATTCCAGCAATAAGAAATGAACAAAAGATTGGAGCTGAAGACCTAAGTGCTTGCTTTTTGCCCGTTGACCAGATAACTAGAACTATCTGCATTATCTATGCAGCATGGGGTTTTTATTATTTTTATCTAAAGACGTCTCTTTTTGGTAATGACAAACGTGTTTTTTAAGAAAAAAAAAAAAAGCCTGGTTTTTCTCAATACACCTTTAAAGGTTTTTAAATTGTTTCATATCTGGTCAAGTTGAGATTTTTAAGAACCTCATTTTTAATTTGTAATAAAAGTTTACAACTTGATTTTTTCAAAAAAGTCAACAAACTGCAAGCACCTGTTAATAAAGGTCTTAAATAATTGTCTTTGTGTAAATTTCTGTCTTGTTTTATTTTGGTTTATGGTCCTTAGTAGGATCCTTAACTTAATTTACTGTGATAATCTGGTCCTTTTCCTCTTTGTAAATTTCTTTTGCTGGGAGGCAGTGGTAAAAGGGCAAGGTCCCCTCTAGTACAGACTAACAGTTCTAATCCCTGGAAACCACTTATTTCTATTCCTGTGGGAGTTATTTCAACCTGCCAGTTGAAGATACCCACGTTAAGAGTTAGTTATCCAGTGTCTGCCACAGAGTGCAGTAAACACACACTCAGCTCCTTTGAGTGGTCAGAAGAGACGGTAACAAATAATGTAATGCCCCTCGGCTGCTGAAGAAAGGAAAATTAATTTTGTGGTCTTAGTCCCCTTGTAACCTAAGCCTGTTCTGGCTATGTTTTTATAATGTCTTGTTAAATGTTCTTCCATTATGGAATAATTGATGACTACTGTCAAGAGACTCATTTTGGATCGTCCTTTGCCTGCTTTGAGGGGCAAAAGATGATGGAGATATAGAATAGGCTAGTTGGACACGTGCAAGTGTCCTGCAGTGCTGTGAGAGTCCAGGTGGTGGTGCCCCTTTCCAGAATGTGCTCCAGATTCACAGGATTGAGACGCTGGTAATTGGTTCTAGGGGACTGCTGAATAATGTGGAGAAATAACATTTAAATGGGCTAGGCTATTGTCAACACTCCGAAGCTCCTTTTCCAAATATTGGGCCAGCTCTTTGCCCTTTAGGAAAATAGTCTGTTAGCAAGAGTACAGTGGAAGATTTTTGTGATAATTTTTCTGCCAGTGTTATAAAACTGCTCTTTTTTATATTGTGTTCTGTTGCCCAGCACTTTGATGAATTCGTTCATCTTGTGTAAATATTAGATAGCTTATAACTGTAAGAGGACCCAGAGAATGCATTCATCTTTCTAGTAGCCAGGATGTGAGTTCAGAACATTAGTCTGCCAATCAGATGCACTAGCCAGCGTGAGACTGGAGAAGCCAGGCTTTGCACAAGAGCAAAGTGGTTTCCTCATCTGACAGCTCTGCCTCTTAGCTTTTGACAGACCTTGAGCCTCGCTCTCCAGCTTAACAATTAATGCCTCACATTCCTTCATCAGAAGACCTATGTGACTGGAGCAGAATTTGCATGGGAGAGTGGTAAGGAGTTGGGTACCATGTCACATCAGGCGTCGGATATGTTCTGTCACCTTTGGCGTGAGGAAGAAGAGGATGCTTGCTATCATGGTTTCTGTTGATACACTCGGGGGCCTAGACAGTAAAATGGTAGTGATTAGAAAGGAAATAAAACACCATGCATTGATACTGGTAACAGGAAAACCAAGAGTTTGTAGTCAAGCTAATGGTAATTTATTAGTAAATGGTTAAAACACATGTATATATTAGCTAGTAAAGAAACATGGTAGTATCAAGGAAATGTATTTAGGACTATATTTTCAGAATCTAGGAGAAAGCAAAAATACATTAAAAGTTGTTCTATTCATGGAGAGTGAAACATTTTCTAAGATTTTTATTTCAGAGAGGAAGGGGGAGAGGGATAGAAACATCAATGATGAGTCATTGATTGGCTGCCTCCTGCACCACCCCCACCCCCCCACCAGGGATTGAGCCCACAGCTAAGATTTTTTTTAAAGAGGGAGAAACATCAGCTTTATCTTGCATGCCCCCTACCCAGGATTGAGCCCACAACCTCGGCATGTACCCTCACCAGAATCGAACCAGTAGTCTTGGTGCACAGGATGGCACCCAATCAACAGCCACTCCAGCCAAGGCAATTCATCTTGAGTCAAATTAAATTTGGTAAAAAAAAACCTTTTTGGTGAGTGTGAGAAAAGAGATGTACAGGAATGTGTTGCTAACAACCGAATGTGTTCTGAGAAGTACATTGTTGAGTGGTTTCATCTTGTGACTATCAGAGCGCACTTAAACCTAGTGGTATAGCCTACTGATCCTAGGCTACAAACCTGTATCGAATACTGGAGGCAATTTTAACAATGGTGAGTAGGAAATGGTACAGTAAAAAATAAAGTATAAAAAATTAAAAATGGCACACCTGTGGAGGGCATTGACTGAGTGGAGCTTGCAGGACTGGGAGTTGCTCTGGGTGTCTTAATGGTGAATGAAGGCCTAGAACATTACACTACTGTAGATTTTATAAACTCTCCCGCAAACCCGCCCCCTGCTTGCTTGCTAACAGGGTCAAATAGAATGTTAAGGCTGTCCATGCTGCTCCACGAACTGGGATGTTAGCTGGATTGATTGGAAATACCGAGGAGAAACTGGCTGAGCAAGGTGTGGATCACCGGGATAGTGACTAAGGAGGGAGTAAAACTTGGCCTGGGGGTCAGAAGGAATAATTAAGATGGAGAGATAAAGGAACGGAGAGGATTGCCATGGCAACCTGGTTTTGGCTATTGCATGCTGGAGCAATAGATAAACTTCGGTATGCATAAAAACGGGTGTAGGGCTGAGGACTCAGTATTTTGACTTCAGAAATTCATATTTTGCATCATTACCCTATCTTGCTCAAAGGGCTCTCTGGCATTGAAATGGTAGAAGAAATAAAACAACCTACTTTCTACCATTACAACCAAAAAATATTTCCTAAGTACAGGAACAGGCTGACCACACTACCACAGAAAGCTTTTACTAAAGTGGCAGTGGTATTTAATACTTGTTAAGGTAGCCCCTGTGGACCTGTGTCCTTGTACAGGATCTTAGTTCCTCAATAAAGAATTTACAGCAATGTGCTCTGACCATCAAGATAGATCTGGGAGGGCTGTAGGGCTGAGGGGACAGGCTCCTCTGCTGAAACAGGTCAGTGACTGGGATGTCATCTGCACTCAAAATTGTGCTGTGGGATGGAATCTATCACCAAGTCCCACAGGTAGTGATCCCTGAAAGGTTAAGGTTGGTGGTGTATGGGCAGGCGAAATAACCATCTCAGTGAATAAATTATTTAAGGAAAAGGGGATGGGGATATCCGAAGGGAAAGGCTACACAACACTGAGTCAAAGGATATTGGGTCCATGATGGCAGCAAAAATATACTGTGAAACAAGGAAAATGTGTAGAAGTAACAGGAGAGCATAGGCTGGGCTGCCTTGGCTCACTGAGGAGTCAGAAACAGGCCTTGGAGACAGGTTCAGGGGGTAAGCCCAGGACGAGCTGCTGTTGCCCATCGCTCCCCTGGTTGCAAGTCTCGTGGGGTCCCCTCGGAGGGAAGATGGGGGATGGAGATACTGCTAGCATGCTCCCCTAGTGGGGAGTGCACACTGGGTCCTTTGTCCTGAGCTTATTTATCTCTTGCAGGTGGAAATCTTAGGGGAGGTCTCGGGAGGGTCTCAATAGAGGGTTCATCAGCTCTTTCAGGGTCATGGTCTCCACTGATTGGTCGGTGCTGGGGCAGGGGGTCATTAGTCAATGTAGCCGGTCCTGAGACAGCCACTGCACCACTTGTCTGGTTTTGCTGCTTTTTTGGGCCTGGAGCTGAAATACAACTGAGGCGTAGATGTTATCTTTAAGGATGAAGCTCAGTGGGTCCAAGCCACATGCTCAGGGTATGCTAGGGGAAGGTAGATTACCCTGGGGACAAGGTTCTTGTTTTCCCTCTTGCTAGGCAAAAGGCTTTCTGCCTTTGTGGGGTTTTGTACCTGGCCATTGTCCTTGCTCTGCTCATGTCTGTCTAACAATCACATCAGAGAAAAAATTCCTGGGCCACATTTTTTTTATTAATTTCAGAGAGGAAGGGAGAGGGAAGAGATTGAAACATCAATGATGAGAGTCATTGATCAGCTGCCTCCTGCACGCCCCCTACTGGGGATTGAGCCCGAAACCTCAGCATGTACCCCAACCAACTGTGACCTCCTGGTTCATAGATCGACACTCAACCACTGAGCCACCCTTCCATTTCTTAGAGAAAATTCAGCTCCATTATAATCTTTCTTGTTTTCTTTCTTTCTTGTGTCTCACCTGAGGATATTTCCTCCTTTGCTTTTTAGAAGAAGTAGAAGGGGGAGAAAGAGAGAAACATTGATATGAGAGAGACACATCGACTTGTTGCCTCCCGCAACACCCCAACCAGGACCAGGGATGCAGCTTGCAACTGAGGTACATGCCCGTGGCTGGAATTGAACCCAGGACCCTTCAGTCCGTGGGCTGACGATCTAACCACTGAGTCAAACCTGCCAGGGCACCATTATAATCTTATGGGACCATGGTGGTATATGTGGTCCGCCACTGACGAAACGTGGTTATGTAGTGCATCACCGTGAAATAGTTGTCTTGGGGAACAGGGAAACAAATACACTAGGGAAATAGAATTTCCACCCGGGATGGGGAGGCAGGTTGGGTCTAGTCAGGGCTTCGCCAGCTAACTTCAACAGAGAAAGAAAAGCAAAGATACTGAAAGTGAACGTAGGGCTGTAGTTGAGGGTAATGTTCCCAGCATCCACTGGCCCATCGCCACATCCAGGGGTGGGTCCTGATTAGCCAGAGCCAGTAAGAGCACAGCATTCTCTGGTGACGAGTTGGTCCAGGAGTTCGCTGGCAAGCGTTCCAAGTAGACTCTGGAGCAGGAGCAGTAATTCCAGGGCGCTGGAAGAGCGCGAAGGGGTGGGTGGGCCGAGGCTGGCACGCTTAGCCTTGAGTGCGGTGCTGTTCCTGGTGGTGCCCTGGGTTGTGGTCATGTGAGTGGCGACAGGAGGAAGAGAAACACTACTGGAAGTGAAAAGGTCAAAAATAGCCCTGGCCTGTTTGTCTCGGTGGTTAGAGCCCTCGGACTGAAGGGTCCCGGGTTCAATTCCAGCCAAGTGCACATACCTCAGTTGCAGGCTCGATCCAGTCGGGGCACATACGGGAGGCAACCAATCGCTGTCTCTCTCACGTCGATGTTTCTCTCTCTTTCTCTCCCCTCCACTCTGAGAAGTAATGGAAAAAATACCCTAGGGTGGAGATTAAAAAAAGGAAAGGAAAGGTAAAAAAATAGGAAATGGTGTTCAAAAGACCCTCTCTGTGGGCATTGAGATCACCACAGTGATGGTAGACCTAAGTGTGGAGGAAGCCATGAGGGTGACCCTGGAACTAAAATCTCCACGGGGTGCTGCTGGATGACGGGTTTAGTCTGACCGGGTGGGCTTCAAAGAATTTGACATTGAGGCCTTATGAGGGAAGGAGATGGCTTAGAAGTGGCAATGGTGTGACAGGAGACCTAGCCCACCACTAAGCGCCATGGTTCTTGGGTTAGAAGAAAAACCATCGCTGAAAGGACTCCAGGGGAGGCAGTGTCCTGGGGGTGAGCCTGGTTAGAGGCCGAGTAAGAAGGTGAAAGAACATTCAGAATCGGCAGCGACTGAATTCCGGGGGCACCGTGGAAGGTTTGGGAAGGGAGCAATATTGGGTCCGAACAGGAGTAGGTGAGAACTACAGGGAATTCAAGCAGCGGCCGCCGGAAGGGCAAGTGGAACCTCGGGCAGAGGCTGAGGCAAACCGAAGCGCAGCCGTGACAGGCTCGGTCCTGCGGCTCTGCTGGGGAAGGACTCATCGGACACCCGGGAGGCTGGCCTGTGGCTGGGAAGGA
Organism: Miniopterus natalensis; assembly: GCF_054644295.1. Lineage (NCBI taxonomy): Eukaryota > Metazoa > Chordata > Mammalia > Chiroptera > Miniopteridae > Miniopterus > Miniopterus natalensis. The sequence goes on from NC_142089.1 coordinate 24,827,299, forward strand.
GCAGCCTCAGGAACTGGGCCTCTCCCTGCTCGGAATGGCGCCCCAGGAAGAGGAGGGCCCGCTTACATCCCTCTAATCTGGCTGCCTGCTTAATAAGGGCTATAAATCATACAGAAGTGAGTAGACTTAACTTCCACCATATTTATACCTATTTGAGTGATGTTTGAGCACCTTACAGGCTTAGGGCAACTGGCTGGTGATAGGGAATCTAGATTCTTTTTAAACAGAATACTTCTCACTTCAAAAAGATTACTCTGGGGCAAAAAAGAAAAAAAAAAGGTTTTATCAGAAGTGATCAATTTGGCCCGACCAGTGTGGCTCAGTGGTTGAGTGTCAACCCATGAACCAGGAGGTCAGGGTTCGCTTCCCAGTCAGGGCACATGCCCGGGTTGTGGGCTCGATCCCCAGTCGGGGGCGTATGGGAGGCAGCCGATCAACGGTTCTTTCTCATCATTGATGTTTCTAAATCTCTCTCCCTCTCCCTCTCTCTGAAATCAATAAAAACATTTGAAAAAAAAAGAAAAAGAAGTGACCAATTTGGACACTGTTGCAGAAGCCCATATAAACAATGAGACCTGGACCATAGCTATGGGAGTAGGAAAGGGGGCCCAATGGGAGATGTTTTCAGAAACGGAGTTGCCAGATCTGGGTGGAAGAGGGGAGAATCTGGCGTGACTGCGAACGTCGATGCCGAGGGTGCCATCTGCTGGAACAGAGAATGCCGAAGGGGCGGGGGCTGTCGGTTTACATGGAGGGCGAGGTGCTGTGGGGCATCCATGGGGAGCATGCATGAAGCTGATTTGGAGCCGAGTGGGGTAGATTGAAGCTGGATGTTTGACACTCAGCTAAGGTCAGGAAGAAGTCCCCTTACCCAAGGAGCACCTGTGAAGAGCAGAGGGGGGAGGCCCAAACTTTTGGAACAAGGCTGAGGGCATAAAAGTGATGACCAGAAAAAGATGTAGTAAGTCATAGAGTCCTAAGGAACAGAGGAAATGGCTCAGCTGGCATCAAAGCCACGAGTTCCAAGGAGGTGGAGGCTGAAAAGCACCAAGGGGACCACTGGTGCGAGTAGTCCTGGGAAAACGTGGGGGTGGGCCCCGGACTGCAGCCAATGGAGGGGTGAGTGGGGCTGCTAGTCCCACAGGCTTCCCCATCTGGGTAGCAGCCAGTCCACCCTGACAGGTCCCAGCCCAACCCCTCAGAGTAAATCCTGACATCTCGCTTTTTTCACACTCTACATCCAATGCGTCTGCAAATCCTGTTGGTTCTGCCTTTGAAACATCCAGAACCTGAGCACTTTTCTCTGCTTCCAATCATGTAGCTCATCAGCCTCCATCATCTCACCTGGATCATTGCAGTAGCCTCCGGGGTGAGCTCCCTGCCACCTTCCTTCCCACGCCCACCGCTCTCCCGTAGTCGGTTTTCAGCATAGCAGCCAGGGTGTCTCAAAAACCACGTCTGACTTGGGGCCACTTCCCTGCTTTCAGTGTCACTTCCACGTGCGCCCCCCCATCCCATTCCCATACTGCGCCCCCTGGCCTGCTCCACTCCGGCCTCAGGCCTCCCCCTCAGGCGTGCCAGGCACGCTCCCACCTCAAGGCCTTTACACTTGCTTTTCCTTCTCGCCAGGAAGACCGTTTCCCCAGGTAAGGAAATGGCTTTTCCCTCAGGTCTCTGGGTCACTGACCACTCTGACCTTGACCCCCTTTTTAACATAGCAGCCCCTCCCCGCACCCAGGCCTCCCAGCCCCTTACCCTGATCGGTTTCCCTCCAAGGCGCAGATCCTCACCTGCTGAAGGTGAGCTCTCTAAGGGCAGGGATTTTGTGTTTTGTTCACTGCTGTTCTAGCCACAGGACTAAACCAGTACAGAGTAAAAGCTCACCAGGTGTGTTGAAGCGGGATGAAGGAAGGGAGGGCTGCCGCTGGAAGGGCAGCTACGGAATTGCGACCATATTAATTTACATATTAACCAAATAGGGTGCCGGGAGAATGAAAGGGGCGCGGTTATCAATTACACTGATGGAAAGACTGCCCGGGGCAGCGTGGGAGGGGAGTTCTGGTCTCTCTAGAGACAGATAAATTTAGGGGCAGAGTTGTTTAGGATGAGATGTTTATAAGGGGAGGGAGGAGGAGCCCGCTAAGAAGACAGATTTATGCATATGGTCCAACAAAATGCCTCACTTTACCCTGTGCACAAAATTTAATTTTCATGCGTCATTTTGAGGCACCAGGAAGGAAAGTGATTTGGAGTCAGAAAACCTGAGTTCCAGTTCTGACAACGGAACCCCACCTTCCAGAGCCTCGGTATGGAGCTCACACAGAAGCCAGTACAGAACGCTGAAGCATCTCTCAGGGTATGGTCTATGGGCATCCACAGGAGAATCGACGGATTCCTGGGTCTCACCATCAAACTGCCGAACCCAACGCAGGGGAGGAGCCTCAGAATGAGCGTGTTACATCACTTTCAACAGAGATTCAAATAGTACCAGCGTCCTGAAGTTCTTTTGAGGATTACATGAAAATCAGTAAGATAAAAATACCTAAAAACCCCCAATACCTGACATTTTATTACTGCCCAATTAATCTTGGCTGTTACTATTACAGGAATATTGTAAAAATCAACTGAGATAATAGCTGTGAAAACTGTAAACTGAAAGAGTGATGGGAATGAGACTCGCAGACCTCTAACAACAGGGAACATAACTGACCCAAGATGCTTTGCTCTGAAATCTACCACCATGCTGGCCCCGAAGCCACACTCGCCAAGTGCTCCCAAGCCAGTGCGTGAGCTGGGCTGAGATTCAGAGCAGTCCTGGTCCTGGGAGACGTGGGACTCCTCGGACAGCCGACTCTGGCTCAAGGACTCCCTCAATGACTTTGCCAAATTTTCTTCAGACTGCATGGTGGCCTAGGATGTCCCACCGATACTCCTTCACGCAGGCGCCACCTGATGGCTCTCCCAGCTCCTGCCCCATTTTCTCTCACAGGTGTTTCCCTTTAAAAATCCTTGCATGGTTCATCTTATTTGGGAGTCTACTGCTTGGAGGACACAAACTAACATTTTTAAAAGTCATTAAAAAGTAAGGAGGTGAGAAAAGATTCTGGGAAGAAACCTTAAGTGTAAGCGCTAGAAATCTGTTCCCCAACCCAGCAGCAAACACACAGCAGAACTGAAGCCATTTGTAAATCTACAGTCTGTTGAAGACTTGCAACATCCAGAGAAGGTTTAGACCATAAACGCAGGTTAATTTGAGGAATTTCAGCTCTTAGCTCAGCAGCAGCTGCTCATCCCCCAGCTGCGCCCAGCCCTGTGGCAGGCAGTTGTGTACGTGCTCCTGGAGCAGCTTGCACATAGCGTGCAGGAGCCAGAGTGGGCAATAAGGACCCTGTCCTGCAGATAATAGGGATCAGTGTTCTGATTGCGGACCGCTGTTTCTCAAGGAGGCGCAGACACAGAGGCAGCAGCCATTGTCCCACCCACCCCATTGTTGCATGTCTCTCCTCCAGCTGAAGTGACTTCCAGGGGACATGAAGGCCTGCTGCCTCCCTCCACCCCATTCATTTTAGTCTTGTTCTCCTTTTGGGAGCCTGGCATTAAAGACTAGGGGGCAATCAAAAGAAATCACATATATGGGGGAAAGTAGAAAGTCACTGCAGACACCCAAGGAAAGTCACAGGCTCAGGTAAGACCCAAAAAGACCTTAAACTTACTCATTAGGCTGATCCTTGGCATATTTACTTATTTGTTCAATCCTGTTATATGTAACCAATCTCCACCCCTGCCAGCCGAGGACTCCTCAGCTTTGTGGTGACCTAGAGGGAGAGGGAGTGCTTCTCGGGTTTTGACTTGGTCACACCATAGCCAGCGCATCCGTCCCAACATCTCCCAAGTCCTAGAACTGCAGCACCTGGTTCTATCCTTTCTAACAAGACCCAGAACAGACGCTTAACCCTTGGATACACCACTTACAAGTAACACCTGTGAAACACCACCCTCGAGAACGCTGGTGGACCCCTAACTGTTTCCCAGTCCAGTCCCGCCCCGTATCCTGGACTGGGGAACACAGCCCTGAGCCCTGCCTCCTGTCTCCTTTCTTTTCTCAAAACCTGGTGCCACAGCACTGGCCTCTATGTGCGGGAGGGGGTGGGGCAGCGGACCCTTGCTCAGGAACAATCCTGAGCCTCTGGTAGACCCCGAACCTTAAGAGACCACACCCAGTTTCCTGGCCAGCTGCTTGGTTGCCAGATCCCCAGCCTGGGGCAGAGAGATGGCGCCTCTGGGCCCCACACCCCACCCTGCTCAGCACGCCGGCGACAGGAGCCTTCACCGCGACGCTCAGTCTCCGGGTCTCAGGTGCGGTGTTAGTCGGGCCTCTTCTGGCTGTGCGTGGGAGAAATCACACTCAAAGTTGTGTCAGCAACGGGTTTGTTTATTGGGAGACTGCGGGACTCCGTGGAACAGCCTGGTCTCAGGAAAGGCAGAGGGAGGCAGGGCTTCGCGTTTCTTCTCACCTCTTCTTGTGGGGGCCTTTCTCCCCCTGAGACCCCCTCACAGGGGTGCTGACCACACACAGCAGTCCCTTGGCAGATGCCTGAACTCTGACGCTGAGTCCACCAGAGGCCCATTAAGTGGGGATGTCGGGGGTGGGTCCTGGGCATCAGCCGCCCAGGTGGCTCGAATGAGCAGCCCGAGACGAGAAGGACTGAGGTATAGCTCAGGCACCCGACAGGCGCTTTTCGTAGGTCTCATTCATGGCTGGAAGGGCGGGAGTCCAGGAGACCCATTTAGGGGCACCCTCTGGCCCTCCTCTGGCCACCCCCTCTGGCCATAGGCTGGACAGGCGTCATGACACAGCCATTCCCGAGGCTCCCCACGGATGTGCGGCCGCTGCCCAGCCAGGGAGCCGCACGGATGATCCCACAGCAGCTCCCCCCCCAGAGTGTCCACGTCGGTCCTCTTGTCAGAGGTCATCCCTCAGAGTCAAGCTCAGGGGGATGGCTGAGTTGTGTCCTTGGGATTTGTGACTTGGTGAGAGAGGTGGTCACAAGGCGGTGGGGGAGGCCGGAAGGAGGCTGGCCGAGGAGCGCATGGGGCAGGCGGGGGCAGCCACTGCCAGGTCTTCCACGTGGGAGAGAGAAGGCGGTGGCCAAGGGAGACTCGGGGCCCGGGGGGATGTTTGGGGTGGGAGAGACCTGAGCATGAGGGGAGGGGCTGATCTGGGTTCATCTTCCCTGCATTCCTCCCAGGACCCCCCGTTGGGTGCCTGTCCTTGAGGACCGAAGCCCTTTCTCTCCGCCTGCGCCTCGGAGTGAGGCTGGAGCTCCCCGCAGCCTGGGCGACCCCGAGCTGCTCCCTCTGCCCTGGGCCTAGGCCAGGGATGTAGCGGGGCTTCAGCAGGCTGGAGGAGAGGAAGGCCGGAGCGGAAAGGGGCGGCCCTGGGGTGACAGCAGAGCTTGGGGCTTTTAACCTTCCTCAGGATGGTCCTAATGCCTGAAAGGCCCTAATGTCCTTCTCCCCAGCCCCTTCTCCACTTAGGGATCCTACAGTGTTCCTTCACCCCGGCTCTGACCCCAGAACCCAGCTGGAGGGCCTCCTCCCAGGGGCAGGCGGAGTAGCAGGGGTGGGGCTGTGTCTCTCTTTAGACCAAGGATTCCCTGACCTCCGGACCGGTGCCCAGGGCTGAGCCAGGCCTCAGGGTGGGTGGGGTCTCCCAGGTGGGTGGGGTCTCTCATCAAGGAGATACTGGTGCCAACCCAAGGCCAGGCTGGCGAGGTTACTGGGCAGGTGACAGGAACCCTGATTAGCCTTAGCCATGCTGTGTAAACCTACCTGGACCTCTGTCTCCCCATCTTTATGCCCAACAACCCCAGGGACCAGCTCCGACATCTCTGAGCCAGCCCCCACCCTGGCCATGCCCGGGACAGATCAAATGACACCATACTTGGGGCTGGATGTTCACGTCTCTCTTTCCAAAAAACACCAAACATACAGTCTAGGTGTGGCAGGGAGACAGAGCCAGGCTGGGGGCCTGGGCATTACACACCCAGGGGGGCCTTGGAGGAGGCAGACAATTTAAGAACTGGTCTGAAAGTCAAAAGAGAGGACAGTTGGTTAGTGGGGTGAGCAGTAGTGGGGGAAGGAAGGGTAGGGACTGTGGGGTTCAGGCCCAGGCCCAGGGACTGGCCAGTGGGGTCAGACCTGGGCCCTCACAGCATCCCTTCCTGGGCCCATTCCCGGGGACAGGGGTGGCACTGCCGGGCCTAGCCCTTGGTGTGGGTGTCCACCCAATGCTGGGCATGCTGGAGGAGCTGAGACCTGAACTCAGGGTGGGGCTCAGCCTCTTGGTCTCTCTGAACCTGTTTCTTCATGTGTGATGTGGGGACATTCGTCATCCCAGCACTGCCTCCTTCATGGGGTGTCTGTGAGGAGCCGAGGGCTCTGGACAACCCAGGGCACTACACCAAGATCCATGTGTATTGCTATGTCCCCAGGGTCCAGCACAGTGTAGACACTCAGGTACCCTTCAGTGAGTAAATGAGCCTCCAGTGAAAGGGCCGGCACCTGGGCTGTGGGGAAACACACAGGTGCCATGAGACTGTGTGGACAGGCCATGCCTGCACCTGGGCAGGTGGTGCACCTGTGGGCTAGGTCCCGCCTCTGGCCTCTCTGAGGTCTGGGTCTCGGTCTCAAAGTGAAGGGTGGATGCCTGTGTTGGGGACAGCTGCTAAGAGCCCTAACTGAGCTCAGGGGACATCCTGTGTCCTACTGGCCCTCTCAGAGCTCTGCAGGGCCCACTGAGTGCCGGTGGGAGGCTGCTGGCTGGGGCTGATGGGCTCAGACGTACTCTCTGGCCGTAGTTGAGGGGCCCGGCCGGTAGGGCTGTGGGCTGCTGTTGACTCTCTCAGGCTCTGGGCACGTGCAGCAGAGGAAGGAGCCCCCCAGCATGGCCAGGCCGGCAGAGGCCCAGCCCACGAACAAAGCCGGGCCAAACTCGTACCTGCAAGGAGTAGGGAGGATGCCATCAGGTGTGGCTGCAGCCCCAGGCCTCCACAGTCCTCACCAGGGGCTCCCTAGCCTGGGCCCCGGCCGGGGAGGCAGGGCGTGGGGAGCCGAGACTGGGGGCTTCACAAGCCTCAGCAGCCTCCCCAGAAGAGCTGGGGTGAACGCTCGCCTTCCTCTGCCCCACCCCAGCAGGTCGGCCCCACCAGGGACACCCAGATCCCTGGGGAGGAGGGGCTGCTCCGTGCAACCCCAGGCCCCTTTCCTCCTCCGGCCAGTGGAGGGGGCATGGGAGGGCCCACAGGGAGAGCGGGGCAATCGCTGCCGTATCTCTTAGTCACAGTCTGAGCCACAGGTTCCCAGCCAGGGATCCCCACTGCCCTCTGGGGAAGGGCAGGCCCCTCTCCCTGGCACTCCAGGATCTCCAGGCGCAGCCATGCCAACCAGCCCGCCGGTCTCTGCGGTACCCTGGGTCTCCCCGTTCGGTGCCTTTGCCCGAGGCGCCCCCTCCTGGAGCAGCCCCCATTCTGCTCCTCCTGTGCTCCGCCGTCCGGGCCCCGCTAAGAAGCTACCTCTGAATTGCACCGACTCTCACTAGGTGCCCATTCAGTCCCCTGCTTGTTTGGCTCCCTGGGGAGGGCTCAAGAGCAGACAACACCTGATTTGTCCGTATCTCCAGGGCCCAGCATAGGGCCTGCCACCCAGGCGGCCTTGGGACTGTTGCAGGGATGAAGGGACAGTGCCAGCCTGACACCCCCAATCTGAGCTGCCTCTTACTTGGCAGGTCTTCATGGCCAGAGCTGCCAGTCTCAGGGAAGGAGCCGCACATCTGAGGTCTCATTTTTCTTTCCTCTCCACACCTCTGCCTCCTCCAGGGAGCCCTCCCAACTGCAACAGCCCAGGCATCTTTTCTCATCCTCCCTCTGCCCTCCCACTCCCCCACTTCCCTGCACCCCCACACCAGACCTGTGAGGATGTCGGAGGTTGAGATTGTCCCATTCTCTGCTCCTGGTAGAGCTGAGAGGTGAAGGAGGAGCCATAGGGACCCAGGCCCTTCGCAGAGCCCCCTCTTCAGTCCCCACACCTTGGCCTTACATGTCCTGACCATTCTGCTGTGTAAATATCTCTGACCTGCTCTTCACTGCTAGCCCCCTGGCCCAAGCCCTCTGCTCCAGACCTTTGCAACAGCACCTTGCTGGTCTTGCCCCTTCCCCACCTTTTTCACGCCACAGCTAGATGGACTGTCAGCTGCCTGGGGAGCAAGACCCTCCTATGGCTGCAAGGCCCTCCATGATCTGCCCTATCTCTTCTCTAGTCTCACCTGCCCCCCTTCTCACCCAAAGGAACGACTGCCTCCTGCAGGAATAATGCAGCTCGGCTTGGCTGAGTGCTCTCCGGGGCCCAGGCACTGTACTGAGCCCTTACCTGCATATCTCATGAACACTGACTACCACATGTGAGCTGGTCCTTGGGTCCTAGCTCCATTTTACAGGGAGGAAACCTGGCACAGAAAGGTTAAGGAACTAGCCAGTCACAGCCAGCATGTCCAGAGCTGGGATTTAAGCCCAGAGCCAGGTGCCAGGAACTTAGCTCCTGGGGTATCCTCTACAGGCCCCCTGACCCTCTGGAGGGCCCAGCCACACCCTGCCTGGGTCCCTGCTCCAGAGAGCTTCTCAGTGACAGCACCTGTTTCCCCCTCTAAGTGCCCTGCAGGATAAAGGCCAGTGGCCCCAGAGGCAGTGGAAAGGGAGGCCCAGCCTGTCCCCTGGCCCAAGCCATGCCTTGGCACTCACCTGGCATTGACAGGTGTGCTCGGGTTGAAGAACTCTTGGGTCACCAGGGTGGCATACCATGAGACTGCAGTCAAGGTGCAGAGGCCTAAGGACAAAAGAAGGGGTGATCAGCTCTGGCCCCAGCTGGCACCATGGCAGGGCTACCTGTCATGACCAAGATGGTGGAGAAGGAGCCAAGAGCACTCACCTGCCAAGAGGAAGAGGGCACCCCCGGAGATGGCAATGCGGCCCTTGGCGATGGGGTTGCTGTCTCCGACCCGGGTGCACTTCATGCCAACCACACTGAGGACCATGGCCACAAAGCCCAGTAGCACTGCCACCACCATCAGGGCTCGTGCTGACTGGATGTGACCTGGGGGGTGGGAGGGACTGAGTTGGTGGTGGGAGGAGTGGGTGGAGGGGGGAAGCCCAGGCTGGGAGGGGCTGGAGCAGGAGCTGGAAGCTCCTCGATGGGCACCTGGGCAGGTGTGAGGGGGTAGTGAAGAAGGGGCAGGGCCGAGCTTCCCTGTATAACCCCATCATTCACTCTCACTCTCAGGCTCCTCTGGGTGGCATGTGGAGACTGGGCAGTTGGAGTTCTCTCATCAGCCGCTTTCTGGCTAGGGACTCCCTTTTGGGCCTGACCTACCCCACCCAAGCAGCAGAGGCAGCTTCTCCTGGAGACTTTCAGTTTTGGCAAAAGGAGGAACTGAGAGAGGCTGAGACCCAACTCAGCCCAGGTGGCCCTCGGGCAGGGATGACAACCCCCACTGGCCATCCTGATTCTGGTCACTTTCCCTTCTTCCCTTTGAGTCACCCATGGCAGTCGTGTGCCTGCTGCTTGGGTCAGTTCTGGGCCAGGGGGCAGCTCAGGGAGGCCAGATGACCTCCTGGATCGGAGTGGCGGGGGCCATGTGATGGCAGCCTGGCTCTGGCCTGTGGGCCCTGGGCAGAGGGTGGGTGGGTGGCCCCAAGCCAGGGACAGGGCTGCAGTGGTGCCTGTTTATGAGCCAACTTTTCAGGCTCAATTCCACACCCTAGGAGGAGGCAGAGAGGGACCTGTGGCCCGAGCACCTGTGTGTGCACATACATGTGCGTGTGTGTGCACGTGTGTGGGTGCACCTGCGTGCGGCATGCTTTTCTAGCTGGTGGGGCCAGTGTGTGTGTGTGTGTGTGTGTGTGTGTGTAAAGCATGGGGAGAAGTGGAGGGAGGGTCCCTACTGAGCCTTTCTGGGTGCCAGGCAGTCATCTCACCTGGCCCTCCCACCAGCCTGTAAAACCATAGTGCTCCCTTTACACATGAAGATGTAGGAACACAGAGGGTCAGTGGCTTTTCAAGGTTACAGTGGCAGAACTGGGATCTGGACCCATGGCTGCCAGGACCTAGAGCCCCTGCCCGTTGTGGGGCACCGGGCTAGCCTAGGTTTTCAAACGTACAAGGGCCAGAAAGCTGGAGAGTGAAGCCCCGTGCGGATGGCCTGTGTGAGAGCTTGCTCCGGGCCCCCCTCCCCGCGTCCCGCCCTGGCCCAGCCGGCATGAGGCCTACCTTCCAGGGCGAGCAGTGAGTCGTAGAGCTTGCACTGCACCTGCCCAGTGCTCTGGGAGGCGCAGGACATCCAGAGCCCTTCGTAGAGGCCCACGGCGGTGATGATGGCGTCGCCCGCATAGGAGGACTGCTTCCATTGTGGGAGGGCTGTGCTGGCGATGATGCCCACCCAGCCACCCAGGGCCAGGAAATAGCCCAGGAGCTGGAGGCCCGAGTTGGCCATGGCCCAGGGGAGGGGTCTGGGAGTCCCAGAGCTCAGAGCTGGGCCAGGACCCCTGGGGGGGCTGGGGTCATGGCCAGGCGAGCCAGGCTGCTGGGCAGGGGTTGGGGTGCAGCGATGGGAAGAAGCTGAGGGGAGAGGTGGCGGCCCGGTCCCGGGAGCGGCAAAGCCAGCGGCTGAGGCTCCAGAATGCAGGGGGAGCCGAGGCGCTGGCAAGGCCAGGGGCCCGCCCACGGCAGCCTGCTAAGCAGGGCAGGTCCCAGCAAAGCTCCTGCCCGGCCCCGGGGGGAGCTGGCCATGGAGCAGGTGGGTGCCCCTGTCCCCGCCCCCAGGGACAGGGAAGGGAGGGGCCAGGAGGAGGGACCCTGCTTGTCCTCAGGGCCTTTCTGCCAGGGAAGCCCCTTTAGGAACCTGAAGCCAGTGCCCTGAAATTCTCCTAATTCCTACCCTGAGCACCAGCCCTGAGGTGACAGACTCTGCTCCTGCGTGGCTGAACTGACCCTGAGGGCTTTCGGTTCTCTGCCTGTAGGACAGAAAGGAAATGGAATTCCAATTTGCAGCAGGTAAGACTAGAGCAAGACATCAGGGAGACGTCTCTGAGGCCCGATATGGAGAGGCTGGGCTGGGGAAAGGATGTTGGGGAGAGGGGGTCCTGGGTACTGGGGGGCCATGTGTATCAAAACCAGGGGAGACCAGACCAGGGAATATGCACTGTGGGGCCTGTTTGAGATATGAGTTTGGCAGAAGAGGGGCCCCATCAAGGCTGGGCCAGACCTGGCCACTGGTCAGCAAGGGGCCTGGCAGGGAGGGAGTTGGGAGATAGCACCGACCTCCTGGCCTCAGCCTGAAGGAAGACAGACTGTTCAGCCCATTAATCCCCTTGCTGGCTGGCTTAGCAGCTCCTGCTGGGGCCAGAGGCACCAGGCCCTGGCCCCCAGCTCCAGGACAGCTTGGTGGGGAGGGAGCCCTGGCCTCTGCACATTCCTGGGGTTCAGGCTTCCCCTCCTCCCACCCACCTTCCCCTCTCACTCCCACCCCAGCTCAGCCCTCTGGAGCAGGAGAATATTTAACTCTCCTGGACCTCATTAGCAATCCCCTCACGTTCAATTTGGCTGTGGGTGCAGGGGGAATGTCACAACCCTGCTCCCACTCCTGCCAGCCTCCTCCAGCCGCCCCCTCATCTCCAGGGACTGGCCACCTGCTTTTGCCAGACTGCACTGGGGGAATGCAGGGTCCTGCTGTTGACCACCCCAGCTTCGTTCCCCCCAGCCTCAGCCCCCTTCCACAGGGACACATCCCCAGCCTGCACCCTTGCATTCTTCACGTGGCTATGCAAACGAGAGGGTGCCAGGCACTGCGCAGACAATGGCTGCCCTGTGTGCCCGCGCAAGGCGTGGGCCCCTGGTATGGCCTAGAGCTCCAGCCCTTGGGTGCTGGGGGAGCAGCCAGCCCTCCGAAGGGTCAGGGGTGGGTGCTGTTTGGCCTGCAGTTCCGAACACTGGGCCCCCCGTGGCCCTCCCTGCTGGGAAGGCCAGAGCCACATGGGTCTGTGTACTTGGGAAGGCCTGTGGGTCCTAAAAATCAGGCAGAGGGTCTAAATAGTTGTAGAGAAGTCAGCGCTGAGCTCAGATTTCTCTTCCTCTACAGACGATGCTGAGAAGGCACAATCCAGGGGAGCCAACGACATTGTGGGAGCCCAGAGTGGACACGCCTGGGGACCCATTGAATACCTGGTGCAGGTCTGAACTTTAGTATCAAGGCCACATGGAAACCAAGTGTCAGAGCCACACAGGCCCTCAAGACCATGGCTGCAAACCCTCTGTTGATGAGTGAGGGAGCTGAGAGCCAAAGAGGCCACGTGGGTGGCGGTCTCCAGGACAAAAGTCTCAGGGCTCTGGGGTCTCAGAGGATGTGTGCCTGAGCCTCCATCCTGGACACCCCAGAGCCTCACTCACACCAGGACCCAGAGACATCTGTGATCCAGGGCAACACATCTCCCTCCGAAGGCCTCTGTTGATCCCTTCTTGTTATTTGAGATCTTGAGTCTGTTCTATCCAAAAGTCCCCTGATGGCCTTCCTTTCTCAGTGTTCCAAAGCCTCTCAGCATTCAGGTCCTGCTCTTGGAGTGGCATTCCCTACCTGATGGAGCTTCTCCACCCAGGGTTTCTGCCACCCTGGTGTCCGCCCTCCCCCCACTCCAGCCCAGTGACTCCCAGGCATGCTGGACAGCACCCAGCCTCCATCAAGAGCTAACTGGAAACTGCCCCGAGGTGTCACACTTCACTGTTTAACAAGTGTTTCCACATACATTACAAGAAGCTTAGGGTGCTAGCTTTACCTCTGCTACTGAAAGCTGTGTGACATTAGGCAAGTCCCTTAGCTTCTCTGGACCTGGTTCCTCAATGGAAAAGTAGGGCTAATACACTTGCCCTGTCTGGTTTGTGACGATATTTACAGGGATCAAATAATGGGTGAGACGTCCTTTTGGAAAACATAATATGACTGAAGAAATGTGGCCAATGAAAGCTCTGTTCCCAAGACTCCCTCCTGGCAGGGTCTCCCCTTTTTGGCCCCTCTTCCCGGGTGTGGGTGACTGACTGTGGCTGAAGACCCACTGCCACTTCCTGCCTGTCAAAGCCAGGCAGAGAGTGGGCTGTGTTGATCATGGCTGGTTGGCATGAGGATTACACGTTTTTGCTTCCCTCCCAGTGGAACGCTGGAGCCCTTCCCGGGTCCTCTCCTGCTGACAGTAAGGAGAGTCTGACTCGGTTGCCATCCAGCACATTCTCTGCAGCCACCACCTGAAACATTGGAGGTGGAGCTGGTCTTACTGTCCCCCACTCAGCCTTTCTTGCAGAACCACAGGCTTGGAATGGAGAGGACTCGCCTCAGGCCACACAGCTAGAAAGCGGTGCAGCCACATCGTGGCCACCCCCAGCCGGTGCAGCCAGCAATGCGGCCACCTCCAGCCGTCCTGCCTGCCCAGGCAGGGTCAGGCGCCCTGATCCGGGATCCCGGAATGCTCTGCATAGTTCCAGTCACAGCACTTGGTGTGTGGTTTGCCTCCTTCCAGAGGACTGAGGACTGTGAGAACCTCCTGGCTCTACTACCAGCCTCAGTTCTGTGCCCCACAGCTAACCCCCTCCCAACAACCCTGAGCACAGGCTCTCTCGGTGCCTGTGCTGAGAGCTCCGCCAACGGCCTGGGGTGCCAGAGACCACGGTCCACATCCTCCTTGGGTCTGCTGAGCTGCCTCCGCCCCCCCGCCCCCATAGTGCTCGCATGGGCACCCTCTCTACCTGGAGCAAACTCCAGGCGTGGCTCACATGCCCTTACGTGTGCATCACAAGCCCAGACGGAGTGATCGCAGCCGCAACCCAGCCTGGACCCCGCCTCACCTCCTGCTTTGGAGTTGAGCTGCCCACCCTAATTATATGCACATTCCCCCTGGTCCTGCTGCTCTTAAAAACATTTGGCCTTTCGCAAGCTCTGTGAGAAGCCTGCTGTCTCCACACAGTGAGCGTTAGCTGAAATGGTAAAGGTCATCTGCCTTGATGTGGGAACCTCTGGAAGACCAGAATCAGGCGGGCGTAGCTTTCCGAAATGCTGAGTGTCTACTATGTGCTAAGCATAGTAGACACTGTCTCATAGATTCCCCATGCACACTCCTGACCATCCTGGGACGCCAGGACTGTCAGCCCAGGTTACCGGGGAGGAAGCACACCAAAGATCACACGACTCCAAGCGGTGGAGGTCAGTCTCGCCCACTCAGCATGTGGGTGAAGCTTATGTTCTTTCCACTAACATGGTCCTCTCTCCATAGGGCGAATGAGTCACCACACAGACACAGAATCACTCCCGTGAGCAGACTCACACGCGGTGCTGTCTCCCCGCTTAAAACCACTACTTGTTTCTTCACTTCACACCTCCCTCCAGCTCATCTCTCTGGCCCCTTGGAGCCAAATGCCTGAGCAGAGCGGCCTATACCATCACCATGTATTCCCCTCCCTTCTCAAACTCACTCCAGCCCGCCTTCCGTCCACACCACCTCACCAAAGCATCTCTTGTCTGTGTCCTCGCTGATTTTCATGTCGTCAAATCAAAAGCAGATCCTCAGTTCTTCCCCAGCTCAACCTCAGCAGATCTGACAGCACTGCTCACTCCCTCCCTCCTCTCATCAGCTTCCAGGATTCTGTCCCTCCTGGGTTGCCCCTCATGTCTCTGTGGCTCCCAGTGTCCTCTAGCCCCTGGCGCCTCCAGCCAGGCTGTCTTCTGACTCTTCCTCTGCCTACCCTGACCGCAGTCTCCTGGCTTGAACAACACCCAGACGCCGATGGAGACTCCCAAAGGCACGTGACCTCCACCTCTCCCTGAACTTGCCTCATATACAGCAGACTCCCTATCTGGTGTTTCTACTTGGACACCTAACGGACTCCTCCAACTTCAGCATGACATGTGCAAAACCAAACTCCTGGTTCCCACATCCCCACCCCTCCTACAGCCTGAGGCTGGAATCCTTAATGTCCATTTTCTCACTCCAGCCAGCCCATGGGCCACTCCTGCTGGCTCTGCCTTAGATCCAGAACCTGAGCCTTTTCACTGCCTTCACCCTGACCCACGCCACCTTCGTCTCTGAAGCAGTACTGCTCTCCTGGTCGCCATCCTCGCCCCATAGCCCATTCTCCACACACATTCTCTGCCGAGGCCTTTAAAATGTAAGTCGGATGTCGTCGCCCCTCTGTTCAAAACCCTCCAAGGGCGCGGGTCTCACCAAGTCGAAGCCCAAGTGCTCGCAGTGGCAGACAAGGCCCCCAGATTCTGACTTCATGCTGCCAGGCTGCCTCCCGGCCGTTCCTCCCTCCTCAGGGCCTGACGTGCTCCCCTTTCTGTCTCAAAGGATTACACACACACACATTTTTCACCTGTCTCCCCTATAAAAGGTAAGTGCTACGAGAGTGGGGAGTTGTTTGGTTTGCTCTCATATTTCCAGCACTGGCACCGAGCTGTGCTATCAACAGACGCTGGTTGACTGAATAAATGAGCACAGAGTGCAGGCTCCCAACTCTGCCCACAGCACCTCCAGCCCAGGAGGGGGATGGCTGTGGCTAGAGGAGCTGTCTCCAGTTCTGCTCTCTGTCTCCTGAGGAGTGTGCTGTCCTGCACCGGAGGCCCTGAGGTACGGGATCGAGGGAGGCGGCAGGGCAGGATGCACGTGGTTGACACGGGGCCCATGTGCCCCCGCACTGCTGACTGCTGTCCTCGCCAGAGCAGGATTATAATAATCCCTGCCATTCGTCCAAAGCATTCCAGTTCACCAAGTGCTGTCACACCCGATACTGCATCCGGGCCATACAACCGCCCACACGCTGGGCAGAGGGAGGACCGTGATCCCCATTATATAGGTGACAAGTCCGAGGTCCCCGAGGCTAAGTTCTGGCCTGAGGCTGCGCAGGAAGTGGCTAAGCAGGGTACTGAGCCAGGCCTCCTCGCACTGCACCTGCGCCGGCCCCTGCCCAGAGCAATCTTTGTCAAGTGAGACCTCTGGGGCAGGTAGGCATGTTTCTATTCTCTGAACAAACTGCCAAGTAAAAAAACACGAATCGTTTATTCTTTGGTTGTCTATACAGACACTTAAATACTGTATTGCTGTCTCATGGTTCCCTGTGCAGGCACCGGGGGGGTTCTGAGCCTGCATCCTGAGCCTTCAGCCAGGTCAAGGGTGGTGGGCCGTTCTGCCATGTCACTCCAAGAGCGGTAGCACCGTGCGAACAAGTGAGCAGGGTCCCCTTGCTGGAGAGCCCCTCCGCTCTGTGGTCCCCAGCGCGGGCCAGTCCAGGCCGCAGGACAGAGTCCCTCACGGCGGGTCTAATCACCAGTCCACGTGAGCTGGACGCTGTCAGAGCTCATCCTTGTGTCCTGACTCCCTGCCAGAGGCAGACTCCTCTGCAGGTTGCGGGGGGCCCTGCTGTGCTTCCTGGGGCTGCTCCTGAGGGAGGTCCATCTCTTCTGGGCTGAAGAGCATCTTCACCAGGTCGTCCGCCTGTACCCTGTCCTGCAAGGACAGACCCCTGCTAGTCAGAGAGGCCCTGGGCCCGGGTACGTACCACCTCTCAGGCACTACTTCCTGGGGAACAAGGAGGCTCCTCCTCAGTGGGCTCCCAGATCATCACCTTCTCAACAGGCCCTGCTCTCTGGACAAAGCCAGCTGAGGTGGTGAGTAAACAGGAACCGAGAACTGGGGTCATTCTCCATCCCGACCCCCCCCCCCCCCATTACAAGTAGGGAAGGGCCGGGAGAATGAGGCAGTGGCCACGATGACAGTGCTGAGCAAGGAGTGTCTCTGGACTCCCCGGCCCCAAGTGCAGTGGGTCTCTCATGTCTAAGCCATCAGCAAGGGGCCTGGGGGCGGCGGAAGCAGAACAAGGGCCCTTCCAGGTCACAGCAGCAGCAGCTGCCCTCACCCGCTCGCTGTGTCGAGCGTCCAAAGTGAACCACAGGGCGATGGCACAGCGCTGCCCTCTGGTGACGGCCTTCACTCCGTGCGGGTTTTCGGTGCCCGAGGAGAATCCCACAGCCCTTCCGCACTGGGGCTGCACCTCTGCCTGAAGGGCACAAAGGGGGACAAGGACAGACTGTGACCTGCCTTCAGAAGGGACATGGGGTCGTTAGGGCCCATGATTGTGGGTGGCCCCTCAGCCTAATTTCCAAAGACCAGAGCTAAAGAGTAAAGGTGACCAGAGGAGCAGCCAACATACCTCAAAGCCCCCTGGCTTGGGGAGGGAGCGCTTGCCACTAGAAGACCAGTGGGCCGCACTTAGAGGGTTTGTCTCTCAGGGATGGGGGCAAGGACACACTTACTGTTACGGTCTTGGCATCCAGTTCAGTGAAGTAAAAGTTTCCTCCATGGAAGTCTCCATTTAGGTAAAGAATGGCGCTGGGGAAGGCAGAGAGCATCTCAACACGGACCCCCTCCTCCTCCCGCCCCCCAGCTCCAGTGCATCTCCAAGGGCTCTCAACCAGCAGCAGGAGGGGACTTTCATAGGAAGAAAGCCTTCTAGAACCTTCTCCAAAGCCTCACAAATGACTGCAACCTTCCCACTCCTACCCCCTTGCCCCAGAGAACCCACCATACCCTCCACTGGGGGGACTTCTGTACCAAGTGCACCTTTCCTGTCCTCCTCATCGCACCACACTGTGATGACTTCCTTGTCTGACTTCCTATCCAGAGGGTCTGGGGACAAGGGGTTGAACCCTGGGAACAGCTGCTCCCAAACCTGTGTGTGTGTGTGTATCTGTTGGGGGAGGGGGTAAAGAGCAGGGCACTGGGGGCTCAGAGGGCGAGCTGGCACCTGTAGTCCCGGAAGGTGTAGGCAGGGGGCTCCTTGATGCACACGAGGGCCTCAGCATTCAGGATGCAGTTGTCCACGTGGACTGGGTGGCTACTGTCCTTCCTCTCAGCCTGCGCCTCTGGAACCCAGGTAACACATGTTAGCACTGAGATGCCTCAAGAGATATCGCAGCTCTCTTGCTGGCATGGGGGCTGCTTCCCAAAATGAGTCTGGGTCTTTGGGAATGGTCAGTGAACAAGGGGGTCTCTGGCTAAGCTGTATCAGCCCAGGGGTTGGGACAGAACCACCTGTATGTCCAATCCCGTCATTGAGAATCACTGGCCTAAACAAACTCTTAAATGTAGCTCTCCATAATCTGGCTTCTGAGGAACTCACCAGTCTTATCTGATTGCTGCCCCCTCTCACCTTACTCTCCAGAATGGCAAGTTTCTTAGTTCCCCCAACTACCAGGCTGCTCAATGCCTCAACTCCTTTGCACATGCTGTTCGTTCTCTCTGGTTTGAACCACCCTGTGTACTCCACAGGTCCTACTAATCCTGCACAACCATCATCACCTCCTCCAGAAAGCCCTCCTGACTGCCCATGTAGAATGGCTGTAACTTCCCCCACTGTACTATCACACTGGGTTGCCACTTAATTGTTTACATCCCCAAGGATGTTGAAAGGAACCAGACCCTGTCCTCCATGTCCTCAGCGTCCGCCAGGGCCCAGGCATGGCATGTGCTCAGCAAGGCTGCAGGGGTGAAGGAGGCCCACCTTCAATGGCAGTGCGGCACACCAGGTGGGAGTAGGAGAAGTAGAGGGGGGTGTCCAGGCGGAAGTAGGACTCCATGACGCGCCGCACTTTCTCCGTCACGTTGTAGTACAGCTGGGCACTCCGCAGAGGAACTTTCCCTTCCTGTCCCAGCTGCCAAGGAGACCGGTGGTCAGCTGCCCTGAACGCCCCTCTGTGGGCTCACAGGCGCCATGAGCCCCAGGCCCCACTCCTCATCCCTATACGGAAGGTGCAGTCTCTCTGCTTCCCACGTACAACACCCCAGTGTAAGCCTTCCCTCACGCTTCTCTCTGAGAATCTGTGCATGCCATGGTGAAGTACCGACCCCCGGCGTCAGCCATTCTTCAGAAAGCACTCTCACAGCTTTGGATATTGGTCTTATCTTGCTTACCTCATTTTAATACTCTTGGTCTAATAGCCAAAATTCCAAAGTGAAACTCCCTCAGCTTAATTTACCCTCCCTCCATGGCAGTTGGAGTGCCCACAGGCAGACATCTTTAACCTTTCCTATCACCATCCCCAGCTCCTCCCCAAAGCTGGCCTCCCCTGCCCTCTCCCCACTCTAGAATGCTGAGCACTGACTCTACCTTGAGGGCTTTGAAGACAGTAACGCCATAGAACTTTTCGTTGGGGGTGTGTGGGGAGGTTTGGCCCCGGTAGCCATCTCCTGATGTTGCTGCTGCCTACAAGCCCAAAAACAGGTGGAGTGAGCCAGGACAGTTGGCCACCTCTTCTCAGGCCAGGCCCGGCCCTCGGGGAGAAGGTGTGGTCTTTGGGTTCCCTCACGTTGGTCAGCCTCTGCAGCTCCCGGCACTCATCCTCAGAGATTACGCCATCCATCACCACCCGCTGGGAACCGTTCAGGACTTTGGAGTTCATGGTGAGATGGATGCCTTCATAGAGCAGGGGGCCACCTGCAAAGCAATGACAAGACAGGGCTAAATCCAGGAGCCATTTGTCCAGGGACTCTCCATTTGATACTGCTTCCCTGTAAGGAATAAAAATTCCAGTCTCTTAAGTAGCCACAGGCTGTAGAAACTCTATGGGGTGGGGCAATTGCTTTCCCCCCAGGCAAAAGCTGCTTGAAAGGAAAACCTCTGTCTGAGAAAGATGTTCTCCTGCCATAGCGGGAAGTGACTCAGCACTGGGGTCCAGAGAGGTGCCCTCTGAGATCTATTCCCGCAGCCAGCCCCCCTGGATTCTCCTCACACAGCTCTGGTCCAGTCTTCCTCTGCCAGAGCCCAAGATGATCATCTTGCTGCTTAAAGGTAAAACAAAGGTTGTGCACCTCTGAATTTCATAGCATCTTAATTTAAAAAGCTGGACCCACTCATTAAACTGTAGACCAAAATCTGCATATGTTACCCTATGTAAATTAAACCTAAATTTTAAAATAAGAAGAAAAAAAAATCCAGTTGTTTTCTGTTCACCAGAGAAATCTCCCGTTTGGTTACTTCCAAAGGTAGAGTTGTCCAAAGGACAGAACTTGGAGCTGAAAGATAGGAGATCCAAGTCCTGCTCCTAGCTCCCCTCCCAACCAGCTGCTGGCTCTTTAGGCCTTCACATTCCTAAAACCTGAGCTCCCGAAACAGAAAGACCTGGGTTTGGCTCCTGCATTAATGAGCTGTGTGGCATTGGAGAGTTAATTAACCTCACTGAGCCTTTATTTTCTCATCTGTAAAACAGCATGTACCTCATGTGACGCCTGTTTGATATAAAGAACAATACGACAAGTTAGATGCTTAGCACAATGCTTGGCACACAGTAAATGCTCAGAAGTTTAGCTGCCATCATCGTCGTCATCATCACCATCATTTATTTAATATGAGGATCTTAGAATCTGCCCAACACACCTCCCAGGGAGTGAAGAGAATTAAGACAAATAACACTGAAAGCACTCTGAAAACAAAGGCAGTCCAGACAAATTCTTTTCACACGTTAATCTTGTTAAATTAATCACTGTTCTATTTCTCGGGGTGTCTCATTGTGCTGGGGACATATGAGAGAATCAGTCCAACTCCATCTATTTACTGAGGCCACAGCATGTGCCAGGCACTGTGCTAGGCAAGGCAAGGGATTAACTCCTAAAGGCAGCACCCATTCCAACAATTACAAATAACCAGCATAAGGCAGACCTTGTGAAAATACAAAGAAAAGTTCAACAGAGGGGGTTCCCAACCGGGCTTTGTCGGGTGCGTCTAGACACCTCACAGGCAGAGATGAAGGGAAGTGAATGAGGAGGGGTAGGCATGAACAAAGACTGGTGGGCGGAGGGAGGCTCCGGGAGCAGGAGCAGCCTGGGGGGTAGAGGGGAGAGCACACCATTAAAGCGGTCGGCAGGGAGGATGTTGGAGTCCCTGTGTTGGGAAGACTGATCTGGCCCCCAAGTGGGAAGGGGCAAGGACAGACAAGAAGAGGAAAGACAAGGGCAGGAAAGAAGGAGGTGCTGGGGCTTGAAGCAGGCTTGAAGCTGGCTTGAGGCAACGGGAAAAGAAAAAGGCTGGGGTGAAAGGAGACACAGAGCAGAGTAGTAATCGGTAGGCCTCCCTGGAGGACTGGAGGGGTGGTCCCGGGGGAAGGGTTTGAGAACCAAAGGTGACCTGAAGATTTTGAGGCTTGGCAGCAGGATGAATGAGGAACTTTGGAAGTAGGGAGACAGGATGAGTTTTGTCCTATGAATACTTACTAAACTAGTGTTACTGTGACACAAGAGTCTAATTTCTTTCACAGAAGCCAATTCTCAGTGCTCTTCCCAGCAGAAGTCCTGTTGGCGAGTTAGTAGGGACACCGAGGCGAGGTTAGGCCTGACCCACGCAGGCTCAGAGCTGGCTCAGATCCTGAAGCTGGGCCACAGTGAGCCTGGCGCTGGAGGGTGGGGTGGGGCGGGGAGAGGGTGGGGGGTGAGTCCCCTCTGGTGTGGGGTGACCTGCCTTGCTGCCTCCTCAATAGCAGCAAAGGCCTGGAGCTCTGTCCTCTCACCTTCCCGGGTCAGCCTGCTCACATCCAGTGACTCCTTCGTCTTCTCTTCCACCAGGGTCTCGATCTCCTTCATTAGGTTCCCAATCTCCTGGGAGATGCGGACGGCTGTTTCCCGTTCTGACCTGTGAGCACAGCCGCTCTGAGGACTGGATTCGGGGGCTCGCCCTGGCTCCCTCCCCGACTTCCCAGACTGGACCTGCCCACCCCTTGCCAGGAGTTCGCATCTGCCTGGGCTCAGGAAGCCGCAGTGCTTCATCACACCGATCCAAGCATGCAGTTTCTTCAAGGTCCTCACTTCTGTTTCTCTTGCAATCTCTTGGGAATCACCTCTTCTGGAGTCCATGAATCCT
This sequence comes from Miniopterus natalensis, assembly GCF_054644295.1. Lineage (NCBI taxonomy): Eukaryota > Metazoa > Chordata > Mammalia > Chiroptera > Miniopteridae > Miniopterus > Miniopterus natalensis. Next base: position 24,849,292 of record NC_142089.1, read on the forward strand.
AAAGACAGGTCAGGAAAAAGATAACAGTGTAGGATGACCTACTTAATCTTCCAGGTCCCAATGCATAGAATAGGGCCCACAGAAGAATCCACCTTATCACCTGCGTGGCCTCAGGAAATGATGTGAGAGGTCTCTGAGCCCTATCCCCTCTAGCTAGCTGCCCAGAGTTCCTCTTTGTCGTTTTCTGTCCCTCATCCATGGGTTTCACAGATCCCATGTTTGGCCTACCTCCTAACAGTTTTCTCCCTGGAGTCACAGGGCGCACCACTCACCCCCATCCCTCACCCCCTCACACTCCCCCATCCCCTCAGCTCCTGTGCCCTGGCTCACCGGATCAACAAAGGGAATTCCAAAAACATCGTAAGCAAAGAAAAGCAGTTCTTTCTCCAGCAGGCTTCGCTGTCGGTACTCCTGGGCACTCTAATGAAACAGAGTGAAAGAAACATCCTGGAACCTGGCCCTGTTAACTCTCGGGTGTTCTCGGCATTCCGCATGTCACTCTCAGTATGACTGAGGCGCCTCTCCCCATCACTAGTGTGTCTGTCCCCCAGTCAGGGACAAAGCCTCACTGCTGTGCTCAAGGGCTCCTCCTGCGGGGCTCACGCAGAACCTCTGAGAGCGGCATAACCAGGCTTCCCTTGAAGGGAAAAGCCCCCTTCCTCCCCTGAGACCCCCCATTAATCTCCAGGACATAAAATTTGATGATTCTCAGGAGATGTGAAAGTATTTCTCAAAGGACAGTTCCTTCTTGACTTGCAGTTTAGTCCTCAGAAGGGAAACCTTGGAAAGTGCATAACTTGACTGTTACTCACTGAATCTTTACAGCCACCTTTGAGGTTGATACCACTGTCCTCATTCTACAGACGCAGACACTGAGGTGTAGAGGGGATAGACGACTTATTTTAGGGACACTACAGGAAACGGTAGAGCAGGGACCTTGTCTTTCCAACCCTAAAGCCCATGTACTTTTCATTACGCCACTGCCTCCCCTGACTCGGAACAGGCCGTGTCCCTCCCCGGAGATGGGCAGCTGCAGCAAGGGCAGCCAGGTCTGTCATCTGGCCCTCCCAGAGGCGCTCACAGGCAGGGCTTACCCAGGGCAGAGAAACTAAGTACCTTCTGGGGTCACATCTTTCCCTAGGTGCCCTGCTAGTCTCCAAGCAGCAGAAGGAAGGAAAAGAAAAAGAAGACACCATCAGTTGAAATAAAAGATGAGGGCAGTAAGGAAAACGTTAAGTGTCCTTATACCATCTATTATATTTACCCAAGAGGAAGGTGGGAATTTCCTCCTGCAGAGTTTCAGTGATTGGCTTCCTTCACCAAGTGCTAGACACCTCGCTAGGTATGTTATCTCACCTAACCCTCCCAACAGCTCTATGAGGCTGGTAGGGAGCAAATCCCCCTTCTACCATTTATTCATCCAACACTGGTGTTCTGAGTACCAGCTCTGTGTCAGGAACTGAGCCAGCAGAGGTTCCGGTCAGCACTACCAGCCACAGGCCACTGTGCAAGTTAACTCATCTCTCCGGGCCTAACCGTCCTCATCTCTAAAATGAGAAGAACAATGCCCACTCCCAGGGTGGCTGGATGATTAAAGAGGCGATGGCTGTAAGCCACCCAGCATAGAGCTTGGCTCAACAAATGCTAGTTACCTTCTTTCCAGAAGAGGAGTTCTAGTTAAAAATGGTGGATTGGCCACATGGGCTTATTTCCCCTCTCTACCCCAGACCCACTACTATGATCATAAAGGAAAGACAAACAGAGAAAGAAAAAGAAAAAAAGGTCTTAACTCAGCAAGACAAAGACTGGGAGAAGCGCCATCTCAAATCCAGACGGTCTCCATCTAGCGGCCAAAGAGGACAACTGCAAGCTAACCCATCTCCCCCTCCCAGTGGGAGGGGATGGTCAGAGAAGGGTTATTTCTATGGGAGATCCCGGGATTCCAAAGCTAGGAAGAACCTTGGCATTTTTCTCCAGGGTAGGCTGGTGACCCCACCTCACCGAGTTGTTTGAGATTCAAATGAAATAAAAGCTGTGAAAGAATTTTGTAAGCTATAAGAGCCACACATATTTGAAAGGAGGTGATTTTCGATAGTGAGCACCACAACGACCAGAATCGGAAAGCTGCTATTGCCACATCATCTCCCTCCTCCTCCCAGGGATCAGAGGAAGAGTTAGCCACCCTGGGCTGGAGTGCTGGCAGGCCAGGAGACCTGTGACGAAAGCACCCTGCTCCACCCGTGGGTGTGTTTCTGAGCTAGGTAGACAGCACCATGCATGGTCTCCCAAGCTGGGCACTTGCTGCCTGATTAGATAGAAAGAGGAGAGGAGCGAAAACACCCCCCCACATTCTGCCAATCCCACCCCCTACTTCTACCTACTCCTCTTGTTGCCACTGCCTCAGTCAGGCCTCGGTGCCTCTCCTGCTCTCCGCACCACCACAGCAGCTCCAGCTGGTCTCCTTCCAGCACCTTCCTCCCCTGAGTCACCCACTATCACATCCTGTCAGACTACTGCTTAAAACCACTGTCTGCTTCATGGAACACAGCCCAAAGTCCTGGCGGGGCACTCAAGACCACTCAAAATCTGACCTCCCCGGCCTCATTTCCTGTAACCCCCTGTATCATCTTTCATTAATATGGGACAACTGTCCATGCTGTTTGCACATGCTGTTCTTAAGCTTTTAAAATCAAATGTCAATACCACTCTTGTGAAGCCTTCCCTGACTCACCAGTTGACTGCCTTTCTTCCACTATAACTTGTACTCACTGTCTACCATTACATGCACTAGAGTATTCAATAAATTTTGGATTACATATCTTTCTGCATCATCAATGCCCTAAGGTGTGTTTTAGATGGCATTGAAAAAGACATGCAAGTAATACATATATAGCTAAAAGAAATCCCTAGAGTACCAACAGCCATGAAAAGAAATGTTCAGTCTCCCTCCTGACCCCTGACCTGTAGGCCCATGCCTCAGGGGTAATCCAGATTAACAGTTTTTTATCAAAAGATTACAATTTAAAATTTAAAGCATATATATGTTTCCAAAAAAATAAATAGGATTTAACACATTTATTATTTATATATTTAATGTAACATATCTTTTTTTGTTTACTTAAAATCATATCACAGAGACAGTTTCATATTGGTGCACAGTAATCAGCTCATACAACATAATAGCTGTCTTGTAGGTCACTGACTGAATGCACCATAATTTATTTAATCAGTCCCCAAATTGGTAGCAGTTCGCCTGTTTCTGGTTTTTGCCTTCAGCAGCAATGTTCCAGTGCACATCTGTGCACACTTAGCTTTGCAGGCCTGTTCAGGACAGCTGCAGGGTAAATTCCCCCAGTCCCACTGCTGGTTAAATTAACAGTCCAATTTACAGTCCCACCAACAGTGCAGGAGTGTGCCTGCTTTCTCACCCCCTACATTTCTCCAGTATATTTGTTGTATAAACAACTGAGTGGCCTCTAGAGCAATTGTAGCTATTTACTCTTTTTTTTTTGACAAAATGAAAAACTGGTCCAAAGTTAGAGCCATTATTACACACACTATAGAAGGGGTTGGGGAGAGGCCAGAAGGACACAGGTGGCTGAGGACCACAGTGATAAGCTGTTTCAGGAGGCGGCTGAGGTTAGAGGTGAAGGAACTGACCCCCTATGACGTGGTCCATCAGCAAGGTGCTCGTGATGCTACCCATCCACACAACACTTTGTACACACTTGTACCATGCCTCTCAGCTCACTATCTCATTTGACCCTCCTACTCATTCTGTGTTCAAGACAGAGCAAGAACCAGATGGAGAAGCACACGTGCCTACGATCTCCACAAAGATCACACAGCTAGCAAGTGGAGGAGCGAGGATTTGAGCATAGACTAGTGCCTTCAAATCCACCTCATTGCTCTGGTCTGAAGAACAAAACGGTCCAGGGTCTCCACAAGGCATCCATACAAATATCAAGGTTTATAGTACCAAACTCATTAAGTTAAAGACAGGGAGCTTTTCGTGTTTTTAATTACAAAAATAATACCCATTCACTGCAGGGAATTTAGAAAATATAAATGAGCGAAATACAACAATCACCCATAATTCTACTACCCAGAAATAAGCATAGCTAACATTCCAGTGCGAACATTTTCGTCATGTATTATACGGGTTTACTCCTTGCTTTCAGGGAGAAGGGAGTCATGCTGAAAGAGGGAGAGATGGCAGACAATGGCAGAAAGAGGGGGGATGGGGAGAAAAACAAAGACAGAACGCTTTTGAGTGAAAAAAAGTGAGCATGATGTTAAAAATGATAAATCTTGGCCAAGTGGCATCAAGTCTCAAAGTGGGGTGCCAAAAAGGGGAAAGACAGCTGCTCTGCAGTTCTGCTTTTCCTTGACAACTCAGAGAACATACCTCTGGGCCCAGATCATGCTAATTAATTATGCTAGTGAAGCTCCACACCTTCTCCATGCTTCCTGTGCTCCCTACTCTCCCAGTGACAAGCGCTCAGCGCACTCCCACCCGCGCAGGTACCCTGCCCCGCTGCACGTTGCACGCAAGCAGTGCGGCTCCTCTCTTCCACCCCACTCTCTGCCCTCTGGCCTCTCACCTCGCGGGGGCCAGTGGAAGTGGCTTGTTCTTCTCCAAGCATGGCGGTATAGTAGGCCAGGTTCTGGTTCATCACTTCATCGTGGGGGAAGAAGAGGAGATAGGTCTTGGCACATTCAATAGCCTGTGTATAATTCCCAACTGCAAAGCAAAAGAAAAGTGGCTGAGAAGGGTCCAATCCTGGGACCAGGAACCACTAGTGTTCATTCTCAGCACAGATTTGGGGGGAGACATAGAAGAATAAAGTTACATGAACACAGAATTGATCTTAGGGTGCTCAGTATCCTCAGGGTTACCTAATATTGAAACAGAAAAGAATGTGAACCCTCTGTGTGCCCACATCTTCAAAAATTCACAAGTCATTCAAACTCTGGCCTCTAAATTAGACCAATTTCAAGAATATTCTCATCTTCCTACCTTCTTTTCCCTATGGATTTTCAGAAGAGAGGGGAAGATTACAATAGCAAATTGCCTCTTTGTTGGTATAGCTGAGTCTCCTCAACTCAATTATAAACATTGTATACTCATGAATACGCTGTAATGCTTAGCACATAATAGGAACTCAGTAAAGACCTGCTGACTTGTTTTTCTGGATATTGACAGACTCTCCCTCCCCGCACCTCCACTCCCCTTCCCAGAGAGCACCAGTGCTGTACAAGGGAGAAGGGATGAGAAATGTCTTGTGAACTGGTTTCAATGGTAGTACACCCTAGCCTTTGCTGTAACTTAATTCAGACGCAAAATTAGATTATAAATGTCATAGAAGGGACGAGAGAGGTCCTAGAGTCTCCCTCTCCTAGCTTTTCAGGCTGCTGGTATCGGCTTCCTTGGCTGGTAGCTTGGGATAAAGCACCTAGGGATCACCTGGCACGGTGCCTTCCAGAGTCACAGAGAGAAGCCAAATGAGTTGGAGCACAGTGCCACCATCCCTGCCTACCTTGCTTTTGGCTTCTTACTTACAAGCAGCAAAGAAAGAGGAAAGTTGGCCTTACTGTTATAGTAGGCAAACTGCAGGTAATTATAATGCGACGGGAGGAAGTCTTCGAAGGGCTTCTCTCGACTTGGGTGGGAAGCCAGCTCAGTGACACAGTTCTGCTTGCAGCTAAGGACCTGGATGTAATGATCTGAAAAGAATCAAAGAGGGGAATAACTATAAGGTCAATGTTCAGGGTTCAAATTCTGGTAAAGATGAGTAAATTCAAGTGGAAGCAACCATCAGTCAGATTCCCAGATTTCAGAAATTTAGAAATGAGGCTGAAGATGCTGTGTGTGTATTATCATGACACCGTTCTCAGAGCTCAGGCAGGCCTGGCTGAGGGCCGGGCTCCGAGCCGCGCACCTGTGATGGCCTGGAAGAGGTCAGCGTTATACTCGAGGTAGTTGTAGCCGTCATAGTCATAGGGTCCTTCGCAGAGGGCCCGGCACTCCTCGTCCGCCACAAAGTACTCCTGCAGCGCAGCCTCCAGGTGGGGCACGGCTTCCTGCGGCCGCTCCTCGGAGTAGAGTCGCACTCCCAGTCGGAACTCGTCCTACTGGGAGGAAGGAGTACTCCAATGCAGGCCACAGACAGCCCTCTCTCCTGGTCCCCTGCCACCTTCCTGAGGGTCCTCATCTCCTGCTCATCTCAGGTTATGGATGGAAAGGGTGGCTGATACATAATGAAGGCCTTTTGTAAATGGTCTTGACTTGCTTCTTTTGACACTTAAAAACATTTAACTACATCTAATGTAGTCTGTGGTGATGAGAGCAATCTTTCCAACCGAAGGGTCATGATTTGGGCGGGGGCAAGCAGCTGATTACAGACTTTGCTGTTGCTATCTATGGACACAGGTCCCATTCTTGTGGACAATAACCATTTTCATTTGTCACAGAATCACTAAAAAACACAGACAAAAAACAACCCCAAGACTGTATGTAGCTGTATAATGTACTAGGAGTACACAATTTACTTTTATATATTTTGTTGTTGTTTTTAAAATGTTTTTATTGATTTTAGAGAGAGAGAAAGGGAGAGGGAGAGATAGAAACATCCATGCGAGAGGAACATCCATCAGCTGCCTCCCGCATGCCCCCTACGGGGGATCAAGACCACAACCCAGGCATGTGCCCTGGCCAGGGATCAAACCGGTGACCTCTTGGTGCATGGATTGACTCTCAATCCACTGAGCCACACTAGTGGGCTACACAATTTACTTTTAAAAGGCACTTTGGCCCTAACCAGTTTAGCCTAGAGTGTCGGCCCTAGGACTGAAGGGTCTGGGTTTGATTCCGGCCAAGGGCATGTGCCTTGGTTGCGGCTCAATCCCCAGCCCCGGTTGCGGTGTGTATAGGAGGCAACCTATCGATGTGTCTCTCTCACATCAATGTTTCTCTCCCCCCACTCTCTCTTTCTCTCCTTTCTACTCTCTCTGAAAAAGCAACGGAAAAATATCCTTGGTCGAGAATAAAGTCATTCTGATATTGTTCCTAACATCTCTTTCCGAACTATTAAAACTCAAGAGAATGTAAGCTCTTTATAAAAATGTTATATCAGCCCGGCCGGGCGTGGCTCAGCAGTTAAGCATCGACCTAGGATCCAGGCAATCAGGGTTCGATTCCTGGTCAGGGCACATGCCCGGGTTGTGGGCTTGATCAATGACTCTCTCATCATTGATGTTTCTCTCTCTCTCTCCCTCTCCTTTCCTCTCACTGAAATCAATAAAGATATATTAAAAAAAAAAAAAAAAGTGTTATATCAGCCTGGCCAACATGGCTTAGCAGTTAAGCATCAACCTAGGATCTAGAAGATTGAGGTTCTATTTCCAGCCAGGGTATATGCCCAGGTTGCAGGCTCGATTCCCAGCAGGGGGCGTGCAGGAGGCAGCCGATCAATGACTCTCTCATCATTGATGTTTCTCTCTCTCTCTCTCCCTCTCCCTTCCTTTCTCTGAAATCTATATATATATATATATATATTTTTTTTTTAAAAAAAGCTCTATCATCACAGACAATATCTCTATGGAATACGTACTTTTCCTGCTAATTAAACAGAACAAGGACATTGAGGACTACTGTACCACTTACTGCAGTGAAAAGCAAAACCTACACGGCCAAAAAACTGTGACTAGTAAATTAATATGATCTATGCATGAAATGCACTGTCATGCAGCCATTAAAAATTGTGTTTTGAAAGAAAATCTGAAGATGTGAAAAAAGGCTCATGATATGATGTTAGTTCAAAAAAGGGTGATGAAAAAGACGCAAAAAATATGACATCAAATTACATTTAAAAATTACATACAGAAGACTTGAAGTATAGGCCAAAATATCAACTACTGGTTTTCCTAAGGTGGCAGTATTATAAAAGATTATTTTCTGTTTTACATTAGTTGCATTTTTCTAATGCTGGACAATGAACATATATTACTTCTGTAATCAGAAAATAACCCTTGTGTCACTTTAATTAAAAGAGAGAAGGGGATAAAGCTTTTCACCATATGAGGTTTGGCCTCAAGATCCTTGAAGTCGGCCTCCTTCACCCCAGACATTGTCTGGTAATAGTCTAGGTTCTGCCGCATCTCCATGTGCTCAGGATTGCCCACGAAGAAGGTGTGCGCTGCTGCTACGGCTTTCTCCAGCTTGTTTATCTAAGAATGAAGCATAAAAACGCTATTTTCACATCCAAACCCTGAACATCTGTGTCCACGTGTGCAGTCCACAGTAAACAGGAAATCTCAGCCTTCCTGAGCCTTCCATTCAGTGTGCCCCAGCCTCTGTCTGCCCCAGAAAACACACCTATGGCAGGAACCACATACCAGAGATTAGGAGCAAAGGGCCCTAGGCAGATTTTCAACTATTTTCTAAATCAGGCTTAGGGGCTCCCCAAATTACAGAAGGTAATGCTGCAACAGTATAAACATTCTATTTTAAAACAAAGGCCCTATTGTAGGGGAAACACTATAGAAAACTGACTGCCCAAATAATATATTCTCAAGATTCAGATGTACTGACTGAGCTGAAGAAAATCCAAGGCTTTACAGATATAGGGTTAGGGGAGAAAGAGCAGCTAACAATTAGACCGTGCCTCAGAATTTGCCTAGAAAAAAAAGTGGGTTTTTTGGTTGTTGTTTTTTTGCATAAGTGTTTTGAAACATGCAAGGGAAAGGTGGGTGGCTGAAAAAATCCTAAGGTCCTATACAAAATCCAGACATGGCATCTTCAGATTCAAAATCATGAGGTTAAAACAAGTGGCTATACAGATATCTGAAGGGGGGAAATGTGCTACAGGCCACAATAATGCCCATAGAAATGGACTCCAGCATATCAAAGTTACACAGGTTCATATGCAGAATTCAAAATAAATCACTGGTGATCTAATGATTAACTAATGGGCTTTGGTGTCAGACTGGAGATAAATCTAGGTTTAATTACTCACTTTGCTGGGGCTTTAGACAAGTTAAAGATTATAGATCAGTTCCCTAATCTGTCATCTGGAGACAGCACTCACTACCTCATAGCATAGTTGGGAAGGTTAAACCAGATAATATATACCCAGCTTCTAACACATGATGCTGGGCACATAGTAAGTGCTCAGTAAACATAAATCTTAGCAGTATTATTAATATGCTAAAAAATTCTTCTTTTCTGATCACTGGTACTAGTAAATACACACTAAACAAGGAGTCAGCCCTGACTGCAACCCTAAAATAGCCAAGTGACCCAAGGTCAATAATCCCCATCTCTAGGCCTCAGTTCCCTTAATTATAAAATCATAAATTCTCTCGAGTCCATTCCTTCCATGGACTTATTCTCTTGAATTTTTCAGCATTGCTCTTGCTTTCTCTGTTCTCCCCCATCTCCTCACTCTGTCCCCAGCCCTTCTTTACTCCCTAAGCACCAAGGCATCTAGTTTCTTTCTCTCATGTGAACAGCAGGCACTCATCTAATGGTTTTCCTGCCACCACTTTCTCCTTTTTCCAAGGCGTATTCCACATGGCTTCTAGGGCTAGCATTCTAAAACCTAATCCGATGATGGCTCCCTGAAGCCTACAGAATCCTCTTCCCAGTCCGGCCTTACTCCACCCGGAATGGCCATCCTTGCTCTCCTCTAGCAATATCTAGGGTCAGCTTCAAATGTCACCTCTTTTTCAAGTCTCTCTAACTTCTCTGAGACAAAGCTAGATTCTCCTTCCTTTGTGCTCCCACAGCCCTACTTACACGTCCTTTCTGTAACCCTCATCATCGTGATTCTTAACAGCAAAGCAAGACAAACAAACAAACAAACAAATCATAAAGTCAAGCACTTTAATTACCAGTACAAGAACTGGAATGTACTCGGTATTCCATAAATGTTTGTCAAAGAATTTTAAAAAGTGCTTTTAAGTGACATGACCAAAGATAGCCCAATTATTTAGAAGGAATGGAGCAGAATTGTGGACACAAAATACTTGTGGAGGGGTGGAAATCTGAGGTCCCCAAGATTTTCTAAGTCTCTCTCTGGGTTGAACTGAAGGTCTGTTAAACTATGGATATAACAGACATGCAGCGCAGCCCCTTCTTTTTTCACCCAATAAAATGGGGCTAATAATGGTACCTACCTTACAGGATATTGCCAGGATCTGGGCAAATGAATTAATAAAAGCAAAGTACTTTAAATAGTGTCTGGCTATCATCATCATCATCATCATCAAGCCAGGAGCGCTCCAAATCCATGCATACACTTGGACTTACAGGCACTCTGGAATTCCTAAAATTACTCATTTTCTTTGGAAACCTGACAGACGAGCCAGAGGGTCCCCCCAGGGAGGGGCCCGGCAGCCCCTGCTGGCGACGTGGCAACCTCACGCCCTGAAGGCTGCGGCACCCGGGCGGCAGGAAAAGCATCGCCGAAAAAGGAACCGGAAGGAAGATGGTGTAGAGGGTCCTGGCTTCCCACTCGGACAGCCACAATGGAATCAGGGTGAGAGGCGCAAGCTGCCGCTTGAGCTCCCCTGAGGAGGCCTCCCGGGGAAACAGGCCAAGTTTTGTTTGGTGGGGCCTTCGCCCGAGGCTGGACCTTTGGGGTTAGCATCTGACTGTGCGAAGCGGGCGAGGCGGGTCTCCCGGCAGGGTCCTCGCTCTCCCTGGCTCCGAGGAGAACTCCCGGGCCAAGAGACCCCCCTCCCTCTCCGCGGATACCTCCCGGGCCCCCCAAGATCCCCCGGGTCGCCCTCAACCACGCCCCGAGGGACGCGGCCACCGGGCAGGGCTGCACCTTGAAGTAGGCGACCTGCAGGTAGTTGTAGGGGCTCCGCTTGTGGAACTCCAGCTCCAGCTCCTCGCTGAGCGCGTGGGCGCCCGGCGGCCCCAGGCAGCGGCGCAGGCAGGCGGCGCGGCGCAGCAGGCCCCCGAAGAAGCGCAGGTCGTGCAGGGCGACGGCGCCCGAGGCCTGCGCCAGGCTCGGGGGTGAGTCGGCGTCCAGTTCCCACGGGAAGTCGGCGGCACAGCGGGTGCGGCAGCGCAGGCGGAGGGCGCGCAGGGCGGCCCGCGAGCGCAGCGCCCGCTCCATGCTCAGGACCACTCCGGGCCAATCCCCGCGCGCGTAGGCCGCGGTCCCCTCCGCGAAGAGCAGATCCGGCGTCGACATGTCCCACCCTGCCTCGGACTCGACGTGGGCTGGGGAGGCAGCCGCGGCAACTGCCAGCAGTGCGGCCAGCAGCTTCCACACGCGTGCCGCCATCCCCTCCTCAGACCTAACCGGACTGCTCCCACCGCCACGGAGCCCGGAGCCCCACCCCCAAAAGCCCCGCCCCGCCCGAGTTAAGCCCCGCCCCCGAAGCTAGGCACCGTCTTACAGGACTCCACCCCTCAGCGGAACCTGTCAGTCAGCAGGAGCTCCGCCTCCGAACTCCGGAGCCCCGCCTCCGAGCTCCCCAGCTCTGACGCCCATTGGCCAGGGAACACGGAAGCTCCGCCCATGGGCCTTTGTGCGCGCTCTCTCTCGCCGCCGGCCGGCTGCGTGGTGCGGAAGGTGAGGCGCTGTCATGGAAGACACTGCAGCGCCGGGGCAGACTGAGGGAGTCCCTGAAAACCAAGTTCAGTCGTCGACAGATCGGGGAGGTACGCGGGGCGGGAGTCGGAAGGGGAAAAGAGGCCCTCACGGGGCAGCTAGTCTGCCGGGCTCCGCGGGAGGCCGAGGGCGGGCGCTCACGGCCTGTGTTCCTGGGTGTGTGTCACAGGAGCCCTGGTGGAGCTCACCCCGACCCCCGGCGGCCTGGCCCTAGTGAGCCCCTACCACACCCACCGGGCCGGGGACCCCTTAGACCTCGTGGCGCTCGCAGAGCAGGTGCAGAAGGTGAGGAGGCGCGGCTGGGGAAGTAAATAACCGTGTTCGTTCACTTTGGGCCTGCGTCTTACGTCTCGGACCTCACAGCCGCTTAGCGTGGGGTAGCATTTGTTCATGTCTCCATTAGACACACGGGAAAAACTGAAAAACTCATTGTCATTGCGAGTCAGTGGCCTGACTCGGACTCTGATCTGAGACCAAGGCCTCTTTCAGCTGCAACTTGAGTGCCGTGCTCTCCCTCCGTGGGAAGGCGTGCACAGCACTGTCAGTATTATTTCCTTTGGCCCTTAGGGCTGCCCTAAGTACAGAAGTGCTCATTTGACACGTGAAGAGAAGTTTCCGAGGAAGTTTCAAGAACACCCTGACTCAGATTCTGCAGGGGTGCATAGTCCACTTAAAACTGTTCCCCATACTATCTTTATCTGTGACCTGAGAGCTTTTAGAACTCAACATCTGGAAGGGCAAGGGCTCTGTGATCTGTCCTCGTTCATTGGACACAGTATTGGACAAGCCCAGTGCTTAGACATCGATTGCTAAAAGAAGGAAAATAAGGAGGAAATGTGAAATAACAGAAAAAGCACTGGGATTTGGACACATGAGTTTTAATCCCACTTTTGATATTTAGTTGCACTGTGACTTGAGGCAAATTAGCTGTGACCTCAGCTTTATAAAATGCAGAGTTTGAACTAGGACAGTGCCTAGATCTAAAGCTCTGAAAAACCAAACTCTGTCTAATCTCTTACCAAGACTTCAGTTGTAGAACCTCTTCAATTTGTGCTGGGCCCTGCTGCTTTAAAGTTTATGATGTTTCCGGGCTGGATGGCTCAGTTGGTTGGAGCATGGTCCTCTACACCAAAAGGTTGCATGTTTGACCTCCAGGCGGAGCAAGGACAGGAGGCAACCGTTGGCTGTTTCTCCCTTCCTCTCTAAGATCAATAAAAACAAATCCTCAGGTGAGGTTTAAAAATAATAATAAAGCTTATGATATCCACTTAACCTTGTGTACATTATCACATTTGGCCTTGGTTATATACAAAGGCCTTTGTTTAGCTCAAAAATATTTAATAATTAATGTGCACAAATTCCCTCACGTGTACATCTCTGTACTTCAGCTTTTTGGTTTTTTTAAATTAAGATTCAAATATTTTGGAAAGTTTCTTTGATTCAAACCTTGTGCCTTCTCTTTTCTAGAGAGGTAGGGAGCAAAGTATAACTTTTTTGGATTAGAAGAATGTCATGTGTCTGTTTAATCAGATCACTTATTGGAAGGGAGGTTTCCAGGGCCAAATTTTAGGCAAACATTTTCATGGGTTACTGAGTAACCATCATGTTTATTACAATGGCCTGAAACAAAGAAAGAAGGAACACAGTTTTTGTTCTTCAGTTTATAATCTAGTGAAATACAGAGAATGCATTATTGTGCTGCCTCCATTTCCCTGATATTATCAATGTTTGAGAAGCCTAAACAAAAACACTAGAGACAAACAAATTGAATCAAGCATATTTACTGCCTGTGTACTGAAATGTACTTTCCAGCAGGACTGACCTCTGACGTGCCTTTTACGTACTAATGTGTGTTCAGAAAGTTCTGAAATTTGTAATCAGACTGATCTGTGTTCAGATCTTCAACTGCTGTTTATTAGCTGTGAAACCTTGGACAGGTTGCTTTACCTTTGTAAATCTAATTCCTAAAATGAGAAAGTGAAGTCAATATATCCAACTTCACAAGGTGTTATGAGAATTAAATTATAATATATGTAGAGAGCCTCAGAATGATAGAGTTTGTACTTAGTAATTATAGGTACTCTTTTCTGTTTTAATGAGGCACTTATGTTTACAAGGAACAGATTTCCTGCCACCACCTTAAGAAAAATGAACTACTTTAGTTCTAGAAACCATACTCTGTCATTGGCCATAAGATGCTTCATTGTCCTTGGAACAAAATGAAAATTCTTTTGCCATAGGCCCTGATCTGGTCCCTCTTCTCTCTAAACAGCCCTCCCTGCCCCCCGCAACTACTCTTCAGCTGCTTTGGCTTCAGAAATGCCTGGAAGCTTCTCCAGTTCTTTGCATGGCTGGCCCTTTCCTTTCATTCAGACCCAAGTCAGTGACACATCATCAGTGAGCCCTTCTGCTACAGAAGGCTATAACTTAGCCTTCTAAATGACAGTAATATTAATGAGTGCCTCTACACAGGCATTCCAGTTCCTGCAGTCCTCACCACTCCCTGGTCTTAAACCACTTACTTCATTTGTTTTCTTTGATCTGCTTCTACCACACAATTATGGCTGTTTCCTTCATATAGTGCATCATTATTCCAAGTATATATAATATTCTTTAATTATCTTTCTTTTTGACATCTGTATTACTCACTAAGGCTGTGCTTTATAATATGGTAGCTACTAGCTACATAATGGCTGTTGAGCACTTAGAATGTGTGGTTATTGCAACTGAGAAACTGAATTTTAAATTTTATGTAATTTTAATTAACTTAAATTTAAAAACCTGATAATTATTGGAAACTTTTAAGTATATTTGTAACATGAGCATGTGAATCAGCTCAGCTGTAAATTTTATGAAGTCTAAATATAGATCAAGTATTTCCAATGAAAATTTAGCATCCAAATTGATAGGTGCTATGAGTATAAAATACACACTTAATATGAAATGTAAACTATCTTATTAACAATTTTAAAAATATTAATTACGTGTTGAAATGATAATGCGTTTGATATATTGGGTTAAATAAAATACATTATTAGAGTTAAGTTTAGTTATTTTTACTTTTAGCACTGCTACAAGAAAATTTAAAGTTACATATGCAACTTGCTTTATATTAATGACAGTTGCATTAGATTGTAATCTTGACAAAGGCAGGGACTTCTCTCTCATGCTTGCCAATGCATCCAGTACCAGCATGATGTCTGACACACAGAGGTTGCTAAATATATATTTGTGGAACAGATAAATGATTGACCCAACTTAGTTGTTTCTGTTCACTCATAACACTGGCTTATACCTGACTTACCTTAAGCTCCCTCACTTAACCAGCAAATTGTTATTTTTTAGTTCGAGTTTAGCCTCCTAATTTCTTTTCCTTAACTCAGTTGTATACCACTGGAAATTAATCAGCTTTTCTGATTAAGCTGAAAGTTTTTGACAGATCTGATGACTGAGTGATAATCCTTTCTAATACATCAATTGGTCACACCATCTCCCCTAGCTTTCAAATTTATTTGATTTATTTTAAGCGATTTCCCTTTCCTTCAGCTGCATTTTCTAGTACATGACAGGCAGTCTTACGTGTACATTATAACTTTGTTTCAGGTCTACACTATAGTGAAATCTTTTAAAATACATTTTAAGTAACAATTATGGATGTAAATATAAGCTCAACTGAAGTGATGGTCATATTAACAGATACCTTGTCTGTATATAGCTAGATTCTTATATAGCAGGTGGTAAGAGCCATATCACAAGTGTCTTTGGATTTTCATTGTAAAACCCATCCTGATTTCAGAAATGTTTAAACATGAGAAAATCAATGGAGAACTGAAGTGGGGTTAGTCAGGCAAAGAGCAAGGGGGTAAATGTTTTAGATGGAGGAGAGGGCATATTCAGTATATTTGGCAGCAAGAAAGAACAGGGTATATTGGACAGAAGAAGTTCAGTGTGACTAGAACATAGAGTGAGAAGGGTAGAAAGCTATGGGAAGTAGAAACGAAAGAGCACTTAATTCTGCGGTGTGGGGTCATGTCAGGGTTGGCTTCTCATTAGCAGTGCTTTTTGAGCTGGGCTTTGAGGTGAATGGGAATTCATGGAATGGTGAGGATGGGAAGAATGAATATTTTAGGCATAAGCAAAGATGTTGACATAACTCTTCATAATGGGATCTAAATAAGAACATCGCAGAAGTCTGATCCTTTTTCGACCCACAGTTCAGTTTTCTTTCACCTTTAGGCTGATGAATTTGTCCGAGCAAATGCCACCAACAAGCTGACAGTGATCGCTGAGCAAATCCAACATTTGCAAGAACAGGCCAGGAAGGTAAGTCATGGCTTTTAGGCAGGCCTTCATTTTCTTCATTTAGTTCATAGGATTGATTGAACTTGCTTGTAATCATTGTAGCTTGTCTTTAGTATCTTCTAGAAATACAGAGGTATTAAGCAAAATAAAATAAGCCCAAGAGGTTAAGTATAAGCTAAGTGTTTTTCACTAGGAGAAAGTTCAGTGAGGTAAAGCATTTTGAGGGGAAAGTATGTTTTCAATTATAAAAGTAATGTACTTAATACAGGAAAGTAGGAAAGAAATGTAAAAGCCACTCAAAGCCAGTAATGCTTAGCATTTTGGAATATATTTCTTCTAAAGGAATTTTTACAGCATAGTAATTATAGTCTAATCTTTGTCTCTGCAGAATCATCCGGATCCCAGCAGTGATTTATTGCTAGGGGGGAGGAAGCAAGATCATAAACATTGAACAGTTTCTAGATTTTAATTGGGATGATCACTGAATATGATTGCCTGTTACCTCCAATACCTAAATTGTTATCTCTCTGTGGTTCTTAGGTATTGGAAGATGCTCGCAGAGATGCTGACTTGCACCATGTAGCTTGTAATATAGTGAAAAAGCCTGGCAACATTTACTACCTTTATAAGCGGGAGAGTGGTCAGCAGTATTTTTCTATTATTTCTCCAAAGGTAAGGACATTTATTGTTGCACAAAAATCTACTCTAGTCTTTGAGAAATTCTTGGTGTGTGTGTGAAAATGTAGGCATAGAGGTGGGGAAATGGTATCCCAGAAAATGGGAGATGGTGTGAGCCCAGATATGACTGAAAAACATACATGTGCTTAAATTATTTCACAGCCATTATCTTGTTAAGGGAGGAATCTGATGTATAATGTAATGCTTTCCAGGATGATTCTGACTGGGCTGAAGTGAAAAGCCAAAAAAGAAATTTGTGGCATAATTAGGAAATGTCTTTACATCTTACCCTAATCAGAACTGACTACTTTTCCTTCTGTAGGAATGGGGAACGAGTTGTCCACATGACTTCCTTGGTGCCTACAAACTACAGCATGACTTGTCCTGGACTCCATTTGAGGACATTGAGAAGCAAGATGCTCAAATAAGCATAGTGGACAAGTTGCTAAGCCAGCCAGTGGCCCTGCCTCCAAGGCCTGAGCCCAACTTCCAGGGACTGACTCACTGAGAATGGACTCTGACAAAGAGCTCTCACGGCAAGGACTGTCACCTCCTTGCCTCCTTGTTGCCCCCATTCTCTGCCTTGATGGGAGATGGCATGAGAATTGATGATGTGTAGGTGAATCATGAACTTGGAAGGAGACCCTGTGTGATTGTAATGCTGTCATTATTAGTTTTAGTTGGGATGGTAATGAATCACATTAGTCTTTTGGGGGATCCTCTCTGGGTCACAGATACCCAACCAGATAGTTTCGGCGTCCTGGCCAGTGTACTTTCCTTCTCCTTTGTCTCCCTCTGTTCTCCTCCTAAGTTAGAGTATTAAAGAAGAGTTTCTTGCCATAAAAATGTTGGTAAGGATTTGCTGAGGGGACCATTTTTAATTTTTTTGGTAATTAGTCTTTAAGATTAAGTTTAGGCTACTTAACTGTTGGTGCAATTGACCTTCAAATTCATCAGGGAACAAGATTGTTGGGTAATGGAGGGCGGTAAGCAACTTGGCTTGGCTACACTGGAGACTGTGTGATTCTGATATTTCTGCGCTACTGGTGAGGTTTGGCTTGCTGTCTCCGCTCTTTCTGCCTAGCTGGAGTGACTGGGGAATGAGGAAGCAGCAACGGTGAGGTTTGGGGAGGGTCAGCCTATAAACTCACAGAGGCTGCCCTTAGTTCCTTGCCACATGGGTGTCCCCAGCATGGCAACTTTCTTCTATCCCCTTTCCAATCCATTCTGCAAAATTCAGCTTGATCTTACCTAGGGTCACATAACTCATAAGCAATTGAGCACCCCTCCCCTTCACAAGATAGCATTTATTAAGGAGCCAGAGCTCAGAAGGAAGGAGCTTCTAAGTGCCTGGAGCAATTAGACTTCTGTAGTCTTAAGCAGCATTTGATTCAGTTGTCCAATCCCTGCTTGAAAGATTTTTTCTTCATTTTGTTTTGGAATCACCATCTGCTTTTCTCCTATTTCGCCAATTGCACCTTTTCAGGCTCCTTGACACATTTTGATCCGCTCTGGGCCAAGCCCTTGGCCCTCTTTACTTTCTCTGTACTAGGTGATATAATCCATTCCCTTGGCTTTAAATACCATCATATGCTGCTGACTCACATACATATCCAGCCCCAATATGTCCCTCAAGTTTCATGCAGACTTGTTTACTTGAAGTCATTACAAACTTAACCATATCCAAAATGAGTCTTGAGTTCTACCCAAAAACCTGTTTCATCATCAAGTTTCTCTGCATATTTCCATTAGCACCTATCTCACATTGTTGTCAAGGCCAAAAATCTAAGTCATCCCTGATTTCATTTTTTCTTCCCACACCACTCAGCAAGTCATCTTAGCTCTGTCTTTAAAATACATCCCAGATCTGACTGCTTCAGCCCCCCTGCACCACTACCCCTTTAGTCCACAACACCAGCATTTCTAGCCTGGACTAAGGTAGTAGCCTCCTAACTTGGCTACCCCCCTCTATTCTCACCCTCCTTCATTCTGGCTCCACAGACTGTCAGCATCATTTTTTAAAATTATAAAGCAAGTCACAACACCTCTATATAAAAATAACCCAATAATTTCTCATTACACTTAGAATAAAATCCAAACTTCTTGCCAGGGTACTCTCAGTACTCACCGTGTTCCTGCTAACCTTCCTATTTTAACACATCAAGCTTGTTCCTGCTTTAGACCCTTTACATTTGCTGTTCCGTCTGCCTGGACTATCCCCCAAGACTTTGCATGGTTTTCATCTTCTCATCATTTAGGTCCTGCTCAAATACCACTTCACTGATGACCCTATCAGAAATACCAACTCTCATGTCAAAATCACTTCTGACTCTGCTTTGTTTTCCATGGCCCTTATCACGTCCAGACCTTATTAGTTGCCTTTCCCCGTAGGACAGAAACGGTGTCTGACTTGTTAACTGTATATCCCTAGCACCTAAAATAGTGCCTGGCACATAACAAACACTCCCATAATGAATGGATGAATGGGTAGACATCTGGAGCTCTGCACTTACTTATATCCTGCAAAGGGTCTCACAGTCAATGAAGCTAGTAGAAATATAATGTGAGCCACGTGTGGTTTTAAAATTTTTAGTAGCTACATTAAAAAGATAGAAACAGATGAAATTAACTTTAATAATACATTTCATCTAACCCAGTATATGAAAAATACTAATATTTCAACAGATAATACTAAAAAGTATTAGTTATTTAAAAAAATTTTTTAAACAGAGTGTTCAAACTCTGGTGTGTATTTTGCACATACAGCATGTCTCAATTTGGACTAGCCATGTTCTAAGTGCTCAAGAGCCAGATGTGGCTAGTGGCTGCCATATATCACAAGTATAGGTAGTTTAACCTGACTGTTCTTGTCCTTCATTTCCTGTGAAATCCAGAATGGGAGGGAGCTAGAAGCTTCTGGCAGATAGGGAAGAGGGGCTTTCTTAGCTACTCCTGCTTTTCTCCCTCTGCTGAAGGAAGCCTTGGGGAAGTCCAGGCTAACAAATGCATGATCATGTAATAGTAATAACTGAACTTTTACTCTGTGCTAAGCACCTCATATAATTTCATTTTACAGATTAGAATATAGGTTCAGGAAAACAAAGTAACTTGTTCAAATTTACACTTCTGCTGAGTATTAGAGCTGGGATATAATGTGGTTAAAAGTTAAAGCCAGTATTATAACCAGTATATTACAGTTTTTAATTTACCACTTTAATGGTCCACAAGACATGGACAAATTAAGAGACACACAAGTGATAGAAGCCAACCTGACCCTTGGCTTGGACTTGGAGCACGCCTTTAGTTGCCTCCATCCTGGGTCTTTCTTTTAGTTTCTCAGACACATTAGATATGACTTTCGTGTCAGACCGTGTTCAGGTCTCAGCTTCACTGATTATTAATGGTGTAACCGATAAAACCAACGGATCCCCTGTTTCCTCCCCCAGACACCTGGAATGCTAATACCTCAGGGGCATTTGAGAAAATCCAGAAAATGATGGTAATGTCTGTAAAGCACTGAGCACAGTGCCCTGGGCTAGTAGCCACTCAGGACACACTAGATCCTGTACTGTTCTTTCCCCTCCAGGTTGTGAGAAGCAAAGTGTCACTTGAGCTCCTAGCTCCTCCCCTTCTCGTTGCATATGCTTCTGTAACTTAGCTTTAGGGTAGGTGGGAGAAGTGTGGCTGGTGTTGGAACTGGTGCCTGGGGTCCTACCCAGTCCTAACAAATTAATTTCTGTGGCACACTATTCATCCAGGGGCCAAATCTAGACACCTTGGGGAGGCTCTTACCTCCTCCCCCTCCCTCCTCGGGATTCCATCTCACCGGGGCTCCTAGTCTAGCCACTTCCCATTCCCTTCCGTTGCTGACCAACAATACAGCGTTGCTCCAGCCACCGCCTTGCCTCTCACCAGTATTACAGGGCCTTCCTCCACACGATGCCAGAATAATCTTTCTAAGCCAGCCTGACCCTGTCACTTTGCTACTGAAAACTTACTATTTTCAGGACTGAGTGTAAATTACTCAGCTTGTCATTCATTCAACAAATTTGGGGTGGGGTGGGATGGGGGTGGAGGGACTTACATATGCCTAATCGTTCTCACAGGCACAAAGATACACCAGGGCCCCACGCGGAGCTTACATTCTAGGGGCTTCACAGTCTGGACCCCAGCATGCCCTTTACAGCGGTATCTTCCCAACTCCCTTCCAGTTGGCGTCCCAAGCACCATGCATGCTGTTCCCTCGGTCCGCCAAGCCTCCCCACGCTGGCTGTGGTGGACACTAGTCCCCTCCCGTCAGATCCCTCCAAGCCGCACCAGGCCCACCCCAAGGCCCAGGGCTTCCCCGCAGATTGAGGCCCCGCTTTCACCAGCTGAAGCCGGCAGCCCCTCCCCTGCCTCTTGGCGATTGTGAGCTAAGAGCCGGGCTAAGAGGCTTGGGACCTGTGCCACTTGCGCATTGCCTGGGCCTGTCCCCCTCCGCTGCCGGGAGCAGGGAGGGAGTGCAGCCCCCACGCCATCTAGGGATGTCCTGTTCCCAGGTGAGTGGGCGCAGGTCCCTCCCCGCAGTGCTGTCAGTGACCAGGCTCCCGGGGAAGGAGTTGTTCTGAAGTGCAGGCACCCAGCCCCGGCTCCATCTCTTGCGTCTTCCCACACGCGTGGTCCTCCTCGAGTGGAGCATGGACTGAACTGGAGCAGTGGGGAGGGGAGCGCCGGTGTCCCCAAACCAGGGGGACCAGCTCGGGAGAGGCCGGCTCTCTGTTGGGGGACGTGGGCCTCGAGGGCGGGAGGAGAGGAGGGAGGGCGGTGCCCTGAGTCCCTGGGCAGCTGGGCCCCTGCGGACCACTCCGCCTGGAGCTGCTCACTCCGGGCCGCGCCCGCCCCCGGGGTTTCCGGGCGAGGAACCGGCTTGGCCATTCCTTTCCTTCCCTGAGAAACCTCCAGCAATTCTGCCCGCTCACATCTCCTCTGCAGTGCCATGGCTGGTTTTCTTTTCTGTCGTTTCTACTCTTCCGACCACCCTCCATTCTCAACCCCTATCTGACCAAGACACCCCCTTACTAACCATCACAGCCTGCGCACAGGCTGCAATTCAAGGTCACACAGGTGGGGTGTCACAGCTGTGGCCTCCCTGCTGACTTGCCTCCAGCCGCGCCTCTCTCCCCTCCGGGGGTCCCAGCCTCCTCACTGCGCTTTCACACCTCCGATTTCCTTTGCCAAGAAGGCCCTTCCTTTGTTCATCCTTAAAGAGCCTCCACAAATAGCACCTTTGTGAAACCTTCCCCCAGACTCAGCCTCTTTCCCTCTGCATCTGCAGCAACTGGCTATCCCCCGTCCAACCTAACACCACGCTGCCTTCTTTCCATTCGCATGTCTGCCTCCCCTACCAGACTCCAAGCTTCCTGAGGGTGCAGCCTGGGTCACGTTCTCTCCATCCCCAGAACACACATGCCTGGCACAGAGCAGGCCTCAGCAAATACATATTTTTAGATGAGTAAATGGAAGATCATAAGCGTTGGGTAGATGTCGTTTGTGGTGAAGGGGCTGGATTGTTGAGAGTTCGTTTGAGGAGGCTTCTTGAAGGACAAACCGACCAGGCTTTGACACGGGGAGAGCTGTGATTTGGTGCAGTGAGAAGATCTCGGGGAAGCATCAGAGTGACGAACTCTGTTAATTTAATAGTCACTGAACAGGTTCTGTTGTCAGGCCTCAGGGTGGGCACAGGGAACCTTGGTCCACACTTTCCCTGTGGTACAGGAGGAAGACAAGATAGGCAATGCCAATACAGAGTGCCAGGTGTCGCGGTGACACAAGGAGATGTGGCAGTACAGAGGAGGAGCACCTCACTGATTCTGGGTGGGGTGGGATGCCTGGCTTCCCAAAGAGGACACCACCCAACCCAAGACCAGAGGGAGGGCCAGGGAAGGGATAAAGGGTAGTAGGGAGTAGAAGCTGAGAGGTGAGCAGTGACTCATTATGAAAGGCTTGTATACCAAATGAAGGAGTTGGATTCCATCCTGAGGGCACTGGGGAGCTACTGATGGCTTCCAAGAAGCTAGGGAGTGACACGATCTAGTTCTACAGGCCACTGCTGTGCAATGCCTCATTTATGACTTCCTCCTGAGAAACCTCTAAGTCCCTCAACATGCCGGCCTCTTCTTTTATGCTGCCTCGGCATCCCGGTCACTTCTGTGCAGGGTTGAAGTCTTCCACTAGACTGAGTTCCTTGAGAGATGAGACCAGGTCTTAATCTTCTCTGTGTCCCAAGAACCAGGCACCAAATCTTGCTCACTACTAAATGTTTGCTGAATGAATGGATTGTTCCTTTTTTCCTCTGGATTTCTACAGCCCTTACTCTCAAGTCCACATTCTTTTACACCTGGGACCTGTGCATTATGCTAAAAATAGCATTGAATTGGGAAGGAGGAGACCTGATTCAAAACCTAGCTCCACCATTTACTGGGATAAGTTGCTTAATTATCTCGAAACCTCAGTTTCCCGATCTGTCAGATGAGGTACCACAAGGGACAGAGTAAGTCTCCACATGCATGCATCAGTCTTATTTTTCTGGACAGGGGACCAAGGATTTTCCCCAGCCCCTAGCTCAGTCTGAGTTTACAGTGAATACAATGCTTGGTCCTGATGGTTTGTAGACAGCAGAATACAGAGGAAACTTACAGAAGTTTTAAGTTTTAATCTACCACTTCCAAGGGGTGTCAGTGACCTTGAGCAAGGTTCTTCCCCTCTCTGAGACTTCTCTGCCTTACTTGGCAAGTAGAGATAGTGATCCTTACCTGGTAGAACTCATAGGGCCAAAGGAAACCACAGAGGTGAAATTGCTTTGTGAATGAGAGAGATAACATAGTAGATAATTGATCATTAATTTTAAAAAACAGTGAACTAGTATAGATGAGGTGTGTCTGATAATTGGCAAGCATACCCCAGGCACCTGATGACTGCCACTGAGAGGCAGAGATGCTGGGATGCTGCTCTTCCAGGCAACAGTGGGCTAGACTGGGATAGAGGTGTCTGGTTTGCTGGGGTCAGCCTTGAGGCCCAGGAGAGACCAGGATGGAGGGGTTCATGGCGAGGGAGTGTGCAGCCAGTCCTTTGCCCCCCTCTCCTCCTATATTTCTCTGGCTCACATTGCTTCCTGTCTTGGATTTTGAGTGGCCCTGGCATGAGAAGGTCTGAGAAGTCCCAGTGGCTTTGGTACTGTGGTCACTGACACCCTTTGGTGAAAGGCTGGCCTGGGGGAGCAGTGAACCCACAGCACTGCCCTGATAAACTCCCAGCCCTGAAGTTCATTCAAGTCCCAGCCTCTGACTTCTTGGTGGAAGGGTTTATGGAAAACGACCATGATTGTCTTAGCTCTTGCCCAGAACAGCAGAGTCTGGGATTGTAAAGAGACATTGAGTGGAGGCAGAGTCTCAGCTTCCTCACCTCCAAACTGAGTGAGGATCGAATGGGGGGGAATTATGGCACGTTTCCCAAAGTCATCAGGATCAGAAGAGAGCACACAGTGAAAAGTGCCTGGTGAACTATTTTATGCTGACACACTCAATTTTAGTTGGTTGTTTCTCATCTCTTCCTTCCCCTGTTGGAGCTGGGCCTGCTGTTCTGGTTGGAGCTGGGCCTGCTGTTCTGGTTGGGGCCTGTCAGAACCAGGACCTTGAGGCAGCTCAGCCGCAGCTCGTCCTGAGGGTGTGAGCCTGGCCTGCGCCTGCGGGATCGGGGAGCCTAAGTCTGCAGCAGATCCCTGTTGTGCTTCTTTCCCCTCAGGTAGCCTCTTCCCGCCCCCCCAGGGTCACTCCTGGGGTGAGGGTGTTACCCCTTTTCAGTGCTTTTCATTCCTGCCCGGCTCACCTCAAAGCATTGAAAGTAGCTTCGTAATTAAAAAAAAAAAAGGTCTCATCTATGACAAAGAGCTCAATGACAAAAGGCTGGTCCCTCAGAAGGGGGGAAGGGTCCATACTTTTGTATCCTGCATCATGGGGGTGCCAGGAGGGTCAACATATGGCTGGAGGGAGGTTTGTGCTATGGGGCAAGGGGTGTAGTCAGAGAGGCATGGAGACTACGTTGTGCTGGTTCACTCGCTTTGCTATTGGTTTTCCCAAGACACTCAGCTTCGCACCTTTGTCTTTACTTCCTGGGTCTCCCCCATCTACCTCCTGTCTGCCTCATTCCAGCCAGTGAAACAGTGTTTAGAGGGTAAAGTTCTGAAATGAAATTTAGGGGAACAGTAGCTACCTGGTTCTTAGGAGCTTCTTTTGGGACTCTTTGACCTTAGGAATCCCTTACCCCTCTCTCTGGGCCCCAGGTCAGTGCACCGGTTTCTTCCTGACCAAAGACCAGAGTAACCCCCAGATGAATGAATTTTCCTGGAAAGATGTTGCCAATGCCTTGTCCCTGGCCAACATGATCCTGGGACTCTTCTCCATCTTCTGCAGCTTCTGCAAGTAGGTCTGGGGCCCAGCAAGGTCTTAGCCAAGGACATGAGGAAAGAAGGGGGGAATCTAGAGAGCCAGGCACTGAGACATGGAGATCAAATGGAGGCAGGAGAAAGTGTGGTGGGTTGGGAGTCAAGGAGCCAAGATTCTAGCTTCATTTCTACCACCAACCTAGTATGTGACCTTGGCTAGGTCACATCCCTGAGCCTCAGTTTCTCCATCTTTAAAACAAGGAGCTCACACTATGATCTCTATAGTTCCTTCCAGTTATGGCAGACTAGAATGGTTCTCTGAGAAAATCTGGAGGTTCTGCTTTGGTAGCCTTTAAACAATCCTTGGGTAGGCAGGCTACCATTCAAATTTTTTGATTCTCAAATAAGAACACATGATATGGTGGAATTTTTAAAATTAGCACTGCTCTGGAAAACCTGAGACACGTATATGGGCCTCAAAAAGTTATAAGCAAATGATGTTTTTGTAAATTGAGTCATATTTCAATGCCTTGGCAAATTGGCTGTTTATAGATAAATCCTTTATAATGCAAATAATGTCTTCCTGACCTGTTTGAATCTCTATAACCATCAGCAGGTGACTTCTCTGGATCTGAGTCTCATGATATTTAAGTTCTCTCCCAGTTTGAAAATTTTATGATTCTCTAAGTCTGGGTTTTTGGAGTCTCATAAAGTGAAGCACAACTGCAGCAGAAAATCTTTATTTTAGCCTAATCTTCTGGGAAGTGTAGTTTTTATGCCATTATGGTGGGCCCAGTTCCCTTTAAATACATAGGTACAGGTATAAACAAAGGAAATGCTGAGGTTGTTTGGGGACAGCTGAGGTCTGGGGTCAGGCTTTCTGTTTGCTTCTGCTGGGCCACCCAAGCGTTGCAATCAGAGTGTAGATTTGGGAATGGCCACCTATGGCAGGTTTGCTGGAGGCTGTGGTGGCTGCTTTCAGAGGGGTCTGGGAGCATGTGTTGGACAGAAGCATAGAATCCTCAAAGGTAGGATCTGAAAGAGCTCTTGGGAGTCATTTACAGCATCAAAATACATTGGACAAAAACTGATACAACTGCAAGGAGAAATTGATGAATCTACTATCAGAGTTGGATATCTCAACACCCCTCTATCAGTAATTAACAGAGCCAGCAGGCAGAAAATCAGTAAGGGTATAGTTGAACTGGACAGCACCGTCAATCAACTGGGTCTAATTAATATTTATAGACTACTTCAACAACAGCAGAATACACATTCTTCTCAAGCACACCAAGATGGACCACATTCTGGGCTATAAGACACACCTTAACAAATTTAAAAGAATAGAAATCAGATAAAGTATGCTCTCAGACCACATGGAATTCAACCAGAAGTCAATAACAGGAAGATAACAAGAAAATCCCCAAATACAAGGAGGTTAAACAGCACAGTTCTAAATAATATATGAATAAAAGATGAAGTCTCAAGAGAAACTTAAAAATATTTTTAACTAAAAGAAAATGAAAATACAACTTACCAAAGTTTGTGAAATGCAGTGAAAGCAGTACTTACAGTGTTAAATGCATATACTAGAAGAGAAATCTGTAACAGACTACATCAAGAGATTTAGAAGACAGGTCTGCCCGTGGCTCAGTTGGTTGTAGCATCATCCCATACAGCAAAAGTTTGCAGGTTTGATTCCCAGTCGGGGCACATACCTAGGTTTTGGGTTTGATCCCAGGTTGGGGCACATACAGGAGGCAGCTGACCGATATTTCTCACATCGATGTTTCTCTCCCTCTCCCTCTCTCTCTTACTTCCTCTTTCTAAAATCAATAAAAGCATATCCTTGGGTGAGAATTAAAAAAAGGAAAGCAAAGTGAATTAGAAGACAAGCCACAGACTGAGAGAAAATATTTGCAAAAGATAAACTGGATAAGGTACTATAATCCAAAGTATACAAAGCTTAAAACTCAACAATAAGAAAATAACCCAATTAAAAGAGAGCCAAAGACCTTAACAGACACCTCACCAAAGAACATATACAGATTGCATATAAGCATATGAAAAGATGCTCAACATCATATGTCATCAGGGAAATGTAAATTGAAACAACAGTGAAATACCACTACATACCTATAATAGCCAGAATCCAGAACACTAACAACAGCAAATGCTGGCAAGGATGTGGAGCAACAGGAACGCTCATTCATTGTTGGTGGGAATGCAAATGGTACCGCCACTTTGGAAGAGAGTTTGGCAGTTTCTTATAAACTAACATACTCTTACCATATGAGTGCACCAGTTTCACATTCCTTGGTATTTATTCAAATGAATTCAAAACTACATCCACACAAAACCCTGTGCTTGAATGTTTATGGTGTTTTACTCATAATTACTGAAACATGGAAGCAACCAAGATGTCCTTCACTAGGTGAGTGGATAAAAACGGTGCTACACCCAAACAATGGAACATTATTCAGTGCTAAAAGGAAATGAACTATCAAGCCATGAGAAAACATGGTGGAAAATTAAATGCATATTATTAAGTGAAAGAAGCCAATCTGAAAAGCTATGTGTTCTGGAAAAGAAAATATGGAGAGAAAAAAAGGATCACTGGTTGCCAGAAACGGGTTTGGGGGTTGGGGAGGGCATGAATAGGTAGAATGCAGAGGATTTTTAGGACAGTGAAAATACTCTATATGATATTATAATGATGGATATGTGTCATTATACTTTTGTCCAAACCCACTGAACACACAACACAAAGAGTGAACCCTAAGGTAAACTATGGACTTTGGCTGATTATGATGTATCAATGTAGTTTCACCCTTGGTTTGTAGCAAGAGCCAGAATGTACCGTTCTGGTGAGTGATGTTGATAATGGGGGAGGCTATGCATATGTGAGAGGAGGGAGAATATGGGAAATCTCTGTACTTTCTTCTTGATTTTTGTTGCAAACCTAAAACTTCTCTAAAAAAAAAATAGTCTTAGAAAAAATTGAAAAGAAGGAAGATCTAAAATCAATAACCTGAGCTTCCACCTTAGGGAGCTAGAAAAAGAAGAGCAAATTAAATCCAAAGTAAGAGAAGAAAATAAATAATAAAAATGAGAGCAGAACTCAATGAAATTGAAAATAAGAAATTAATAGAGAAAATCAACAAAACCAAAAGCTGGTTGTTTGAAAAGATCAATAAAATTGATAAGCCTCTAGCCAGGCTAACCAAGAAAAAAAGAGAGGACACAAATTACCAACACAGTGGTACCTTGGCTTTCGAATGTCTCCATTGATGAACGTTTTGGTTTATGAACACTGTAAACCTGGAAGTAAATGCTTCGGTTTTCGAACCGCCTCAGAAGTCGAACATGCCACAGGGCTTCTGCTGAGAGCAAGACCCTGAGGCCTAGCTGTCGGCTGTTGATCCCTCGGTTTTTTAACTTTTCAGAACTTGAATGGGCTTCCGGAACGGATCACAGAAAACCGAGGTACCACTGTATCAGAAATAAGAGGAGCCATCACTACTGATCCTATGGACATTGAAAGTATAATAAAAGAATATTATGAACAACTCTATGCACACAAATTTGATAGCCTATATGAAATGGGCCAATTCCTTAAAAGACTTAAACTATCAAGACTCACAGTAGGAGAAACAGATCATCTGAATAGGCCTATATGTATTCAAGAAATCATTTGGCACAAACCCCTCATTTTACAGATGGAGAAACAGAGGCCTGGAGAAAGGGGGGAGTGATTAATCTGAGAATTCACAGTAATATGGTTGCAGAGGCTGGGCTGAACCTAGGACCCCTGGGCCATTGAATATGTCTGAAATTTAGAGTTGGAAGGGACCTTAGTGATTACCTAGGGAGTTTGGGGCACCCCTTGAAAGTATGGAGGGAATCTAGGGGTGTGTGTGTGTGTGTGTGTGTGTGTGTGTGTGCATGGTATGTAAAGCAGTGCATATACGAAAGGATGTGTGTGTGAGGAACTTGCAGGGTTGTGCATGTGTTCGAGTGGAGGAGGTGTATTGGTGCACTGGAGGTGTGTAGAATGGTTGTCTAGTGAACACTATGAAAAAGCTGCCCTGTTTGGGCCTGCTGGCCTACACTTTAGGAAATCCTACTGTGCCTCCTGGATGATTCTGATCAGCTTCCTATTAGACATGGCAATCAGGGCAATCACCAGACACCTCAACATCTGCTCCAAATTGGGTGAGTCCAGGCCTCAGACCCCTAATCCCTGACGCTAGGAGCATCATGTCAGGTCAGCTCCTCCATCTTCTAACATTGACCGGCCTTTATCAGTCACCAGTCCTGTTCACATCCCTCAAGTATAGCAGAAGCAGCTCTATAGTCGGAGCTGGAGCCCCTCAACCTAGATCTAGCTCCTTTGCTGGCTCACTTATTGATCTCTGGTTGTCCTTGGCCTGGCTTTCAGTTTCCTTGTCTGCCCTGAATCCCTGTTCAGGGCTGATCCAGGAACTGGGAGTGGGAGTGGTGGTTGTGATGGTGGAGGAGAGAGGAAATAAAAATTACTCCAAACAGAGCAGCTGGTTGAAAATACAATAAAGTATTTCTGTGTCAAATTTTCCTTGCAAAAAGGGTTCCATCATTTATTAATTTGTGTCCAGTTGTAGTCCAACCCATGTTAAAGGATGGAACTAAGACCTGCACAGGGAAAGCCTTGCTTAAGGCCACAGGGTCAGTCTAAGGTAGAGCCAGAAGGAGACCAGTCTTTGATCTATAGGCCACCCCAGGGGAATAGATGTTGCCCTCTGGGACCTCAGACCTTGCTTGTCACTGTTCCAGCATCCCCACCAAAGGGGACTAATGTACATGGTGTAAAGTTCTTCTAACGTTGGCTTCCTGGAGCAGGAGTTGAGCTGAATGATTTTGCTGTCTTCACCGCCTTTGGCCTGGCCTCAGCCCTGCTCCTCGGTGTGGATGGGCCTCTGAATGGGTTCTTGGCCGTCATCTATGTGTTGGCTGCTGCTTTCCGCCTGTGTTTTTATTCAGCTGGTGAGTAGAACCCAGCCTTATGGCTACGGGAGCGAACCACAGAGGGGAGGAGCTGTTGGACGCCAGATGCCTGGGGTGCAGTAACTGACTCCTCTCCTTCCTTTTGTAAAGTCCCTTTTCCTTCCTTCCTCTGTGCCTCAGACCCCCTGGGGACTGCAGCCTGCATTGGCAGAGCCCTGTTCTGGGGGAAGGGGCTCCGTTCTTGGGCCAGCTGTGCCTTTTTCTCACTATGTGACGTTTGGATGAAGCACGTGGATTCAGACTCTAGAACTAGAGGTCGTACTCCAGTTTCCTAAAACCCATGGAGATACCGAGCTCTAGCGAGGGCAATTGCCTCAGAGCCCAGCGCCAGGGAGTGCAGATGCAGACTCGGTCTCAGAGGACCTTTCTACGGAGGCTTCCTAGGGCCAAGGCGCACACGTGGTCCTAGCTGCCTGCTTTACCTTGTGATCAATGCAAAGCCCATGCACCATCTCTGTGAATAAATGGTTTACAGCCTGCCACTGTCCTGGGATTAAGGGGATTTGGAGCCAAGGATGGGGAAAACCCAAAGGGACAGGGCCTTGCTTCATGCAGATACCTTGAAATCGCAGGAAGCAGCTAATCCCCATCTTTCTCCAGCAGGCCTTTCCCTCACACACAAGGGTCTACCCTGCTCCTATGCCTCCTGTGTTCTGGCCTCCACCTCCCTCCTGACCAAAGGCAACACGTTCATTCTCTTCTGCATGGCCTCACTTATGATTCTCTTCATGATGGACCAGAGCTACTACCCGCATGACGAAATCCTAGAGTCTGAGAACTGGAAAAAAGTAGTTTATCTGGGAGGTGAGTGGGGATGAGAGAGTAGAGGGTGGGAAATACAAGTAAGACAGACTCATAAAAACTGAGTGTATTTTCTTCTTCTTCCAGGTGTCATCATGCTGCTTTTTTCTCCATTCTCCCTAACTGCTTTTTACTGCCTGATGTGGTCGCTCTCCTACATTTTCTTTCCAGATGCTCTATGGGGCAAGACAGTGTGTCTTAGGCAACAGCACCTAAGAAACTAAACAGCTCTACCCACTCTCGCTGGCCTCTGTGGGGTTTGTGCCATCCTGTTGGGCCAATCTTGCCTTATCCTCACTAAATCTTTCCTTGTTTCTGTGTTGTGCTTGTGATAGATGCATGTTGCCTGGAACCAGAACAACCCACAGTAGGGCCAGTGGCCTTCCCTTCTTCCCCTTATTCAGGGATCTGAATCCCTTGAGGACAATGGTTGTTCATGTCCGATGGAACAGAATTTTTTCCAAGCTTAATTTGGGCCAGCTTTGAGCTCCAGCTCTATTACCAGTTGGGTGACCTTCTGCACTAAGGTTAATCCCTTGGAAAGGAGTGAAACCCATCAGAATTGGTACAGCCGCCACCTTGGCCCTGCAGATTGCAATTACTCCAGTGGTGGGGTGGAACTCAGCTCATTAAAGCATTTCTTCTTCTTTTTTTTAAATTTTTTTTCACTTACAGTTGACATTCAATGTTATATTAGTTTCAGGTGTACAACCCAGTGATTAAACATTTATATAACTTACAAAGCGCTCCCCCCGTAAGTATATTACCCACTTGGCACTATACATAGTTATTGTAATATTATTAACTATATTCCCTGTGCTGTTCTTTATATCCCTGTATTTTGTAACTGTCAATTTTTACTTCTTAATCCCTTCACTTTTTTTACACCCCCCCCCCGCAATCTGGCAATCATCTCTGTATCTATGAGTTTGTTTTATTTGTTCATTTATTGTTTTTTAGATTCCACATATAAGTGAAATCATATGGTGTTTGTCTTTCTCTGTCTGACTTATTCCACTAGCATAATACCATCTAGGTCTATCATTGCAAATAGTAAGATT